>NC_056764.1:13231666-13595833 GCF_018687715.1 Carya illinoinensis | reverse complement strand
AAAGGCAAGATTGTGATTGTTCATGGTTCCTCATTTCAAAGGAGAGTGTTACAGCATATACACTACAGTCTAGAGGCTGGACATGTTGGTTATCACAAGACTCTACAAAGGGCTAAGTTTGATTTTTTTTTTTTTTTTGGCTTAGAATGAGAAAGGATATAAGAAGACTGGTGAAGGAATGTCAAGTCTGTCAAGTCAATAAGTCTAAAAATGTTCTGCCAGTAGGGTTGCTCCAGCCCTTACCTATTCCTAAAAATCCTTGGCTTGATATTGCTATGGATTTTATTGAGGGTCTTCCCTCTTTTCATGGCATGACAGTTATCTTTACAGTGGTGGATTGATTGACCAAGTATGATCCTTTCTTTCCTATGTCTCATCCATATACCACATCTAAAGTGGTAGAAGTTTTTTTCTGGGGTTTTCAAGCTACATGGTCTGCCTAGGACCATTGTATCAGATTGTGATGTTATTTTCACAAGTTCATTTTGGCAGGAGCTTTTTAAAATGCAGGGTGCTCTTTTGACTATGAGTTCAACTAATCATCCTTAATCTGATGGCCAAGCTGAGTCTTTAAATAAGGTTGTTGAAGCCTACTTGAGAGCATACAATGGCTCTACACCAAAGAATTGGAGTACTTGGCTTCCTTTGGCTGAATGGAATTACAACACAACTATGCATGCTTCCATAGGATGTCTCCATTTCAGGCTTTATATGGAATGCCACATCCCAGATTTCTTTCTTATGTAGCAGGTACTACTGCTAATGCTGCTGTTGATTAGCACTTAAAGACCAGAGAACAGATATTGTTATTGTTAAAGGAAAACTTGAGTAAAGCTCAAAATTGAATGAAAGTATATGCTGACAAGAAAAGGTCAGAGAGAAGCTTTGAAGTTGCAGATTGGGTGTTTCTGAAACTTCAATCTTACAGAAAAAAATCAGTGGCTATGAGACATAACATGAAACTAGCCCCTCGATTCTATGGGCCCTTTCAAGTAGTTCAAAGGATTGGTTCAGTTGCTTATAAGTTGCAATTGCCATCCACATAAAAAATTCACTTAGTCTTCCATGTATCTTGCCTAAAGAACAAAGTAGGAGAGTAGATTGTTCCTTTGCCTACACTTCCTCCCGTCAATGATGAAGGGGTTATTCAACTTAAACCTGAGAAGATTCTTGAGAGGAGAATGAAGAAAGTGGGTAATCATGCTGCCACTGAAGCATTGGTTAAGTGGGTAGGTGCTAATATGGAGGATAATTCTTGGGAATTGCTGTACAAATTGAGGTCTTTATACCCTCATTTGGTGGGTACTGTTTTATGAGTGTCACGGGTGCCTTGGGGGCAAGGCCTTGAAGAGGATTGTCACAGGTGCTTGGGGGCAGGTTCTGGAAGAGGAGAAGGGTAATTAGACTTGGTGCAGATTGTTAGCAGAAGAAGAAGATGATAGCAAAAGGATGAAGCTGATGTAACGGTTTTAACTGTCTGAATAGGGTATATGACTTGTAGTAGTTCCTTAAGTAGTACGTTACATTTTAGTGTAAGAGGTGTGGGGGTCATTTAGCTTCTTTTGAGTTGTGTTTTAGCTTTAATGAAACGGTGCACCTGTTAGATAGTATAACGTGCGTTTAACGTTTGTAGTCTTGTGTTTTTGACTTTTTCCATGCTCTGCGTGTATATAAGCAGTGGATGGCCTGTGTAAGTTCTTGTCTTGGATCATTTGAATTTTAATAAGAATTTGGGAGGTTGGGAATTCCTTGAGAATTCCCTGTCAAGATTCATGAAGAGAATCTTGCATTCAAGCCATTCTTGATCCTGTGTTAGTCCATTGTTTGCTTATATTCTTGTGGATTCTTGCTTATTCAAGAATTGTAGTAGTGTTCTTGTTACAAAGGCTTCAAGAACGTTACAATATGGAACTTTTGACGCAGGTGGCTCAAGGTTAGTGATGTGAACTTAGAGAGAGAGACCACAAGTCGTGGATTCATTATTCGTTGAGTTAGCGTTACAACTACACTCGCAATATTTTCGACACCCACAATAGCACTTGAAGCTAGTACTCACATCTGAGGTCCTTTTACGCCCTACATTATAAATAGTGCGAAGGTGATATTTGTGAATCAGAGGCTCATGAAAGAGAAGTACAAGATCTGGAAGAAGAACAAACCCTTCCTCTACGATATGGTCATCATCCACACCCTAAAGTGCCTTTCTTTCCCCATTGAGTGGCTTCCAGACCAAGAGGAGCCCCCCAACAAGGACTATTCCATTCAAAAGATGATTTGTGACACCCACATATTTGTGAACGAGCCCACTTACCTCATGCTCACCCAAGTCCAGCTTCCCATCGAGGACGTCGAGAACAGCACCCGCTACTACAATGATGACCTCACCGATGTCGGTGGCTTCACCTTTCTCGTCTCAATCTATGTGAACTCAGGTCAGTTCTTTCCCTCCAAGGATGCTTCTACCTACCCATTTGACTTTCATGGTGATATGTGGAAACCCATGGTTGTCCCTGTTGGCGTCGATGTGGTCTTTCATCCCCAGAATCTATATGATTATGGAAAAAGAAAAATCACTAGATTAAAGGATAGAGGTAGTAGCAGTAATTGGGAGAATTCTAGCGGTGGTGTTGATGGCTAGGTAGAGAAAAAATGGGGGATTACCTGTGTGAAGGAGAGAGGGTTAGGGTAGGAAACATAGGTAAGAGTTGTGAGGTTGGAAAAGGGATGTTTGGGAAGAGTAGGCCAATGTTCTTTAGAGGGATTGTGACTGTTGTATTTGACAAGAACTTGTTTGTTTTGGGTGGATTTATGGATGCTCAAAATCTATACAATGACCTTTATGCACTTGATGTCAATATGTGTGTATGGACCAAAACTAGGAGTATTCCTGGCCAAGCTAGGGTGCCTACCAATGTTAAAATTGTCCAGGTGGCCATTAGGGGGTGGCACTATTTGACTGTTGATGATCAAGACCGAGCTTATGACTACGGAGGGAATGAGTATGCGTCATTTCAGGAAATGCGCCATAGAGCACCCGAGCCTGATAGAATTGTTGGGGATGGAGTGAAGTTCCCAGAGATTATGGAGTTTGTTCGAAAGGATTGGTGGGTTGAAGATATATTTAAGCTGGACATTGGTCTTTACAATTGAGCAATGGTTTTTGTAAAATCGAATGGAAGAAAAGTGGCAGCTGGGTCATTGGCATCCTTAGAGATGTCAATGCAGGAATGTGCTAAAATATATATTGGTGTTGGTGGAGCAAACCCTTTGCATATTGCTACCGATAAAGAAAGCTTAGAGACCTGCCTCATTGTTGAGAATTTTAGGGGTTAGAAATTTTGGGCCTACACAAAAATTTTATGTACAGTTATTTTTACGTATTCTTTTGCACACTCTACTGATGTGATTGGTTAGTTATTAAAAAAAATTGATGTAGCCAATCATATCAGTAGAGTGATCAAGGAGTACATAAAAGTGATTGTATACAACATTACTCTTTTCATTATAATCCATGTGGTGGATCTTGTGTATTGCATCAACCTTGATGGTCATAGTTCTGATCTATCTCATGATGATAATGATGATGTCTATTTTGATGATTTTACTGATGTTGATGAGTATGCCATTGTACAAACCCATTTTGATAACATTGACATTCCTCCTAGAATAGAGGCACTGATTCCTTGGTTTCCAAATTTTGCTTAATGTAAGAAGAAGTCGGTTACTGGAAGTATTTCACACCATTCAGGGCCACTAATCCACTTGGATTCTGTGAGTACCCATGGGATGGACTCATCTCTATCTTCATGGTCAGTAAAACTTGCTCATGTCAATATAAAGATAACTTCAATGGACAGTTTAGTTGTGCAAACCCAAATGGATTTCGTGGTTCAACCCTTTGAAATAGATATGACTTCACTTTGGAATCATTAACAAGTTTTAACACATAGGAGTGCTCTGAACCTCCTGCTTGGGAAATAATCATGCAAATCACGATGGTTTTTGGAGCCCTTTCAAAAGCAAGAAGTCAGCTGCTTTAAGTAGTTCAATTAATTATAGCTAGGTCAGTTTGACATATCATTTTCCCCTAGAGCTAAATCATCTACTTGGGCGAATTATAAACCTAAAATGGTAATGAAGCAAGATGGTATGAGTATTACATGTTATCCAACTTTACCGGTGCATGCAGACGCATCAAATTATCAAGAGAAGAATTCGAAGTCAAGAAGTTTGCCTTCGCTACAAAGGAAGGGTTGAAGCATAACCATATCTTGTGGGCTAGGTCCTTTGAAAGGTGAGGGTTTTTCAAACTTGGTACTTTTATAGGAGTGGACCGAAGTCATTATACACTTTAGTTTGGGACAATAAAGATTTAGAGGTTTGGGCTCTAGTCCCGCTGGTTATGTGTAGGCCCATGGCCCATTTCTTTTTGTTTGTCTTGCCTTTTGGACCTTTAATTATTTTGTTCGGCCAGGTGCTTGGCCTTTGTTTTAATTGATGTTTTAGGTGTGCTAGGTTTTGGCCCACTAGTTAGAAAATGTTGTCAATATATGTAGAAGGACGAGACTTTGTAATGCATCCAGAGAGTAATTGAAACTTATTCCTACTGTCTTCCTTTTCCTTAATGAATTTCTTGAAGGTTTTCTCACCCTTGAAGTGAGATAGTTCATTTTATTTACTAACAATCCTAGGGTGTGTTACACAAACCTTGTGGTCGTAGGTTCTGACCCCCCACTTACCTCACTTGGCGCATTTGAAAGGAAATGAAAAAAAAAAAAATTATAATTGTGCAAGGACATTAGAGAAGCTCCCAAGACATTTTCTATTTGTAATCTTTTACTTCGAGTTCCCTCCATAAGTTTTATTGGGATAAGTCGACACGAATTAATTGTATTTTATATCTTTTGGCTGGATGGGTATCTCCGTATACTTGTATTTTTTTTATGACTTCTATGTTTTGGTGGTATGGGAAAAATATACTTGTTAAGGATGTATCCCATGTGGGAAAAATATACCTGTTAAGGATGTATCCCACCACCACGAACGTAGCCGTTCACCCGTGCGATGTAAGAAGATTCCGATGTAATGCGCCTGAAAATACTCTGATGCTTAAGTCAGTCAAGTGTACTACCAAATAATTTAGAATTTAGAGATAGATTATTGTCAAGGATTACCTGGTATATATAGATTTCTAGATAAATCAGATTAGCACTATATAGGATTACTTCAATGTGATGCTTGTTTGACACAGTGTTTATCTGTTCAGATCATCCCTAAGTAACTTAATTAATCACGTACACGCCTGCAACTTGTTCCTTTCCAAATAAGGCAGCGTGCAGTGTGTAGATCTCTGCTGGGCTTGGACTCTTGTAATTAAGTTGGTCAACAGAGAGCCTTTTCCATTAGGCTTAAACACCAAATGGGCCCTCCAGCTGCTCTACTAATTTCCTTTGCTCCATGGCATGGGGAATTTATGTTTACAAATTTTACACACATTTTTTTTTATTTGGTCTGCGTGGATCTTGTTATGGGCCCCACATTTTATTTCCAGCCTTTTCCAACAGCCCCTGGCCCATTTACAAACCACTAACTACCTCACTATACCTTCACGTTTCCCTTTTGCACCATTTTAAATTTTCAAGAATTGAAGGGCATTCATGATTTACAGTTTACATGGCAACGGTAAGGGTTTTCGTGTGACAGTTACCCTTCTTCTCCTACGTAAGGTCATGACATTTACAACTACTAGTTTTTTGTATTCACCCTTTTCAAATACCCTTCTCTCGAGCCCCTCTACTCTTCCCTTTGCTCACTTTCCCTTCTTGTGCCTTTCTTGTCCATGCTTTCTCTCTGCTCTTTGTTTCTTTTTACTTGCCCATTCCTTCTTCCTCACTTTCTTGCTATTCTTCACTTCCAGTTCCCGTGGCTGAACGCGGTGGCAGTTCTGCACAACCTTCCCACGCATCAGATTTCCCAACCTTTGATGGATAAGGGTGGCATTTAGCCCTCAGACAGAGGGATTTTCCAGTGATTCGGGAAGAATTTTGTATCCCTGAATTGATAGTGTTGGATGTTCCCCCATCTGGGTGTTGCAATGACGAGAGTTTCGCAGGCAAGGTCACCCTAACCATGTCCCTGCTGGCACATGGATTGAGATTCCCCTTATGTCGCCCTCTTCGCAACATCTTGGACTTACTCAGTTTGGCTCTTGCTCAACTCCATCCCTTCACATTGAGGGCTTATCTTTGCACTTGCATAGTTTTTCGCATGGTCCTGGAGTCCCTTGGGGATCTTTATCCCAACCTAACTGCTTGGGAGTTTCTGTCCTTCTACAATGTGAGGCCAGCTACCAAGGGCAATGTTGCTAGCTTCCATAAGAAAGATAAAGGGCAGACTTTGGCTCGGTTTGAAACTCAGCATTCTACCGCCAAAAATTGGATGAGCAGGTTTTTCTTTATCACTGTCCAGGGTTGGGAGCTTTCCGCCCTTGAAACCCTCCAAAGAGATTTTTCAATTAGGGCGAATTGGGGCGTCCTTCCTGATGAGAAGAGTTTGTGGGCGAGCATGGAACCTTTGCCAATTCGGGAGTTGGCCCGAATTAAAACTATCCATTCCTGAGCTGAGGCTCACCCCGACCAGCTTTAGACCAATTTCTTGTTGACACCCATCCACATCGATTGCTTCTTGATGTCCCCCAATTGTTCACATGTTCAAGGGCGTTCATGCTTGATTTTGGCTACAATTCCCCCTTCTACACTAGAGAAACCCTCAGAAAAAGACAAGAAGGATGGTCAAGCCATGCAAGAAAAGAAATAAAAGAAGAAATAGACTGAGAAGAAAGAAGGTGAAAAGTAGAAAGAGAAGATGAGCAAGAAAGAAAAGGAAGAGAAGAAAGAAAAAGAGAAAAAAGAAAGAAGGAAGAAAGTGAAAGATGAGAAAAGACAAAGGAAGAGGGCTCGCTCTAAAGACACCTCTCTTTCTACCCCAAAACAATAAAAGATTTTGACGCCCTCGGAGGGCGACCATGTCCAAGCATCCACCCTACTAGTCATTGCTATGCTCCCTGTGCTTGGTGGCTCTCTTGTGCGACTGCATTCCCCTGGCATGGGAGATGCTGAAGGTTTGGCTAGCTTAGCCCTCTCAAACCTTGTTGCCGCCTTCTAGCTTGAGACTCCCCAACAGGCACACACACTAACATCCAATCCTGTATTCGAATTTCCCGTATTCGAAGACTTAGTGGGGAAAGGTGAACCAGACACTGAGGTTGCAGCCACCCTCAACTTGGATCCTATCATGGGTGAAGGGGTTCACCCACCTGTGGCGGGAGGCCTTATCATTTCCTTGACTGGGGGTGTGCGTGAAGAAATAGCAAGTGTTCTCCTTGCTGATGGGGTGGACAATGCCCCCACCCACACAGAAGACCTGGGTAATAGGGCTGAAAACTTGGGTAGTGCGAGAACGGCCAAGGCTATGCTATATTGCAAAGCTTGCCTTCCAGAAATGGCCGGGGGATAGGACGAAACTAGAAATCCTGGCTGAGAAGAAGAATGAGTTGGAGATACTGTTGGAGCAGCCAGAGGGCTACTCCCACTCCTTACACGGCGACTTGGAGATTCTTAAGAATGAAGCTCAGAGGGATTCTACGCAATCCCAACTTTCTGACACTCAGAAGGACTTTGAGTTTGAAATGGCTTGCCTCAATGCCAAGCTTCTTGCCTGTTCCAGGGAGTTAGACTCGACCCACGAAGAGCTGACTCGTTAATAGAAATGCAGTTAGGGGTTGGCACAAGAGTTGGCAGTCACTATGGAGAAGAA
Organism: Carya illinoinensis; assembly: GCF_018687715.1. Classification (NCBI taxonomy): domain Eukaryota; kingdom Viridiplantae; phylum Streptophyta; class Magnoliopsida; order Fagales; family Juglandaceae; genus Carya; species Carya illinoinensis. The sequence continues at coordinate 13,588,018 of NC_056764.1, read as the reverse complement.
CCGCCTTACCGACCTTGACCTTTCTGATGCATAGGGGGCTTTGGTAGAACTCCAGAAGCGCCATCAGCAGTACAAGGATAGCTACAAAAACTCAGATGAGTAGCTTAGGAAGTCAAATGAGGCCTTCCTTGCCAAGGACAAACAATTGACCGAAAAAGGGAATGAGCTAGCTATCGCCCAGACAGAGATTCCAAGCCTGCGCGGCAAGTTAGCCCTCACCCCTACTACCAGGGATCGTGCCTTTACTTATGGTTATGGTGCTGTCATCTTAAGGCTCAGGTCCTGCCTTCTGATTGACCCTGGTACTGACCTCGCAGCTCTAGACCAGGGTTTATTTTTTCCCGAGGCAGCTACCCGCCTTCGAGTTTACACCTTTGGGCAGGATGAGATGCCTAATGCTTTTGCAGGTGTCCCTCCGTTTCTGCCTCCCCCCGGCCATGATGCCCCCTAACTTCTTAATTCCTTACTTTTGGCACTTTGTACTTTTTGTACTTTTGCTTATAGAAGCCTTGTATCTTTTGCATCTTTTGTACTTTCTCTTATAGAAGCCTTGCATCTTTTGCTTTTTACATGATGCTTCTTGTAATAATAACCTTTGGTTTACTTTAAAGCTTGGGGTGACAAATGTTTGTTGACTTTCTACTGCTTGTCTTTGGCCTTTGGCCTTCTGTTTTACTTGAGCTACATGCCTTTGGCCTTCGACCTTGCAAGCCACTGAGGCTTGTCATAGGTGTTTAAGAGTGGCGTGGTATAATGACCTCTACGCTCTTTTATGATACCGCAAGCTGCTAAAGCTTGTCATAGGTGTTTAAGGGTGGCGTCGTCTAGTGACCTCTGCGCCCTTTTTCATGGCACCATAAGCTGCTAAGGCTTGTCATAGGTGTTTAATGGTGGTGTGGTCTAGCGACCTTCCTACCCCTTTTCATGGCATCGCAAGTTGCTAAAACTTGTCATAGGTGTTTAAAGTTGGTGTGTTCTAATGACCTTCACACCCCTTTGCATGGCACCGCAAGCTGCTAAGGCTTGTCATAGGTATTTAAGGGTGGCGTAGTCTAATGACCTCTGCTCCCTTTTTCATTCCGTGCTCGCCAAGTTTTGTACAAATGCCTACCTTGGGTGTACTTATTTTTACCAGCAAATAACCAATGAAACAGAGCACGACAAGATTTTAAGTAGTGCTAAGTAGATGCAAATGTTACCACAAACATGAATGTAAATATAATAATGTCAGCATGAAAGAAATGAAATCAATGTAACTGAAATCAATATAAATGCTACTGATAAAATTTCCTTACTTGCTCTGCATTCCACGAGTGTGACAGTTCTTTCCCCTGGCTATCTTTCAAACGGTATGACCCAGGTCAATTGTTTGCTACCACCAAGTAAGGCCCTTCCCATTAGGGTCCCATTTTCCCTTCATCTTGGGTAGTCACCCTACTTTTTTTCAAGACCAGATCTCCTACCTTAAAAATCCTGGGCCTTACTCTTTTGTTAAAGTATTGCTCAGCCTTAGCTTTTTCTTGCAACATTCTGGCTTCCACTATTTCTCTTTCTTCCTCCAATAAATCGAGGTACTCCTCCATCTTCTTGTCATTTTGGGCGGCCGAGAAGTAGCTTGTTCGGTAACTTGGGAGCCCTACTTGGACTTCGGGAACTACCTCGCACCCATACACTAATGTGAAAAGGGATTTCCCTATTGGAGTCTTTACTGATGTTCTATATGCCCAAAGTACCCCTGGCAACTCGTCTGCCTGCTCTTCCATTTTCTCTATGACCCTCTTCTTCATGATTGTGAGTAATGCATTATTTGTTGCTTCTGCTTACTCGTTCTCTTGCAAGTGGCCTGGTGAGAAGTACTTCACCTTGATGTTCAACTCCGCACACCATTCTCTATAATGGTCGGAGTCAAACTAGCATCCATTTTCTGTCACTATGCTTTGCGAGATTCCAAATCTGCAAATAACGTTTTTCTATAAAACCTTGTCACGGTTGCCAGTGGCTCTGCCTCTGCCCACTTTGTGAAGTAATCTATGACGACAATCATGAACTTTACACGACTCTCCCTGGTGGAAAGGTCTAACCAGACCCACGCTCCATTGGGCAAAAGGCCACGGTGCTATCACAAATGTTAACTCCTCTGGGAGGCGTGTGGTACTGGTGTGTATGTTTGGCACTTGATGCACCTTTTAGTGAATTTTTGAGCGTCTCTTAATGCATTGGGCCAATAGTATCCTGCCCTTATCGCTTTCCTGACTAAGGTCCTTCCACCAGAATGGTTCCCGCATATTCATTCATGTATTTATGCGAAGACATACTACGTCTCTTGTGGAGAAATATATTGCAGTAATAGGGTTGAAAAACCCCTTTTATAAAGGACTCTATTGATAAGCATGAACCTTGCCACCTTTCTCCTTATCTACCTTACCTCATCCTTTCCTTCGGGTAACTTTCCCTTATCTAAATATTTGACCACACCGTTTGCCCATTCTGGGATACTAGAGCCTAGGGCACCTACTTCTCTCCCAATGGCTGGGACCTCAATGATTCTCCTTTCAACTTGCCATGGGTGAGGCGCTTTCTCCATTCCTGATGCTATACGTGCCAACTTATCCACTACTTCGTTATCCACCCTTAGTATCTAAGATATATTGTGTTGAACTCAAGATTTCAAGTTTCATGTGATTATAAATCTACACATGGATTTTGATGATAACAAATGAATTCAAAGAATAAAGAAGTCTCAAGCTCAAGTTGTCTACACAATGGAGTCAAGCACATCAAGGAAACAAGCATGAGCAAGAAGGGAACAAGTTCACATTAAAATTATAGAGTAATGTTGTAAATCTCTTCAAAATTCGAAATTAGGATTAATGCTCAAAATTAATATTTTATCATAAAGCATTAAAATACATTTTCCACATGTGCATGAATATTTTTGAAAATTAAATTTGAAAATTTTGAAAGATGATTGATTGTCATCTTTTGCATGTGCATGCCTTGATTAAAGGGTTGAACTTTGAAAATATTAAAGATGATTGATTGTCATCTTTCACATGTGCATGTTTTATTTGAATATTTTCAAAAGTGATTGATGCTTTTTTAGACTTATACAAAAAGTAAAAGATTAGGTTTGAATTTTTTGAAAATGAAAGTGTGCTCATTTTGTCATATGCCAAAAGTAAAAGATTAGGTTTGATTTTTTTTGAAAAGGTGAATGATGTTGTCTTTGACAATTGAGAAAGAAGAACCTTTTATTTGAATTCTTTGAAAAAATGAATGATGTTGTCTTTGACAATTGAAAAAGAAGAACCTTTTATTTGAATTTTTTGAAAAAGTGAATGATGTTGTCTTTGACATGTGAATCTTTTTAAATTTGAATATGAAGTCTCATATGCCTATAAATAGATCATTTGAGAGCTTCACATTCACAACACCAAGAGCATACAACATTCATTCAAAGCTTTCATTCTCTCTTCTCTAAACATTGAGCCTTAATCCTTGTTCATTTTGAGAGATATAGCTTGCGCTGTATTGTTCTTATTTCACTCGTTGAGGAGTGTTTTCTGATAACCTACCCACTATCAGCTTTTGTATCAGAAAAAGGGTGTGTATAACCCTTGTGTGTGTAGAAAGTATTCTACACAGGGAATAGTTGAATCACCACGTGTAAGGTGATTGCAAGTGTAGAGGGTGTTCTACACGGATCCTTTGTAGCGGTGTTGTTCAAAGGTGTAATAGGTTTCTATCTCCACCTGAAGGAGGTTGAATAGTGAATTTGGGAATCCTCAAGGGGTAGCTTGAGGCGAGGACGTAGGCAGTGGGGCCGAACCTCGTTAACATACTGAGTTTGCTTCTCTCTTACCCTTACTCCTTATATTTATTGTTATTTCATATTTTGTTTATATTTTATATTATATATTTGATTTATAATTGTTATTTTTTTAATACAACTCAATTCACCCCCCCTCTTGTGTTAGTCATCTGGGCAACAATTGGTATCAGAGCTAAGAGCTCTATTATAAGATTAACTATCTTTTGAGTTAAGATCTTATGGCTAACATTGCAGCTTCATTTGGTGAAGGTCAATCTAGTAGTCGGCCTCCACTCTTTTGTGGAGATAATTACTCATTCTGGAAAGTTAGAATGAGAATATTTCTTCAAGCTCAAGGTAGAGAAATATGGAAATGTATTGTAAATGGACCTTATATTCCAACAAAAGTGGTTGGTGGAGTAAAGGTCAAAAAGGAAGAAGAAGAGTTTGATCGTGAAGACGATAGACTTTATACTTTAAATTTAACTGCTATGAATTTATTATATAATGCTCTTAATGGAAATGAGTTTAATAGAATAATGAATTGCGCTACGGCAAAGGAAATTTGGGATAACTTGGAAGTAACTTATGAAGGAACTTCGCAAGTCAAGGAATCAAAAATTTATATTCTTACTCATGAATATGAAATGTTTAAGATGAATGATGATGAATCTATTTCTAGTATGCACACTCGTTTTACTAACATCATAAACAGCTTGACAGCTCTTGGCAAAGTTTATTCCAAGGTGGAGATAGTAAGAAAAATTCTCAACTCTTTACCAAAACGTTGGGAATCAAAAGTTACAGCGATTCTTGAAGCTAGAGACCTCAAGAAGCTCGAAGTCAATGAACTCATCGGGTCACTTATCACCCATGAGTACACATTGAAAAGAGGAGAAGAAGAAGGAAAGCCAAAGAAGAGCTTAGCACTTAAAGCTGTTCCTCATGAAAGTGAAAGTGATGAAGATGAGGAAAATGACGATAAAGATGAAGAAGTTGCGATGATAACAAGAAGAATTCAGAGGTTCTTGAAGAAAAATAGAACTCCTCCGAGGAAATCTTTCAAAAAGTTTTCCAAGAAAGATTCAGGTAAAAACGACACTTTAATTTGTTATAAATGCAATAAACCTGGTCATATCAAGCCAGATTGTCCTCTGCTAAAGAAAGATCGAAACAAGGGCAAGAAAGCAATGAAAGCTACATGGGATGATGATTCAAGTAGCTCAGATAGTGAAGCAAGCAATGAAGAATCAGCAAATCTTTGTCTTATGGCTAAAGATGACATTGAGGTAACAAATCTTGATAATATTGAAAATCCTTCATATGAAGAATTGCAAAATGTTTTAGAAGAGATTTATGAGGAATTTGAAAAATTGGGTATAAAGTATACTGCTTTGAAAAAGAAAAATTCTTCTTTAACAAACGAAATTGAAATTTTAAGAAAAGAAAGTATCATTTTGAAAGATGAAAATCTTGAATTGAATAAGAAGAAAACCGATTTAGAAAATATTGTTGAAAACTTTACGAATGGAAAAAGAAATTTTGAAAAACTTCTTGGTAGTCAAAGATGTGTTTTTGACAAGGCAGGTTTGGGATATATGCCAAAACAAAAATACAAACCTTATAAAAATTTCTTTAATAATCATTCTACCTCAAAGACTAATATTCAAAATTCTTTTCATAAAAATAATTTTGTCAAAAAAGGATATTATTATAATCATTCAAGTTTTTCATATATGTCACATGCTATTTGTAATTTTTGTAATAGAAATGGTCATAATTATCATACTTGTCCTATTAGAAGAAATCATACAATGACTATTAGGGCCATATGGGTACCTAAAAATCTTGTTTCTTCTAATACTAATAAATAAAGGACCCAAAGAACTTGGGTACCAAGAAAAATCATTTTAATTGTTTTTATAGGTATGCATGAAGTCATCCACAAGCAAAAATAAGTGGTTTTTAGATAGTGGATGTTCAAGACACATGACGGGAGACAAGACTAAGTTCTTTGATCTTAGATCTAAAGAAGAAGGACACGTGACATTTGGAGACAACTCGAAAGGGAAGATCGTGGGAATAGGTAAAATTGGTAATGAATCTTCTCTCATAATTGAAGATGTTCTACTTGTTGAAGGTTTAAAACATAATCTTTTGAGCATAAGTCAATTATGTGATAAAGGATTTACAGTTACTTTTAAAATGGATAAATGCATTATTTTGAATGATCATGATTGTAATATTTGTTTTATTGCTTTTAGAAACAATAATGTTTATACAATTGATTTTGAAGAAATTACCTCACAAGATGCTATTTGCTTGTCAGCTCAAAATGAAACTAGTTGGTTATGGCATAGAAGATTAGGTCATGCCAACATGGAACTTATTTCCAAACTTTCAAAAAATGATCTTGTGAGAGGTTTACCAAAAACATATTTTCTTAAAGACAAAATTTGTGATGCATGTCAATTTGGTAAACAAACAAAAACTTCTTTTAAAACTAAGAAACATATTTCCACTACTAGACCATTGCAACTGATACACATGGATCTTTTTGGACCAAATAGAGTTGCAAGTCTAGGAGGAAAATATTATGCATTTGTTATTGTTGATGATTTCTCTAGATATACTTGGGTCATCTTTCTTGCTCATAAAGATGAGGCACATAATGCCTTTACCAAGTTATGCAAGAGAATTCAAAATGAAAAGGGCTATACTATTTCAAGTATCCGAAGTGATAGGGGAAAAGAATTTGTTAATAAAAATATTGAAACATTTTGTGATGAAAACGGTTTTATTCATAATTTTTCTGCTCCTCGAACTCCTCAACAAAATGGGGTAGTAGAGAGGAAAAATAGATCTCTTCAAGAGATGGCAAGAACAATGCTCAATGAGAACAACTTGCCTAGTTATTTTTGGGCCGAAGCGGTAAGTACTGCATGTTATGTTATAAATAGAGTTATGTTAAGGTCTAAATTAGATAAAACCCCCTATGAGCTTTGGAATGAGAAAAAGCCCAACATTGGTTACTTTCATGTATTTGGATGCAAATGTTTTATTTTGAATGACAGAGATAATTTAGGCAAGTTTGATGCAAAATCTGATGAAGGTATTTTTCTCGGGTATTCTACTAATAGTAAAGCTTATAGAGTATTCAACAAAAAGACTTTAACTGTACTAGAATCTATGCATGTAGTATTTGATGAATCTAATTCTCCACTCTCCAAGAAATCTATTGATGAAGAAATAGAAGGTATAAATAACACAGAAAGTCTCAATCTCAACAAAGAGAAAGCAATAGAGGAAGTTCAACATGGAGCCATCAGGAAAGATCATCAAAATTTAATACAAGATGCAACCAAACAGTGGAAATTTGTGAAAGATCATCCAGTGGAACAAATTTTGGGAGAACCTTCACAAGGTGTAAGTACTCGATCATCTCTTAGAAATATTTGTAATCATACTGCTTTTCTATCTCAAATTGAACCCAAAAATATTGATGACGCACTTCTTGATGAATCTTGGATTCTAGCTATGCAAGAAGAGTTGAATCAATTTGAAAGAAATGATGTTTGGACACTTGTTCCTAGACCCAAAAATTATACTATTATTGGAACAAAATGGGTTTTTAGAAACAAGAAAGATGAGTCTGGAGTCATTACTAGAAATAAGGCTCGACTTGTAGCCCAAGGTTTTAATCAAGAAGAAGGAATCGATTATGATGAGACATATGCACCTGTCGCAAGATTAGAAGCTATTCGAATGCTACTTGCATATGCTTGTTATAAAGATTTCAAACTTTTTCAAATGGATGTTAAAAGTGCTTTCTTAAATGGTTTTATAAATGAAGAGGTATATGTTGAGCAACCTCCAGGTTTTGAAAATCATATTTCCCCAAATCATGTTTTCAAACTCACAAAAGCACTATATGGACTTAAACAAGCTCCTAGAGCTTGGTACGAGAGACTCAGTGGTTTCTTGATTGAAAAAGGTTTTTCAAGAGGAAAAATCGACACAACTCTTTTCATTAAATATGAAAATGATGATATTCTTTTGATTCAGATTTATGTTGATGATATAATATTCGGTGCTACTAATGAAAATATGTGTCAAGTTTTTGCTAAGACTATGCAGGAAGAATTTGAGATGAGCATGATGGGTGAACTTACATTCTTTCTCGGATTGCAAATTAAGCAAGCAAAAAGTGGGACATTCATCAATCAATCAAAATATATTAAGGAATTACTGAAGAAGTTTGGGATGGAAAATGCTAAGGAAATTGGAACACCAATGAGCCCATCAACTAAACTTGATAAAGATGAATCCGGTAAGCCAGTTGACTCGAAGATATATCGAGGTATGATTGGTAGCTTATTATATTTAACAGCCAGTAGACCAGATATTATGTTTAGTGTGTGCTTATGTGCACGTTTTCAATCATCTCCAAAAGAATCACATTTAATTGCAGTTAAGCGCATTCTTAGATATCTTAGTGGTACAATTAACCTAGGGTTATGGTACCCTAAGCACACATCTTTCGATCTAATCAGCTACACAGATGCAGATTATGCTGGCTGTAAAATAGATCGAAAAAGCACTAGTGGAGCATGCCATTTCTTAGGTCATGCATTAGTTTCCTGGTTTAGTAAAAAACAAAATTCTGTTGCACTATCTACTGCTGAGGCAGAATATGTTGCTGCGGGTAGTTGTTGTGCTCAAGTTCTCTACATGAAGCAACAACTTGAAGATTTTAAACTCATGTATAATCACATTCCAATCAAATGTGATAATACAAGTGCTATAAATCTTTCAAAGAACCCAATACAACATTCTAGAACTAAGCATATTGAAATAAGGTATCATTTTCTTCGAGATCATGTGCAAAAAGGTGATATAATGTTAGAGTTCACAAACACACACGATCAGTTAGCAGATATTTTCACAAAACCTTTACCAGAAGATAGATTATGTATGATCAGAAGAGAAATAGGTATGATGCATGCTATGAATATTTCTTAAAAGATAGACCAGAGTCAATAAAAATAGAGATAGATTTTTTTTAATACTTTTACATAAATTTGAGATTCTTAGCCTCATGTTTGAGACGCTCATTCTCTTCATACAATATCATGTCATTCTTATTCATGGGAACCGGCAAGCGGAATGAAGAATCTAATAAAGATTTCAACTGTTTATTCTTCTGCCGAATGATTCCTTCCCTTGTGTGAGACTCTTGAACAATTTGTTGAAGTACAACAATTTGTTCTTTGAGCTTTTCAACTTCGTGATTTTTGGCTTGTAGCCGCTGAGAAAAAGCCACAATAGAGGAAGAGTAGCGAGTCCCAAGACTCACCAAGTCATAAATAGCATCAGAATCTGACTTATTAGTCAGATTATTATTTTCTTGCTGCAACATGGCACCAATGGTAGCTGCAGAAAGAACAGGAGGTTGAGATGCAGAATGCCTCATGGATGGATCTAGAGAAATGTTAGAAGAATGAGCCATTGAGAAAAGAATAGAAGGCTTAAAACGAGAATGCTGAAGGAATGCAGATGAGTTATAGAGATGAGATGAAAACTTGATGCGGATTAGATGAACTTCAGGACTGATTTTATAGAGATAGCATAAAGAATAAGACAAACTATTTTCTCTTCAAATCTTATTTAGTCAAAAGAAATACAAGATATGCTGGACACACATTGTCAAAAGTTTTCTTACTAAGCCAGCGAGATTAACAGTAGATTGTCCCTATTTTTCTAGTAAACGATGAACCTCTGCTGTTATCTGCCGATGTTGACCTTGTATCTGAACCCTTTCTCGTTCCAGCTCTTCTATTCGTGGTTGCAGATCATGAGCATACCAATCTGCAAATTTTTTCAACTCTTGGTTTTCTTGCTTTAGCCTTTTATTCTCACTATCCTTATTAGCAAGCTTCTGTCGTAACTCAGATATTTGCATGTTAAGATGATCAATCTCACTCACCCTCGCCATTAACCTTCGAGACATGATCGTAACAGAGGCAGCATATTGATTACTGAGCATTCTTGATTCTGCAATAATCTCAGAATCAGCCTTACTAGAAAAACGGTTCACTGCTCCTATCATGGTATTGACGGCCTCAGGAGAGAAGATTGATGATTGATGCGTCAAGGGTTCCTGATTCAAGTCTGGAACATTAGTGGAAGAGAATTGCTCAGCCATTCTATCGTTGTGGAAAAACAGAACTCAGGTCAAGAAGTGATTATTTTTTTGGCATCCGATAGATGAAAATGATCATTTTTTTATAGAAACTCGGAGCCTTCAATCCCGTTTGTCAACAACATCAGGCGATTGTTTAAATCTTCAGCCGTATTAAATTCATAGAGTTAGGCCTCGAGGCTTTGCAGCACTTGTCGGGTCACGGACGGCTCCATTTTTCAACTATCTACAGTGACTATTAAACGCATCGTTTTCTTCAGTCCATTTTCTTGTTGCGGATCCTTTTTAATGATGCCAAAAGGGGGAGAAGTGTTAGACTAGAACATTAACATTGTTTAAATTGCTAAACTTGTTATATATGCTTGGAATTATATTTATACTTTTGCTTGAAAAACTAACGCATATTTTCAGGGGGAGCTTAAGTATTAATATAGGTTTCAAGTTCTATCAAATATTTGTCATCATCAAAAAGGGGGAGATTGTTGAACTCAAGATTTCAAGTTTCATGTGATTATAAATCTACACATGGATTTTGATGATAACAAATGAATTCAAAGAATAAAGAAGTCTCAAGCTCAAGTTGTCTACACAATGGAGTCAAGCACATCAAGGAAACAAGCATGAGCAAGAAGGGAACAAGTTCACATTAAAATTATAGAGTAATGTTGTAAATCTCTTCAAAATTCGAAATTAGGATTAATGCTCAAAATTAATATTTTATCATAAAGCATTAAAATACATTTTCCACATGTGCATGAATATTTTTGAAAATTAAATTTGAAAATTTTGAAAGATGATTGATTGTCATCTTTTGCATGTGCATGCCTTGATTAAAGGGTTGAACTTTGAAAATATTAAAGATGATTGATTGTCATCTTTCACATGTGCATGTTTTATTTGAATATTTTCAAAAGTGATTGATGCTTTTTTAGACTTATACAAAAAGTAAAAGATTAGGTTTGAATTTTTTGAAAATGAAAGTGTGCTCATTTTGTCATATGCCAAAAGTAAAAGATTAGGTTTGATTTTTTTGAAAAGGTGAATGATGTTGTCTTTGACAATTGAGAAAGAAGAACCTTTTATTTGAATTCTTTGAAAAAATGAATGATGTTGTCTTTGACAATTGAAAAAGAAGAACCTTTTATTTGAATTTTTTGAAAAAGTGAATGATGTTGTCTTTGACATGTGAATCTTTTTAAATTTGAATATGAAGTCTCATATGCCTATAAATAGATCATTTGAGAGCTTCACATTCACAACACCAAGAGCATACAACATTCATTCAAAGCTTTCATTCTCTCTTCTCTAAACATTGAGCCTTAATCCTTGTTCATTTTGAGAGATATAGCTTGCGCTGTATTGTTCTTATTTCACTCGTTGAGGAGTGTTTTCTGATAACCTACCCACTATCAGCTTTTGTATCAGAAAAAGGGTGTGTATAACCCTTGTGTGTGTAGAAAGTATTCTACACAGGGAATAGTTGAATCACCACGTGTAAGGTGATTGCAAGTGTAGAGGGTGTTCTACACGGATCCTTTGTAGCGGTGTTGTTCAAAGGTGTAATAGGTTTCTATCTCCACCTGAAGGAGGTTGAATAGTGAATTTGGGAATCCTCAAGGGGTAGCTTGAGGCGAGGACGTAGGCAGTGGGGCCGAACCTCGTTAACATACTGAGTTTGCTTCTCTCTTACCCTTACTCCTTATATTTATTGTTATTTCATATTTTGTTTATATTTTATATTATATATTTGATTTATAATTGTTATTTTTTTAATACAACTCAATTCACCCCCCCTCTTGTGTTAGTCATCTGGGCAACATATTGAAATATGAGAAAAGATAACATGCCTCTCAAACTCGTGCTACGTATTTCTTCAACTTCTACCCCTTCATAGTCTATAGGCCCAACACTTGATTTATTACAATTTGTGAGTCTGATTTTGCCTCTATCTCGGCGGCTATAGAAAGCCCTGCCATGAGTGCTTCATATTCAGCTTCTTGGTTGGTTACTTTAAACTTTAACGTTGTCATATAGTATCGCTCTATACTGTCGGGACTTAGCAAATGCATTCCCAAGCCCCCGCTTGCCCGATTGGATGAGCCATCTATGAAGAGTATCCATGACTTTCCCATTGGGGCTACTGTGTCTTCTTGGGGAAAACTCGAGGACTCTACCACAAAATCTGCCTATGGTTGCCCCTTTACTGCCTTCCTTGGCATGTATTCTAACTCGAACTCACTTAGTTCAATCAACCACCCTACCAACCTTCCTGAGCTATCAGGCTTTCTTAGGGTTTTTGCTAACGGGCTCTCTGTAAGTACCCTTATTGTATGGGCTTGAAAGTATGGGTAGAGTTTTCTAGCCATCACCAAGGTGAAGGCTAACATTTCAACTCGAGGGTACCTCACTTCTGCTCATCTGAGGGCCCGACTTACATAATACATAGGATGTTGGGTGGCCCCCTCCTCTTTTACTAGGACGGTGGACACCGTATGTGGGGAAACTGCTAGTTATGCGCAAAGTACATTGCCTTTCTCTGGCTACTTTAGGAGTGGCAGGCTGGCCAGGTGTTGCTTCTACTTTTCAAAGGCATCGTCACATTCTTCATTGCAAGGGTGCATCTTTCGTAGTACTCAAAAAAAATGGAGGCATTTGTCTGTCGACCTGCCTATGAATCTACTTAGGGATGCTACCCTGCCTGCCAACCATTGAGTGTCATTTATATTTCTTGGTGGCTTCATATTGAGTATGGCCTCTATCTTCTCTAGAGAAGCCTTAATTTCTCTTTCAGATACAATAAATCCCAAGAACTTTCCTCACTTAACCCCAAAAGCACATTTTGCAAGGTTCAGCCTCATTCTATAATGGCGTAAGATCCTGAACGCCACTTGTAGGTCATCAAGGTGCTTGGTGGGTTCCTTACTCTTTACCAACAAGTCATCTACATACACCTCCATAGACTTCCCAATCTACTCCTTGAACATGCAATTAACCAACTTTTGGTAGGTTGCTCTTGCATTCTTTAATTCGAATGGCATAACTTGGTAGTAATACAGCTCGCAATCTGTTATGAACAAAGTTTTCTCCTTATTTGTTGCGTGCATTTAGATCTGGTTGTAACCTGAGTAAGCATCCATGAAACTTAGCACACGATGTCCTGCTGTTGCATCTTCAATAATGTCAATGCGTGGTAAAGGGAAACTGTCCTTTGGACAGGCTTTATTTAGGTCAGTAAAGTCCACGCACATTCTCCACTTTCCATTCGCCTTTTTTACTAAGACAACGTTGGATAACCATTCCGGATAATGAGCTTCCTTGATGAACTCAGCAGCGAGTAGTCGTTTTACTTCCTTATCAATGGTAGCATACTTCTCCATGCTGAACGACCTTTTTTTCTGGCACACTATCTTATGCACTGGATCCACCTACAAGTGGTGTTCAATGATGTTGTTATCTATGCCAAGCATCTCTTCATGACTCCACGCAAACACATCCCTGTGCTCTATTAACAGTTGCTTTAGGGCTTCTTTGTCATCTGGTAGGACTTGGGTCCCAATAGGTGTGGTAGTTCTAGGGCAATCTGAATATAACGTCACATGTTCCAATGGTTCATTGGCTTTGGCATGTTGTAGACTCTACTCGTCCCTGACCTCCACTTCCTTTTCTAAAGTCACCTCCAAAGGCAGTGGAAGGGGTGGTACCAGTGCTTTGCTTCTTTTTGCAATGACACAAACTTTGCTTTGGCCATTCCTTAATTCCTGTACATAACATTCTTGTGCTAAAGCTTGTTCACCTAGTGACTTCCTCACCTTGCCATTGGTCAGGAACTTCATCTTGAGGTGGTGTGTGGATGTTACCACCTTAATATGGTTGAGTGTCGGTCTCCCCAATATAGCATTGTAGGAGGATGGAGCTTTTATCATCAAGAAATCGTTCATGGTGGTGGCTATCCTTGTACCAGTCCCAACAGTTACCAGGAGGGTCATAGCCCCGACAGGCTATATTGTATCTCCAAAAAAACCCTTTAGTGGTGTTGGGGAGGGCCTTAGTTTATCAGCATTGATACCCATCTTGACGAACGCTTCCCAGAATAATATATCTGCAGAGCTTCTATTGTCAATTAGTGCCCACCTAGTCATACGGTTGGCTATTACAAGGGTGACTACCAAAGCATCATCGTGTGGATACGTCACTCCTTCCCGATCCTCCTTCCCAAAGGATATTGTCATCTGGTTACTAAGCTTTTGGTGCTTAGAGGCCCTATTTGTCACATATACCTCTTCATATCTTGCCCTTTGTGTATACGCCTTTCTGCTAGACGTAGACACTCCTCCTCTAACAAAGCCCCCTGCTATTGTCCGAATTTCTCCTATAGGCACCCTGTTCTTATCATCTTTTAGGGGCACCCTCTCCCTATTGTCTTGGTGTCCATTAGCCCGGTGTTGACACCGCCGATCAGGACTATTGCTTCTTCTAGTATCCACCCATACTCTTGGCACCTCTTGGGTTTTGAGTATTCTGCAAGCATTCACTCCAACTCTCCCATTCCCACTAGTTTCGTCACTCTCTTCTTCATGGTTGTGCAGTCTTTCAGTCTAGTGCGATCCCATCTAGTGATACTTGCAGTAGCGACCGCCTGTCTTAACTTGATGTCGTTCCTTTCTATCTTTATTTTCTTCCCGCACACTTAAATTGTTATATATCAGCCTAGGATTGTGGTTTGGCCGCCTTTCTTTCCTTCTTTCTTGTCGATTCAATCCATGCTTCTTGTCAACCTGCCCACTTCTCCACTCGACTTTGTTGTTCTCCTTCCGTGGATCCACCAATGCTTGTAGTGTGTCCTCGGTGTTAACAAAATCATCCGCCTTGCCCATGAACTCTCTAAGGGTTGATGGGGTCTTCTTGGCAAGTTCTGTCATGAAGGGACTTTATGGTCATATTCCACCTAAGAGGGCGGCGAGGATAATCTTCTCATCATGGTCATTTGTTGTCAACCTTTCTTTATTGAAGCGGGTAAGATAGGTCTTTATATTTTCATCCTCCTTTTTTTTTAGCGTTAGCAGATAGGCGACTGGACACCGGTGCCTTCTGCTGGGCATAAATTGGGTGAGGAACTGTTTAGCCAGCTCTTCGAAACTGTTTATTGACCTTGGCCTAAGGGTCCTGAACCACCCTCTTGCCGTCCCCTTTAGGGTCAAAGGAAAAGCTCGACAGGCAATCTCCCCTGGAAAACCATGTAGTGTGATGTGAGCTTTGAAGTTCTCCAAATGGTCCATTGGATCTTTGGACCTATCATACATGTCTA
This sequence comes from Carya illinoinensis, assembly GCF_018687715.1. Classification (NCBI taxonomy): domain Eukaryota; kingdom Viridiplantae; phylum Streptophyta; class Magnoliopsida; order Fagales; family Juglandaceae; genus Carya; species Carya illinoinensis. The sequence continues at coordinate 13,572,700 of NC_056764.1, read as the reverse complement.
TCTGAGGTACCTTGAACTTTGGCTGGAGTGGCACGGCCATAATTTGCTCGTTGTATGGCAGATCAAAGATCTAAATCCCATAGACGGCGCCACTGTTAAGGACGTGTCCCACCACCATGAACTTAGCCGTTCACCTGTACAATGTAAAAAGATTCAGGCGTGATGCGCCTGAAAACACTCCAATGCTTAAGTCAGTCAAGTGTACTACCAAATAATTCAAAATTCAAAGATAGATTACTGTCAATGATTACCCGATATATGTAGATTTCCAGATAAACAGATTAGCACTATATAGGATTACCCCAACGTGATGCCTATCTGGCATAGTGTTTATCTGTTCAGATCATCCCTAACTAAATTAATCACATACATGCATGCAACTTGTTCCTTCCCCAATAATGTGGCATGCAGTGTGTAGATCTCTGCTGGGCTTGGACTCTTGTACTTAAGTTGGTCAACAGAGAGCCTTTTCCATTGGGTTTAAATACCAAATGGACCCTCCAATACCCACATCTATTATATAATAAGTGAGTGAGTTTAGAGTTTAAGAAGTAGGAATTCATGTGATGGCTTAGGTTAAAATGTCCATCGGAAAAGTATACGCACATCTATTATATAATAAGAGAGCAAGCTTAGTGTTTAAGAAGTAGGAATTCATGTGATGGCTTGGATTAAAATGTCCATCTATAGATCCTTTGCTAGACTTAAATGCTCTTACTATGGATGTTGATCTCACCAAAGTGTCTCTACAAGAGACCCGTGTTAGGCTAAAATGCCCCCATTATATATCCAAACGGACTAAGATACTCCTACAACAACAAAAATTAGATACAAATAACTCTGATCCAAATCAAACCAAAATCTCTAAAAATATAGACAACTAGAAATCTCTAGATCAAGACGATAAATCTCCACAACCAAAAATCAAAAATCTCTAGAACTGATGACCCATGGTAGCATCAACCCAATGACCCACAACACACAGCATGACCCACGACATTGTTGACCCAGTGACCCACGACAAAGTTGAGAGAACTCATGATAGCGATGCGACCCATAGTAGCATTGACGCAGTGGCCCACAACAAAGTTAAGAGACCTTAGGACCACAGTGTGATCCATAGCCACACACAAAGATGGACCACGACACCCACAACCACAACTAGGAAAGGGATGGACCATAGTGCAACCCACAACAGAGTTGGACGATCGAGTCGACGTGACCCATCGAGCATTTTTGCTATTCGAGAGCCTAGATGGTGAGCATTCTTTAGTTCACCTTAGGGTTGAGCACTTTTGCTCACCCCTGCATGGTGCTCGCACTAGGGAGAGCACTTTGCCAACTTGTGCTTGCCAGCATTGCTCACCCTTGGTCGAACCTTTATGCTCATTCACGTACATATCCTTCATTGTCTACATGTTGCTTGCTAGGAGTGTCACCAGTTCGATTTTGGACAAATTTTGGAACCAAACCAAGACACACTAGTTTTAGAAATTTAAGAATCGGTATGAACCGATTCATCACTGAAACTGAAACTTTCGATTTTTCTCGTTTCAGTCTAGTCTGATTTTTTCAATTTACTATTTACACATGACACTACATTAGTTGAGACTTGAGAACTAGTTCCTCTAATGCCTGTTTACCTTAAAAATAAGGTTATATTAATAATTTAATATTAATTTTCATGTTATACTAATTTGATGCCATAAGATTAAAATTTTTATGTTATATCAAATGTTATATTAATTAAAAATTTAGCATATAATATATATAATATAATATAAAAAATAAAATATCTATATATACCAGTTCAAGTCGGTTCAAACCGATTTTAAAATATGAAAACCGATATAGAATAGATTTTGATTCGATTTCAAATTTTAAGAACTAATACCAGACTAGATCGGTTATGAACCAAATGGAACCCATCGGTTCAGTTGATTCAACAGGTTTTTTTGGTTTTTTTTTTACACCTCTACTTGCATTGAGTTTGAGATATTGTTGCTTGCCTCGGGATTCGAGCTATTATGCTCGCCCTGGTGTGTGAGCACTTTTGCTTGCCCTTAGATGAACTTTCATGCTCCTTCATGTTACTTGCCAAGGGGCCGAGCACTATTGCTCTTCAAGGAGGTGGGCTTTGTTGCTCCTCATGGTGCTTGCCTTGAATATGACCTTGGGGTCGAGCACTTCTCACCCCTACATGGTGCTCATACTTTGCCATCTTGTGCTTGCCTTGATGGCAAGCAATATTGCTCTTTATGTTGCTAACCCTCAAATTCGAGCATTCTTTGCTCGCCTAAGGTTCAAGCTCTCTTTGCATGCCCTGAAATTCGAGATGGCAGACATTCTTGCTCGTTTTTCGGGTTGCAAACACTTTTGCTCGCCGATCCACCCAAGCAAGCTCTTTTGCTCGCCCCTGTCTGAGGGGGCGAACGTTATTACTCTTTGTGGGGGTGAGCTTTGTTGCTAGTCATGGTGCTCACCTCTGGCACTAGCACTTTCGCTTGCCTTCCTCACTTCGGGGTGCAGACACTCTTTGCTCATCCTTGGGTTCTTTGCTTGCCTTGGGATATGAGCATTCTTTGTTTTTTAGCACAAGCACTTTTGCTTGCCTCGAGTGTGAGTTGTTGTTGCTTGCCTCATGATTCAAGCTCTCTTTGCTCACCCCTAGGTTCGAGTATTCTTGCTCGCCCCTAGATCTGATAACTCTTTGCTCACTCCTAGATTAGAGCATCTTTGTTCAACCTAGAATGCGAGCATTCTTTGCTTGCCTCTAAGTTTGAGCACTTACCTCATGTGATTTGTTGAAAATATCATTTTTTTTATTTTATTTTTCTTCAAATTTCAAATAATTTTTGTGGGAGAAGCCGAGCACATGCCCTCCTACTAGTCGAGCATAAAAGGAGTCTAATGTGTAATAGAATCAAATTACAATGGTATAATTCGACAAAATTGAAAATTAATTAATGTAATTTCTTTTATTATAAAATAAATCTCAAATTGTGAAAAAACATTTAGCAGAATATTCAAGTCAAATCGTTTGCCTTTAATATTTGTTCATTGCTCACAGATACTTGTGGTTGATTAGAAGCCGGCATTTATTTGTTTTCCTCTAGGGGTGACAATTGATGTCGTATCTTTTGATTTCATGTCAGGTTATTTGGCTCGAGTCATGAAAGATTCAACTTTAACCCACCCAGTGTAATTAAATGAGTCATTGAGTCAATCGGGTTCCTATCGGATCAATTCATTTTTTCGAGTCTATGTACACTTACATTATTACATATATTTTCCAATCTATCTATTTAAAAACATAATTAATATATGCTTTAAGTTGTTACAATACAAGGATAAAATATCTACTATACATTAGCACTTATTAATTAATAAATAATTAAAATTGATAAGAAAATATAAATGTTTTCTTTAAAATTGTTTTAAATATTTTTCTTTGACTTATTAAACATGACTCTAGATCTTTTATTATTTCTCCAACGTGAGATGAGAAATGGTATATTTTATCTTCTGTCACTTTCTATTATTTAAGTAATATTTGTTTTACTAAAAGAAATGTTTAGAAATAATTCTCATCCTATCTTATCTCATATCATTTCTTTTCCAAATGCTATTCAAATACAAATATTTTTAAATTAATCATTAAAATTTTTCCAAATTTTCAAACAAAAAATTAATCAACTTTTTTAAATTCTAAAATAAAAATAATATTAAACAATTATATTCTAATAATATTTTAATTTTATAATATTTGTTATTTAATTTTTTCTCTTTTTTCTCAAAATTAAAAAAATACTTAACGCAAAATATTACTATTTATAAATTATTTTATTACCATTCACAAAATTTTTATCTCATCTCATCCCACATTAAGAAAGCGAAAATGAACCGTAATTGAGATCACTAAGAAAACATCTATGCGGAAACCTCGCACAAATAGAACTGGTTGAGATTCGAGAACCTATCGTAGACTCAAACCTATAGGTGGAAAATTGTGTTTTTGGGTCGTATTCATGTTATTAGGGGTGTGAAAAAACAACCAGTGAACCGGTAAACCAGACCGGACCGGACCAAACAGGTGTGATCGGTCTAGTCCCGATTTTGGTTAAGTCCGATACTGGTTTTATTTTTCTTAAAACAAGTCAAAATAGGTTCAATTTCAATTTTTCATTTTCTAAAACCAGACCAGACCGGACCAGTTTATATATATATATTTTAATTTTTTCTATTGTATATAATTTATATATATAATATATAATTACATATAAAATAGTTTAGTATTATATGATAAATTACTAATTAATATAATATTAAATTTTAAAATGTTATATTATTTTGTTTATTGTATTGATAGTTATATTAATATTATATCATTATATATTATAATATACTATAATATATCACTATAATCTATAATACAATTATAATATATATTATAATATACTACAATATATTATCAATATAGTATTATATACTCAATAATATATAATATAGTATATTAAAACTGAAAAACCAGACTAGAAACCGGTAAAACCGGAGTATCGGTTTAGGAGGGTAACCGGTGCATAATTAGTTTTAAAAAATACAAAACTGATGCATATTGGTTCGGTCCTAAATTTTGTCCAAAACTGGACATGTTACATCTCTAAATATCATATCAAGTCATAAACATTCTACTATATAGGTCAATCTGAATCCGAACCGTTAAACTAAATTTTTTATACTTTCAAACCCTAACCCAACCCATTTAAATAACGAGTCATGTTGTGTCATCTAGTTTACTCCATTTAATTATTAATTAGAAATAAATTAACACAACCCGACTCATTTAAACTCATTTCATGTAAATAAGTTGAATTAACATGCATAACTCATTTGACCTGATTAACAAAATTTTACATAAAAGTTAAAATCTCTATTTATTTATAGCAACAATATCTTAAAAAATATATATCAATAATTTTCAAATTTTAACATATAGTAAAACCAATATTACAAGCCATACAATAATAAATATAACTATATGTCTAAAATTATAATCTCAATAAAAAAATATATAAGTATATTGAAAAATATCAATATTATAACTTAACAATAATAAAAATCTTATTTTAAAATAAAATTTATACGTGTCAAAATGAGTTAATTTTATATAAGTAGATTGACCCGTTATTTATCTGTTCATGAATCGTATCTTAATAGATCGAGTCGTTCTGATTTAAACCCGTTAACTTCAAATCCAAAGTCATTAATTTCATACTGCGTTCGTGTTCACGAGTCGTATTTTGTCAACTTACTCAAACCCATCATCTGACCTTCGACTGAGAAAGTTAAGGAAGAACCGAACGTGACCTTCGACGCTGTTGAAGCACGTACTACGTTTTATTTTCCTCTTCCCACAGACCCATCGATTTCATTCGTTTGATTTCTTCTCTCAAATCCATCTCTTATCTTTGTACGATGCAATCTGTGCAAATTTTATCACTTGGTGATCTTTTCAGTGGGAGTAAACGACTTGTTAATGGGATTTAATGTTGGGTTGTTGCGTTACAACCTTGGAGAATTTTTTTCTCTGTCGTTTTTTTTTTCCTATTTCTTTAAGGGTGAGTGTGGATGTTTGGTAGTGGGGAGAAGTGGAATCTACGGTTAAGCTTTGTTCCATTATTTACTTATTTTTTGAAATTAGAGTGTTTTACTAGCAAAACATAAAGGTATACTCACCAGAGAGAGAGAGAGAGAGAGAGAGAGAGAGAGAGAGAAGGGGGGAGGGGGATGGTTTGGGTTTTGCTCATCGGAACTTAAAGGAGTTGGGAGAAGGAGACGCTTGAGAAGAAGAGAAGCAGGAGAGAGGAGAACGTGAAGGGACCTCGAAGGAGCTGGAGTAGGAGATGCTGGAGGGAGTAGGAGAAGAAAGCGTTTGGTGACAAGAGGAAAGGAGCTGTTGTTTGCAATTTTGAGGGTAATGACAATTTACAGTTTGCTTACGTGGAGGTGTGTAGGTATGACGCTTCCGTTTCGAGAAGTGAAATGCATCCGCCGCTATCAGTAGTTCTACACACAGTCGGTGAATGTAAATGGGATGCAATCTGCTGACGTGGCGCCTCTATTTAAAAAAAAAATGAAATACGAATGAAAAAGCGGAATGGTACAGATTGAAAGCATTTTGGTAGGGTCTTCTTTCCCGCTTCTTCCATTCGCGAGCCCTCAGAACTGAAAGGAGGAAGACTACCTTGGGGCATCTTTAGTTTTTGTCGTGGGTGCAGATCTGTTGTCATTGGGTGGGTTGATTTCGGGCCAATCTGGTCTGCATTGGAGTGGGTCAAAGCCCGACTGTCGTTTGGGTCAGCTTGGTTTCAAGTGAGATTGGGTCAGCTTCGTGGGCCATCAGCTCGAGTCAACTTCGTGGGCCAGCAGTTTAGCCCAGCATTTCGGGTCAGGGACATGGGTTAGTTTTGTGGGTCATCTTCTCACTTTACCGTTAGCACCACCACAGCTAAGTTCTGGTTTTGACATGGATCTATCTCTGTATGCTTCAAAAAACCATACAGATTTGCATGATATATAATTTGTTTGATATATATGTGGCTTTGTTTCATGGGATTTGAATGAACATGGTAAATATATATTTTGGAGTGTTCATATAAGACTTTGAAAATGTTGTATACAAATCTGGTTTATTTTTGCTCGGGCTTGTGTCGTGTAGACAGCCAATGTAAACTAAATAAATTGAGACTTCGTGTGGGATGTAGCCTTAATGATACATAATATTGTTCCTGAAATACTTTCAAAGATATTTAATTATGATGACTAAATGGAGAAGATGAGAGAGCCACATTGGGTTTTCCTCCATATTTCCTTGTGCTTTATTTTTGTTTTTTAATACAAAAACTCTGGTTGGTAACAAATGGACCTGGCATGATCAAGAGAGATTGAATATGGATGAGTCTTAGGCAAGCTAAATTGGCTCATGGATTTTAAATAAGTAAAAAATCCATTTAATATTAGGACATACATTAATTCCATTTACGACATTGCATTTGATTGGATGAAATCCTAAAACGTATACCCTTCTAAAAAGGGTAGGAGTTCACATAATTTTCACCTCACTAGCTTGGAATATTTTAAATGAAAAAAAAAAAAAGCTTATGGCTTTCTTAATTACACACATAATTTTGTTTAATTTTAGTTAGAGCCGATAATATTGGTTTGATGTTGTTTTTTACGTTGGTTGATGACTACAAATCTAACGGTGTGATTCAAGTACTCGCAAATTCAAAGGCAAGTTCATGAAATCTTTTTGGCTTTAATATTTGGTTAATGATTGGAATATATATAAATTTATTTCATGAAATCTTTGCACCATTTTTTATTGGAACTTTTCTGTTGGATATGATTTGGTTTAATGAACTTGTTATGCAACTACTTGGTTAAAGGAGTTTATGTTACTTTTTTTACTTGTTGAATGCCATAAGAGAAGAAATTTTTGAATGGAAAGCAATGCAGATATTCTATCAACCAAGAAAAGCTTATTTCATAGGAAAGTTACTAATTCCTCATGGTTTAGTTCCACTACCTAAATGATAAACTATTGGCTTCAATATGTAGATTTCATTACCTCAAACAGAATACATCAATTTGTTTAATGAGTTTCTTAGGTGGTAAAGCAAGCCTTAACTTTTTTATTTATTTGGTAGTGCCATAAAATGATACCAGATTTTTTTTTTTTTTGGGCAAAAAGTTTTTTTTTTAATTTATTATGCAATTACCAAGTGTTTTTTCAACATGTGGAGATAAAAGTGAACAACTTCTATAGGGCATGGGAAAAGGGGAAGAACATGCATCTTTCTTAACACCTCCAGCTGAAATGCCCCAAACTCAGTATGTTATTTCATAATTAAAAAACTTATTGCAACTCTCTCTTTAGCATCCTAATTATTAACACATTTTTTTTAGGACATCCCTCAAACTGGTCTAGTAAACTTTCCAAATTACATGCATGGTTATTTTGGACCAAATCCTGCATGGTCACCAGCTTTTATGCCATATCCAAATGGCAACAAAAATAATATCAACATTCAGGCGTGAGATAAACTTCATTCTTGTGTTTTACTTATAAGTTAATTAATTTATTACTTATTTATATGTTTTCAATTTTTTCTGTTAAGCAAAATGTTGGTTACCCATTTCAATATGGGATGGGACCTCCAAGGCCATTTTTCGCTACAAGCTGCGCGACCACAACGAGCACAAAGTTGGTCAAGAAGATAGACCCGATTGTCTAGAAACTGAAGCACCATGTACTTCCCCTAGAGTATTTGAAGAAATTCTTTTAGATAGACCAGATGAACGGGAAACTGAAGATGGCACTCCAGGTGAACGGGAAACTGACGATGGCACTCGAGGTACACCACATGTAGTGCCATCGTCGAATGGTGATGATATCATTGAGGAGCCAAAATAGGGCATGGAGTTCAATTCATTTGAAGATTTGTTGAGCTATTATAAGCAGTATGCAAAAAAATGCGGGTTTGGGGTGATGACACAAAGGAGTGAGAGGTTAGAGGATTAAAGTGTCAGATATGTTACCCTTGGTTGTACATGGGGAGGGAAGGCACGGATTAAGACATCCAATGTTGCCAACCCACGTCCAATGAGAAAGACAGACTGCAAGGCAAGGATAAATGCCTTGAGAGTCGATGGAAAGATACGGTTGACAACAGTTAATACTTCAAATAATCATGTTATCAGCCCACAGAAATCTCACTTTTATCGATGTAACAGATAAATGAGTGAGACAGTTAAAAGAGTCCTAGACACAAACGACTTAGCTAGTATCTGACTGAACAAGAGTTACGAATCTCTTGTAGTTGGCGCAGGTGGCTTTGAGAACTTGCCATTTCTGGAAAAGAATTGTCGCAATTACATCGACAAAACCCGTCATCTACGACTTGGTGCAGGTGGTGCTGGAGCACTTCGTGATTATTTTATGAGAATGCAATGCAAGAATAACGGATTTTTTGTGTTGATGGATTTAGATAATGACGGGAGGTTAAAAAATGTTTTTTTGGCATATCCACGTAGTCGGGCAGCCTATTAGTATTTTGGTGATGTTGTGACATTTGACACCACATACCTAACTAATAGGTATGGAATGCCCTTTGCACTATTTGTTGGTGTAAACCACCACGGGTAGTCGATTCTTTTGGGAGCTAGGTTGATTTCCAGTGAGGACATGAAGACCTTTACATGGCTATTCCAAACCTGGTTGCAATATATGGACATAATAGCTCCAAAGGCTATTATTACTGATCAAGACAGAGCAATGAAAAATGAAATTGCTATTATCTTCCCGGAAACTCGACATAGATTTTGCCTATGGCATATAATGAAGAAAGTTCCTGAGAAGCTTGGGGCATATGCTGCCTATAAAAGTGGGCTGAAAACTGAGCTGATGAAATGTGTATACGACATACAAACTATTGAGGAGTTTGAAAAATGTTGGTCCGTGTTTATTAACACATACAACTTACATGAGAATGTGTGGTTGAAAAGCATGAACATTGGATACCGGTTTTTCTAAAAGAGCACTTTTGGGCTAGAATGAGTACCACTCAGCGTAGCGAGAGTATGAATGTTTTTTTCGATGGTTATGTCCATTCAAAAACAAACCTGAAAGAGTATGTCGACCAGTTTGACAATGCGCTAAAAAAGAAAATTGAGAATGAAAATCAAGCAGAGTTCCAGTCATTTAGCGGCACCATTCTTGTGTATCTAGATCGCCAATTGAAAAGAAATTTCAAGAGTTGTAAACCAACGCTAAATTTAAGGAAGTTCAACAACAAGTAATCGGTGTGCTTGATTTGGATCCATCTTTACAGACAATGGATGGTGTAATGAAGAGTTATTTGGTAGAAGATGAAATTCGAATTCAGGAGTTCACAAAACAGGTTACATATTTTGTGGATTTTAATGTGGATGACTGCAATGCAAAGTGTTCATGTGGGTTATTTGAGATGAGGGGGATACTGTGTAGGCATATTTTGGTTGTATTCAAATCTAACGGTATAAAATCATTGCAAGACCGGCACATTTTAGACCGATGGAGAAGGACATCAAGCGAAGATATACGTTAATCCGAACTAGCTACGATGCAGGGGATCAGAGGCCAAATGGTAATAGACATTCAATTCTTATGAATATTTGTTATGAGATGATAGATTATGCGGTGGAATCTAATAAGGATTTTGAAGATGCAAAGAAGAGGATACATGAGATGACTGGATTATATCGTCAGAACCAATGTCCCTTATCTATCAACCAAACAGGTTCGAAGGCGACAGACGAATTTTTTTTTTTATTTACTTTGTATTTTTTGTCCTACTTTTACAATTTCTATAATTATATCATGTCCAATTTAACATCTTTTTGTATATATTTTTGCCCGCCAAAGGTTCGGAACCTGGTTTTACGGCACTGGATGGTGCTGTAGTTGGTAGTTCACAACAAGTCAAGAGTCCACTTGTTGTCAAAGGGAAAGGAAGACCCCCATCTCTTAGAAGAGCATCCAGGATGGAGACAAACATGTGGTAGGTTAAAGCCAAACAGAAGAAAGCACAAGTGGGAGGAAAACGCAAACAGGTGCATGTTTTAACATTGGAAGAATTAAATATGAATTATTTTGGTAGTTTGTTAGATGATAAAGTTTCACTTATTTCTAGTGAAGAGTTATAACTATTTACTTAATTTTTAGCTACATGAAGGAGATATAGTAGCCATGGGCACATGCAGGAATTTATTTGGGCCATCAGAAGTAGATATCACCAATGATAGACAATTTACGGTATCATATTTGGATGTATTAACGAAATTTAATAGTTTAGAAGTTGGTCAATATTTGTATTGTGATCAAATTTACTTATTTATAAATAGGTCATGGATAGTAGTGGAACCACGCAAAGTATTCATCCTATGGTTGGTAGTCAAGAAAGTGTAAGATTTCTCACTTATCCACCGAATATTTGTAATATTATTTATTATTTATAAAAATTTGTTTATTTGGATGCAAACAGATTTTTTTTATTGGATGACGTACAACCAGAGCTCCCTGGGTGGAGATGGATCACAAGCATGGCAGTAATGTATTTGTATATTTGGTGTGAGAATTTTTGTGGATAGAAGGAGGAGGCAAGCTAATGAATTTTTGTATATTTGATGTGAGAATTTATGTGGATAGAAGGAGGAGGCAAGTTGATGAATTTTTGTATATTTGGATGTATTTTGTATATTTTCAGGAGAATTTATGTGGATAGAAGGAGGAGGTAATTTGATGAGTAGGAATATTTTGGTTATATTTTTGTGTATTTGATATGAGAATTAATGTGGATAGTAGCTAGTTGCAATTATTTGATTTCAATGTCGAATGTATAAATTGCTAGTATGGACTAATGGGTTGACTAGGTGGTGAGTATTTGGTGTTCTTTCTCAGGTGATGCCCTGTAATTATTTGATGAAAGAGATACGTGGCTTATTTGCATAATAAGAGTTGGGTTGGAATTCGTTTCAACCTAACCCTTGCAATTGGTCAATTTTCAGTGTGATATGGCATGTGTACCATTGTGTATTAATGTAGCTTTCAATTTCTAGTAATATTCTGTAGCCAGCCGATATTGACTAATAAGTATTCAAAAATCATAACCTTATCCATCGATGCACTGGCAATTGGGTCAAGATTCCCAGATGGTGATTCGAAACTCAAAATATATAAGCTAAGCAAATTGGATCCACACATTTTTGAATAATTTTCCACATAGAAGTAGGAGCATGGATCATTAGTAAATATAGACACAGTGGTCTATATACATACAAAAGTGGTTAAAGTCCAAGGAAATTGGCAGCAAATTTCAAATACATACAAAAGTCCCAGGATGAAGAAAGTACATATGACACATCTAGTACATTAACCGATCAAAGTGGATAAATACATCAAAAGGGGTTGGGTTACATGAGTCGTAGCATTAGCCGAGAGACATTATAACCACTTGGATACGTCAAAAATACACCACAAACTACTACAAAAAAAAACAAAAAAAACCATGAGACAGTTAATACTTTCAAAGCTCCCTTGTACTTCTTCTCCAATGTCTTATATTTGGATTCTTCCATGCGCAGCCGCTCATGAAATACCATTTCGTGCCTCCGTTCAGCTAATTCTAACGTCATCTTATAGCAACTATTTTGCTCACTTTGAAGATCAATCCACTCAAAAAAGTCACATTGTTTATTCATCTTATAGTTTGGACAATTGAAAAATCTTCTACCAAAAGATTTTGCTTTTCCAGAAATCCGTAGTTTCACTTGGGAGTCACAATAGCAAAGTGGTCTCTCCAAGCTTGACCCGGAATGAGAAGCAAAACTCATTTCCTATCATAATATTGAAGTAAAAATAGCCCCCAGATCAGTATATATTAAACAGTGTATTTATGCATGGGAGAAGAAATATACACGGGAGGTATGGCATATTATAAATACATGGGATATATAGTAAACAGAAAATAATAATATAACATTTTGCAATTATGTCATAATTTTACACGGCAGGTATGGCATATTATCCTGCAATGAAGATATATAGTAACTAGCCCATAGAGATATATCCATCCTAAACAGAAAATAATAATGTAACATTTCGCATATATTACACCAACATTCAGAAAATACACAATATATATGGCACCGAATTATAAAATATGCTCATAAACCCATACACTTCAAACCAACTCTGAAAAAGCCACATTTGAAACCACATAGTCGCCAAACAAAAAAATGCACATAGCAATTGCCCACCAACTTAACTATACACTCAAAATACCACATAGCAGACCACCACAGATGGGCACCAAATTACAAAATGTGCTCATAAACCCATACAGTTCAAACCAACTCTGAAAAAACCACATTTGAAACCACATAGCAGCCAAACAGAAAAATGTACATAGCAATTGCCCACCAACTTAACCATACACTCAAAATACCACGTAGCAAACCACCACAAATGGGCACCAAATTAAAAAATGTGATCATAAAACCAACAGTTCAAACCAACTCTAAAAAAACTACATTTGAAACCACATAGCAGCCAAACAGAAAAATGCATATACCAATTGCCCACCAACTTAACCATACACTCAAAAGACCACATAGCAAAGCACATAAACTCAACTTTACAAATTAGGAACACAAATCAGATTCAACGCATGTACTAGGCCATCATTCAATAACACAAGAGGAACAAAAATATTAAAATAATGAAAATTAATGATGCATACCTAGGTAGAACATACGTTCAAAATCAAAATATGATCAAATCTGAGTGCAATTCCCACGAGTATTACAACCACAGAAAAGAACAATACATAAAAGTGAATTTATGTCAGAATTGGCATCTACACAGAAGCATCAATTGCAACCAAAAATTCAACAACAAAAAAAAAGTAATGAAAACTATAGATCTAGTATTTGACCAAGACTCATTATACGCAAAAAATGAATGAACTCTACAATGTTGAAATTCCTCATGGACAGGCATCTTACCTTTATGTGAAAAATTGGGGCAGAAATCCACAGCAGTATCGATTTTCTCTGAGAAATTGATTGTTCCTTCCCCACATTCCTAAGATAACCCCAACGAGAGCACTCCAACAACCTTGGGAAAATGTAGCAAGGGAACTGAAAGTTAATGAAAAAATTAGGGATTTAGGGGAGAGATGGAATCTCGGGCCAAACTAGAGCGAACAGAGAAATGAATTTAGGGTTTTCACTTCTAAGGGATGAATCAAGAGAGAAGCAAAGAGGGAGGGAAACTCGAATCCATACCAACAGATTGTTCAACAACCCTGGGAAAACCCTAGCAGCAAGGGAACTGAAAAAAATGAAAAAAAAAGGGGGGGGGGGGGGAGAGATGGAATGTCGGGCCAATCTAGAGGGAAGAGAGAAATAGGGATAAAAAGTTTTTGGCGAGGAGGGAAACAAGAGAGAAGCAGAGATGAGGGATTTAGGGTTTGGAGTTCTAAGGGATGAATTGAGAGGGAGTTTTGAGGGAGGAATCAAGAGAGAAGCAAACCAAACAAGATGGTTTAACAACTTCTGAGGGATGAAGCGAGAGGGAGGGTAGTGCGAGGAGGGAGGGAAACGAGAGAGAAGCAGAGAGGGACTTAGGGTTCGAGAGAGCAGAGAGGGACTTGGGATTTGGAGGGATGAATCGAATGGGACGTCCGAGGGAGCAATCAAGAGAGGAGGGATTCAGTTTCAATCAAAACAGTGAGTTTTGTAATTTTATCCACGTCAGTAGCCGCTTACATGCCGTTTACACCAAACGACTGCAGCTAGAGTTTTTCTAGAACATATGAGCGTTTTTAATAAAATGTAAGATGTGGAGTAATGAATAGTAACTAATGGGAATAATTTCTCTTTGTTATAAAACTATAAAAAAAATATTGAAAGACTTACTTGAAGTAGAGGACTATTAGCTTCAAGATCGTCAGAACTCTCGTGCTGATAACGTGTTATAAAACTATCGAAAGGAGAGAGAGAGAGAGAGAGAGAGAGAAATAGAACTCAGAGAAGTTATGAAACTTATGAATTTCTTAAAGAATTCAACGATATATATAGGCATACAAAGGGAACTATGCAAGTTACTATGCAGTACTATGCTGGCACTGTGCATATTTACTATGCAGTACTATGCTGGCACTGTGCATATTTACTATGCAGTACTATGCTGGCACTATGCGCACTGTGCGATGTCGGCCATTTACTATGCCAGTTACTATGCAGTACTATGCTGGCACTATGCACACTGTGCGATGTCGGCCATTTACTATGCCAGTTACTATGCAGTACTATGCTGGCACTATGCACTGTGCATTTGACGGCTAGCTCAAGGTGGTCATACAATTTTACAATATTATTTTACAACACTCCCCCTTTGGATGACCACATATAATGAATATGCCTTGTTAAAACCTTGCCAAGGAAAAACCCTGTGGGAAAAAACCAATGGCGAAGGAAAAAGAGTACAATATTCATGTGTACTGTAAAATGCTTTAAGATTGCCTCATTAAAACCTTGCGAAGGAAAACCCAGTGGGATAAAACCTTAGCGAAGGAAAAAGAGTGTAATACCCGTTGGATATAAATGGGTATTTATACGTAAACGTAATGAAAGTAATGAAATTGTGCGATATAAAGCACGACTTGTTGCACAAGGTTTCCTGCAGAAACCGGGGATTGATTATGAGGAAACATACTCTCCTGTTATGGATGCAATCACATTCAGATATTTGATTAGTTTGGCAGTTATAAAAAGATTGGATATGCAGTTGATGGATGTGGTCACCGCATATTTATATGGATCATTAGATCATGACATATATATGAAAATCCCTGAAGGATATAAAATGCCTGAAGCTTCTAATCTGAGTACATCCAGAAGTATGTATTCTATTAAGCTTCAAAGATCTTTATATGGGTTAAAACAATCCGGACGCATGTGGTATAAACGCCTTAGCGAATATCTATTGAAAGAAGGATTTGAGAATAATCCAATATGCCCATGTGTTTTTATTAAGAAATCAGACTCCGGATTTGTTATTATTGCGGTTTATGTTGATGATCTAAATCTTGTTGGAACTCCTGAAGAGATCAGAAGAACTGCTACATATTTAAAGAATGAATTTGAAATGAAAGATCTTGGCAAAACGAAATTTTGTCTCGGCCTGCAGCTCGAGCATTTGCCAAATGGAATTCTCATTCATCAATCAAATTATACAGAGAAAGTCTTGAAACACTTTTACATGGACAAAGCTCATCCCCTGAGTACTCCAATGGTTGTTCGATCACTTGATGTGCAGAAGGATCCATTTCGTCCTTGTGAAGACAATGAAGAAATTCTTGGTTCTGAAATACCTTATCTCAATGCAATTGGAGCCCTGATGTATCTTGCAAATTGCACTCGGCCTGATATTGCATTTTCAGTTAATTTACTTGCAAGATATAGTTCCGCACCAACTCGAAGACATTGGAATGGCATTAAACATATCCTTCGATACCTTCGAGGTACGGTTGATATGGGATTATTTTATCAATATGGTTCAAGTCCACAATTAGTTGGATATGCAGATGCAGGTTATCTTTCAGATCCACACAGAGGTAGATCTCAGACTGGATATGTATTTACTTATGGAAATTCTGCTATATCATGGAGATCTGTCAAACAAACACTATCTGCTACATCTTTAAATCACTCAGAGATCATTGTAATTCAAGAAACAAGTCGAGAATGCATTTGGCTAAAATCAATGATCCAACATATTCAAGAAAAGTGTGGTCTTCCAGTGATTAATGATAGTCCAACAACTTTATACGAAGATAATGCTGCTTGTATTGCTCAAATTAGAGGAGGATATATCAAAGGTGATAGAACCAAACATATTTCACCTAAATTCTTTTATACTCATGAACTTCAAGAAAAAAGTGAAATTAAAGTCAAGCAGATACGATCAAGTGATAATCTGGCAGATTTATTCACAAAAGCATTACCAACTGCAACATTTAAGAAGATTGTGCAGAACATTGGAATGCGGAGACTTGAAGACCTTTTATCATGCACTTTTCAGGGGGAGTAACGTCTTGAAGACTTATGCTGATTGTACTCTTTTTCCTTCGCTAAGGTTTTATCCCACTGGGTTTTCCTTCGCAAGGTTTTAATGAGGCAATCTTAAAGCATTTTACAGTACACATGAATATTGTACTCTTTTTCCTTCGCCATTGGTTTTTTCCCACAGGGTTTTTCCTTGGCAAGGTTTTAACGAGGCATATTCATTATATGTGGTCATCCAAAGGGGGAGTGTTGTAAAATAATATTGTAAAATTGTATGACCACCTTGAGCTAGCCGTCAAATGCACAGTGCATAGTGCCAGCATAGTACTGCATAGTAACTGGCATAGTAAATGGCCGACATCGCACAGTGTGCACAGTGCCAGCATAGTACTGCATAGTAACTGGCATAGTAAATGGCCGACATCGCACAGTGCGCATAGTGCCAGCATAGTACTGCATAGTACTGCATAGTAACTGGCATAGTAAATGGCCGACATCGCACAGTGCATAGTGCCAGCATAGTACTGCATAGTAAATATGCACAGTGCCAGCTAGTACTGCATAGTAACTTGCATAGTTCCCTTTGTACGCCTATATATATCGTTGAATTCTTTAAGAAATTCATAAGTTTCATAACTTCTCTGAGTTCTAGCCGTCAAATGTACAGTGCATAGTGCCAGCATAGTACTGCATAGTAACTGGTATAGTAAATGACCGACATCGCACAGTATGCATAGTGCCAGCATAGTACTGCATAGTAACTGGCATAGTAAATGGCCGACATCGCACAGTGCGTATAGTGCCAGCATAGTACTGCATAGTAACTGGCATAGTAAATGACCGACATCGCACAGTGCATAGTGCTAGCATAGTACTGCATAGTAACTGGCATAGTTCCCTTTGTACACTTATATATATCGTTGAATTCTTTAAGAAATTCATAAGTTTCATAACTTCTCTGAGTTCTATCTCTCTCTCTCTCTCTCTCTCTCTCTCTCTCTCTCTCTCTCTCTCTCTCTCTCTCTCTCTCTCTCTCTCTCTCCTTTCGATAGTTTTATAACACGTTATCAGCACGAAAGTTCTGACGATTTTGAAGCTAGTAGTCCTCTACTTCAAGTAAGTTTTTCAATATATTTTTATGTTCCTGATTTATATATGTAGAAAAATGTCAAATCTTACAAAATTGGAATTCGTTGCTCTTGACATTTCTGGGAAAAATTATTTATCTTAGATCCTTGATGCTGAGATCCATCTGGATGCGATGAACCTGGGAGATACAATTAAAGAAGGAAATCAAGGGTCCCTGCAAGACCGTGCTAAGGCAATGATTTTCCTTCGGCACCATCTTCATGAAGAATTAAAAACTGAGTATCTAACGGTGAAAGATCCACTTATTTTGTGGAATGATTTAAGGGAGAGATATGAACACCAGAAAACGGTAATCCTCCCAAAAGCTCGTCATGATTGGATGCACCTGAGGTTGCAAGACTTCAAGAGTGTTGGTGAGTATAACTCTGCACTCTTTAAAATTAGCTCGCTATTGAAATTATGTGGTGAAAAAGTCATTGATGATGACTTGTTAGAGAAGACATATACTACTTTTCATGCCTCGAATGTGCTCCTGCAGCAGCAGTATCGAGAGCGAAAGTTCAAGAAATATTCTGAACTTATATCTTGTCTTCTATTAGCTGAGCAAAATAATGAGCTTTTATTAAGAAATCACCAGTCACGTCCTACTGGTTCTGTATCATTCCCTGAAGTGAATGGTACTAGATTTACATCATTCCCAGAAGCGAATGGTGCATCTTTTCAAAGAAAAAGAGGGCGTAGACATGGTAAGAAAAATTATGGAAGTGGAGGTCCTAGAAGTGATCACACTAAAAGGGACAATAATAGATATACACCGTACCACCAGAAGTGGTTCAACTCAGAAAATGGCAAAGGTCCCAAAAACAAACTTTTAAAGAAAGATGAAGATGGATGCCATAGATGTGGTATGACTGGACATTGGACTCGTATCTGTCGAACAGATAAACACTTGGTTGACTTATACCAATCTTCTATAAAAGAAAAAACAAAGAAATTTGAAACAAATTTTACTGAACCATCATATGCTTTAGATTCTATAGATGGAGAAGATATTACAAGTCTTGATGTTTCTGATTTCTTTAAGGATTCTAGTGGTAGAGTTGATCATGAAAGTGTTCATTTTTAATTAATGTATTTCCTTTATCTTATTATAAAATATTTTTATATTCTGCAATATTTTGTAGTAATGAAAGTTTTATTTATTCTTTTATACTTGTTATAAATTATTGATGATATGATTTATTTGAGAATGGAAATGGAGCATCCCTGAAGGATCGCCCTAAATCAATAATTTTATTGAGTATCTCATATGAGTGATACTTGTACCAAAAACTCATTATGATTTATGCACCTGAAGTTGCATAATTGAAATTGTGGAAAGAATATATATTTGAATGAACGTCTCGAATGTGCTCCTGAAGTAGCAATATCGAGTATGCTCCTGAAGTAGTAATATGAAATGCAAACGTTCACAATATATTCTAAATTTGTGTCAGGTCTTTCAGTGACTGAGCAAAATAATGAGTTTTTGATAAGAATCATTATTCACGTCTTACTAGATCTACATCATTCACTGAAGTGAATGATAATAAATTTATATCATTCTATTCCCTGAAGTGAAAAAAATGATGCGTTTCATTCAAAGAAACTAAGAGATTGGACGTGATAATGAATATCTTTTCGGGCCAGAAGCTCGTATTGGAAAAGCTGTAAGCTTTTCTCTTTGAGATGATATTATACAAATTATTGAATCAAATATTATGATGCATCAAAAGGTGATATGATTCAAAATATTTGTATCTTTTCATGGTTATCTTGATCATCCAAAATCAATTACGATAAGTCGAATGATTTTCATATGGACGTCCATAAAAGAACCAGAAGATTCTTTTACTATAAAGTCTTACCACCAGAAGTGGAAAGAAAAATTTGCCAGAAGCAAATAAGATAAAATAATTCGACGTTATTTTGATTATCATATGTGAACCAGAAGTTCAGATGATAATTAAATTTTGGATGCAATAAGATAAAAATGTCTCATATTCTAGCTGCTAAAATCCCAGCGAGGATTGAAGTCCCTGTAGGACAATTAAGAAATTCAGCAGTCTAAAGACATGTTTAAAGGCATGTGAGACGTATTGATACAAAAGATAGAGCATCTCAAAAGAGAAAAGCACAAATAATTTGGTGCTCCTGAAGAGGCCATACCCACAGAACAAGCAATAAAGTTCATCCAAATTTTCTGTATAAAATTCTCCTATATAAACTCTTGAAGAGTATAAATCTCTTGAAGAGTGCCTCCTGAAGAGGTTTTTCATGAAAATGTCTTCCCTTGAAGAGGGACAGGTACCTGAAAATAACGAGATCTCGTTACATTTCATGAATAATGGAGAAATTATGGATAGAAATAAAATCGTTGTCGACAACGTATTTCCGTGTTATAAAACTATCGAAAGGAGAGAGAGAGAGAGAGAGAGAGAGAGAGAGAGAGAGAGAGAGAGAAATAGAACTCAGAGAAGTTATGAAACTTATGAATTTCTTAAAGAATTCAACGATATATATAGGCGTACAAAGGGAACTATGCAAGTTACTATGCAGTACTATGCTGGCACTGTGCATATTTACTATGCAGTACTATGCTGGCACTATGCACTGTGCGATGTCGGCCATTTACTATGCTAGTTACTATGCAGTACTATGCAGTACTATGCTGGCACTATGCGCACTGTGCGATGTCGGCCATTTACTATGCCAGTTACTATGCAGTACTATGCTGGCACTATGCACACTGTGCGATGTCGGCCATTTACTATGCCAGTTATCTCTACGTCGACATTCTTCGACAGTTCTTGGCTCAATTTCTTCATTACTTCTGGTAATGTCAAGAGCCATTTTATATGAGAATATGTTGTCGACAACAGTTTTATTTCTATTCAAAATTTCTCCTGTATTCATGAAATGTATCGAGATCTCGTTATTTTCAGGTACCTGTCCCTTTTCAAGGGAAGACATTTCATGAAATACCTCTTTAGGAGGTTCTTTCTCAGGAGATTTACTCTCTTCATGAGCATCAATTACTCTTATGGCCTGTGTTGGTATGGACTCTTCAGGAGTACCAAATTCATTTTGTATTTTCCTCTTCCGAGGAATTTTGTCCTTAGCACCAATAGGCCGTCCACGCTTCAGGCGTATCTTAGACTCGCCTATTGCTATTTTGGCAACTTGTCCTTCAGGGACTGCAATCCTTGCTGGAACATTAACAGCAGGAATATATGATTTTACCACACCTTTAGTGTCAGTAAATGCATCCGGTAATTGGTTTGCAACACTTTGCAAATGAATAATCTTTTGAACCTCTAGATTACATTCTTTTGTATGAGGATCAAATTGGGAAAGATTTTTATTTTCCCAAGTAATTTCTTGTCGTGCTTCAGGCACCGACTTCTCATTTACACAATATTTGTCGTGCTTCAGGCACCGACTTCTCATTACCCATTGTTGGAAAAATGGATTCGTCAAAATGACAATCCTCAAAACGTGCCTTAAACATATCCCCTGTAAGAGGCTCAAGGTATCTGATAATAGATGGAGAATCAAACCCAACATATATCCCAAGTCTACGTTGAGGGCCCATCTTTGTACGTTGTGGAGGTGCAATTGGAACATATACAGTACATCCAAAAGTACGAAGATGAGAAATATTTGGTTGCTGACCAAATGCAAGCTGTAATGGTGAATATTTGTGATATGCTGATGGTCTAACTCGAATTAATGATGCTGCATGAATTATAGCATGTCCCCAAGCAGAAATAGGAAGATTTGATTTCATGAGTAAAGGTCTAGCGATTAGCTGAAGCCTTTTAATCAATGATTCAGCTAAACCATTTTGAGTATGTGTGTGGGCAACTGGATGTTCAACATCTATTCCTATTGACATGCAATAATTATCAAAAGCTTGAGATGTAAATTCTCCTGCATTATCCAATCGAATAGTTTTAATTGGATAGTCAGGGAATTGTGCTCGTAGCTTAATTATTTGTGCAAGAAGTTTAGCAAATGCAGCATTTCTAGTGGAAAGTAAACAAACATGTGACCATCGACTTGATGCATCAATTAAAACCATAAAATATCTGAACGGTCCACTTGATGGTTGAATAGGCCCACATATATCTCCATGAATCCTTTGTAAAAACGATGGAGATTCAAAACCAACCTTTGAGATAGATGGTTTGATAATCAATTTACCTTGAGAACATGCAGAGCATGGATATTCATTGGGTAAAATAATCTTCTGATTCTTTAGGGGATGCCCATACGAATTATCAATTATTCGTCTCATCATTATTGATCCCGGATGTCCAAGGCGATCATGCCAAGTCATAAATATTTTGGGATCAATGCACTTCTGGTGCATTACAACATGTGATTCAATTGTTCTCATTTTTGTATAATACAATCCAGATGAGAGGGCAGGCAGTTTTTCTAATACGAGCTTCTGGCTCGAAATTATTTTAGTAATGAGAAGATGCTCTTTATCGTCTTCGTTAATGGTTTCAATATGACAACCATTACGACGTATATCTTTAAAACTTAATAAATTTCTTCTGGATTGTGAAGAAAATAGAGCATCATCAATGCAAAATTTGGTGCCATTAGGCAACACAATATAAGCTCTTCCGGAGCCTTCAATTAGATTCGATGAACCGGAGATGGTATGAACATAGGCTTTACTCAATGTTAGATTTTGAAAATATTTTTTATCCTTAAGAATTGTGTGAGTTGTAGCACTGTCAGCCAGACATACATCTTTATTATTCATCTCGGAGATAGAAAGTTCATCAATAAGATTCATGATTCTACAAAATATATAAAACTTTCATTACTAAAAAAAAAACATTACAGAATAAAAATATTTTACAATAATATAAAGGAAATACATTAATTAAAAAGGAACACTTCCATGATCAACTCTACCACTAGAATCCTCAAAGAAATCAGAAACATCAAGACTTGTAATATCTTCTCCATCTATAGAATTTAAAGCATATGATGGTTCAGCAAAATTTGTTTCAAATTTCTTTGTTTTTTCTTTTATGGAAGATTGGTATAAGTCAACCAAGTGTTTAGCTGTACGACAGGTACGAGACCAATGTCCAGTCATACCACATCTATGGCATTCATCTTCATATTTCTTTACAAATTTATTTTGAGGACCTTTGCCCTTTTCTGAGTTGAACCACTTCTGGTGGTACGGTGTATATCTATTATTTTCCCTTTTAGTGTGGTCACTTCTAGGACCTCCACTTCTATAGTTTTTCTTACCACGTCCACGCCCTCTTTTTCTTTGAAAAGATGCACCATTCGCTTCTGGGAATGATGTAAATCTAGTACCATTCACTTCAGGGAATGATATAGAACCAGTAGGACGTGACTGGTGATTTCTTAATAAAAGCTCATTATTTTGCTCAGCTAATAGAAGACAAGATATAAGTTCAGAATATTTCTTGAACTTTCGCTCTCGATACTGCTGCTGCAGGAGCACATTCGAGGCATGAAAAGTAGTATATGTCTTCTCTAACAAGTCATCATCAGTGACTTTTTCACCACATAATTTCAATAGCAAGCTAATTTTAAAGAGTGCAGAGTTATACTCACTAACACTCTTGAAGTCTTGCAACCTCAGGTGCATCCAATCATGACGAGCTTTTGGGAGGATTACAGTTTTCTGGTATTCATATCTCTCCCTTAAATCATTCCACAAAATAAGTGGATCTTTCACCGTTAGATACTCAGTTTTTAATTCTTCATGAAGATGGTGCCGAAGGAAAATCATTGCCTTAGCACGGTCCTGCAGGGACCCTTGATTTCCTTCTTTAATTGTATCTCCCAGGTTCATTGCATCCAGATGGATCTCAGCATCAAGGATCCAAGATAAATAATTTTTTCCAGAAATGTCAAGAGCAACGAATTCCAATTTTGTAAGATTTGACATTTTCTACATATATAAATCAAGAACATAAGTATGTTTAATATTTCATATTCATTTTGAAAACTATAAAAAAAAATATTGAAAGACTTACTTGAAGTAGAGGACTATTAGCTTCAAGATCGTCAGAACTCTCGTGCTGATAACGTGTTATAAAACTATCGAAAGGAGAGAGAGAGAGAGAGAGAAATAGAACTCAGAGAAGTTATGAAACTTATGAATTTCTTAAAGAATTCAACGATATATATAGGCGTACAAAGGGAACTATGCAAGTTACTATGCAGTACTATGCTGGCACTGTGCATATTTACTATGCAGTACTATGCTGGTACTATGCACTGTGCGATGTCGGCCATTTACTATGCCAGTTACTATGCAGTACTATGCTGGCACTATGCGCACTGTGCGATGTCGGCCATTTACTATGCCAGGTACTATGCAGTACTATGCTGGCACGATGCACACTGTGCGATGTCGGCCATTTACTATGCCAGTTACTATGCAGTACTATGCTGGCACTATGCACTGTGCATTTGACGGCTAGCTCAAGGTGGTCATACAATTTTACAATATTATTTTACAACACTCCCCCTTTGGATGACCACATATAATGAATATGCCTCGTTAAAACCTTGCCAAGGAAAAACCCTGTGGGAAAAAACCAATCGAATAGTTTTAATTGGATAGTCAGGGAATTGTGCTCGTAGCTTAATTATTTGTGCAAGAAGTTTAGCAAATGCAGCATTTCTAGTGGAAAGTAAACAAACATGTGACCATCGACTTGATGCATCAATTAAAACCATAAAATATCTGAACGGTCCACTTGATGGTTGAATAGGTCCACATATATCTCCATGAATCCTTTGTAAAAACGATGGAGATTCAAAACCAACCTTTGAGATAGATGGTTTGATAATCAATTTACCTTGAGAACATGCAGAGCATGGATATTCATTCGGTAAAATAATCTTCTGATTCTTTAGGGGATGCCCATACGAATTATCAATTATTCGTCTCATCATTATTGATCCCGGATGTCCAAGGCGATCATGCCAAGTCATAAATATTTTGGGATCAATGCACTTCTGGTGCATTACAACATGTGATTCAATTGTTCTCATTTTTGTATAATACAATCCAGATGAGAGGGCAGGCAGTTTTTCTAATACGAGCTTCTGGCTCGAAATTATTTTAGTAATGAGAAGATGCTCTTTATCGTCTTCGTTAATGGTTTCAATATGACAACCATTACGACGTATATCTTTAAAACTTAATAAATTTCTTCTGGATTGTGAAGAAAATAGAGCATCATCAATGCAAAATTTGGTGTCATTAGGCAACACAATATAAGCTCTTCCGGAGCCTTCAATTAGATTCGATGAACCGGAGATGGTATGAACATAGGCTTTACTCAATGTTAGATTTTGAAAATATTTTTTATCCTTAAGAATTGTGTGAGTTGTAGCACTGTCAGCCAGACATACATCTTTATTATTCATCTCGGAGATAGAAAGTTCATCAATAAGATTCATGATTCTACAAAATATATAAAACTTTCATTACTAAAAAAAAAAACATTACAGAATAAAAATATTTTACAATAATATAAAGGAAATACATTAATTAAAAAGGAACACTTCCATGATCAACTCTACCACTAGAATCCTCAAAGAAATCAGAAACATCAAGACTTGTAATATCTTCTCCATCTATAGAATTTAAAGCATATGATGGTTCAGCAAAATTTGTTTCAAATTTCTTTGTTTTTTCTTTTATGGAAGATTGGTATAAGTCAACCAAGTGTTTAGCTGTACGACAGGTACGAGACCAATGTCCAGTCATACCACATCTATGGCATTCATCTTCATATTTCTTTACAAATTTATTTTGAGGACCTTTGCCCTTTTCTGAGTTGAACCACTTCTGGTAGTACGGTGTATATCTATTATTTTCCCTTTTAGTGTGGTCACTTCTAGGACCTCCACTTCTATAGTTTTTCTTACCACGTCCACGCCCTCTTTTTCTTTAAAAAGATGCACCATTCGCTTCTGGGAATGATGTAAATCTAGTACCATTCACTTCAGGGAATGATATAGAACCAGTAGGACGTGACTGGTGATTTCTTAATAAAAGCTCATTATTTTGCTCAGCTAATAGAAGACAAGATATAAGTTCAGAATATTTCTTGAACTTTCGCTCTCGATACTGCTGCTGCAGGAGCACATTCGAGGCATGAAAAGTAGTATATGTCTTCTCTAACAAGTCATCATCAGTGACTTTTTCACCACATAATTTCAATAGCGAGCTAATTTTAAAGAGTGCAGAGTTATACTCACTAACACTCTTGAAGTCTTGCAACCTCAGGTGCATCCAATCATGACGAGCTTTTGGGAGGATTACAGTTTTCTGGTGTTCATATCTCTCCCTTAAATCATTCCACAAAATAAGTGGATCTTTCACCGTTAGATACTCAGTTTTTAATTCTTCATGAAGATGGTGCCGAAGGAAAATCATTGCCTTAGCACGGTCCTGCAGGGACCCTTGATTTCCTTCTTTAATTGTATCTCTCAGGTTCATTGCATCCAGATGGATCTCAGCATCAAGGATCCAAGATAAATAATTTTTTCCAGAAATGTCAAGAGCAACGAATTCCAATTTTGTAAGATTTGACATTTTCTACATATATAAATCAAGAACATAAGTATGTTTAATATTTCATATTCATTTTGAAAACTATAAAAAAAATATTGAAAGACTTACTTGAAGTAGAGGACTATTAGCTTCAAGATCGTCAGAACTCTCGTGCTGATAACGTGTTATAAAACTATCGAAAGGAGAGAGAGAGAGAGAGAGAGAGAGAGAGAGAGAGAGAAATAGAACTCAGAGAAGTTATGAAACTTATGAATTTCTTAAAGAATTCAACGATATATATAGGCGTACAAAGGGAACTATGCAAGTTACTATGCAGTACTATGCTGGCACTGTGCATATTTACTATGCAGTACTATGCTGGCACTATGCACTGTGCGATGTCGGCCATTTACTATGCCAGTTACTATGCAGTACTATGCAGTACTATGCTGGCACTATGCGCACTGTGCGATGTCGGCCATTTACTATGCCAGTTACTATGCAGTACTATGCTGGCACTATGCACACTGTGCGATGTCGGCCATTTACTATGCCAGTTACTATACAGTACTATGCTGGCACTATGCACTATGCATTTAACGGCTAGCTCAAGGTGGTCATACAATTTTACAATATTATTTTACAACACTCTTGGATTTTTACTTTCCTTTATTTCGTGTGTCACACTTACGTATGCGCTAAATACCAGCCGGTCCAGCCCTACTTCGCTCGAATGTCATGCGGCCGCATAGTTGTGTCGCTGCCTAAGGAACACTCACCCACTAACACTTCCAACTCCAAAGAATCTCTTTCTAGGGTTCTTGTCTTCGGACGAACAAGAACAGGTATCATCCTTTTTCTCTTCACAACATTTAATTTTATTTTCAGTTTCACATGTGTTAACTCTTAAGGCTCGATTCGTTTTTTCATCGAACGCTTTGCCACGAAATGTTTCATTTTATTTCGATGGATATCTATGTTATTATTGTTGATTAAATTTCATATCTGAATACAGTTTTAGCTTTTTATTTTTTATATGATAAAGTTTTCTATTGATAAAAGTTTGTTTGGTTCAAAATCTGCTCTTTTGGTTTAGGGGAACATGAACAATGGCGATGGAAAACGATGGAATGGAGGGGGAGAGGAAGATGAGGATGAGGATGAGGGAAGTGGGGGAGGCCCTGATGGGTGGCAGATAACTTACGCAGATGAGAGGTCATGGGAATCTCTGCAAGAGGATGAGTCCGGACTTCTTCGCCCCATTGATAACAAGATACTTTACCATGCTCAGTATCGCCGGCGCATTCGCTCCCTATCCTCCCAGGCAACTGCAGCTCGTATCCAGAAGGGCCTCATTCGCTATCTATTTGTTATTATTGATCTCTCAAGGGTACTGAAGTCATACCACTCGACTGCTCTTTTATTCTATGTAATTCCTTTTCAATTATGTAACTGTGATCGCCAATATGATCTGCGAGAGAGAATGTATTGGTTCCAATTCCACAAAGTGAGAAATAAAGTTAGTGGGGTAGGTAATAAGGTGCATTTCTGCAGTGAATACTCACTTTTAAATTGTAAGAGTTGCTTCATTGTTTTTTTGGGGTTTCCATTTATGTTCGCTTAGGCTAATAATGACCGTATCCAGGTGATTGCAAAACTATGTAACATTTTTCGGAACCTTTAAAAATTTATCATCCAAAGTATCTAAAAGTTATTCAGTGAACTTGAAATTTCTCGTTTATAAATTTCTAACCTAAAGGCATATGCCTTCTTCTTTTTTCCTTTGAATTGAGTATAACTTTCAAATTAATATGCAATCCAGCAGTATATGCTTTCTCATGGATTATTGTGAGCCAGACAATGCATAAGCCTAAAAGGCATGCCAAACATATAAAAACTGCTTAAAGTACTAGAAATCTGGCTTGCAATTGGGAATTAACTGCACTGAATAGTACTTAAGAAAATAAATATCTCCACTGAATAATGACTAGTAGATTAGAAGACAAGGATTTAGGTTTTTTGCAGTTCTTTTGATCAATTATTATTCTCCGTACTCTCTTTTGATTTTCCTTCCTATATGTTTAGGCAGCCTCAGAGACGGATTTTCGGCCAAGCCGAATGGTCGTGGTTGCAAAACTCGTTGAAGCTTTTATTAGAGAGTTCTTTGACCAAAATCCACTTAGTCAGCTTGGCCTGGTGAGTGTAAAAGATGGGGTTGCTCAGTGCTTAACAGAGCTTGGTGGCAGTCCCGAATCCCATGTGAAAGCTTTGATGGGTAAACTGGAGTGCTCTGGTGAGTCCTCCCTACAGAATGCCCTGGACCTTGTTCATGGCTATTTAAAACAGATTCCATCATATGGTCATCGAGAAGTTCTCGTCTTATACTCTGCTCTCAGTACTTGTGATCCGGGTGATATAATGGAGACTATCCAAAAGTGCAAGAAGTCAAAAATTAGGTGTTCAGTTATTGGTCTCTCTGCAGAACTATTTATATGTAAACATCTGTGCCAAGAAACTGGGGGCTTGTACTCTGTTGCATTGGATGAGGTGAGATCAACTAAGTAGTGGGTGTTTACAGACTACATTGGAACCAAAATGATTTAGTTGTATCAAGGAATGTGAGCACAACTGCCATCTAGATGATGTAATAACTTATAGGGGAACAAAAGATTGTTTTCATTGGAATCCACTTAAGTCTAAGGAGGTCCAAGAAAGTGACATTGCTATGAGAAATTATGGTGTCTAATTGCTCCTTACTATATTGTTATCATATTTACATATATTTTTTTGGTGCAGCCCCACTTGAAAGAGTTAATACTGGAACATGCTCCCCCACCTCCAGCAATAGCAGAGTTTGCCATTTCTAATTTGTTAAAGATGGGTTTCCCACAGAGAGCAGCAGAGAGTTCTATAGCAATATGTTCATGTCACAAGGAGGCTAAGGTTGGAGGGGGTTACACTTGTCCAAGATGCAAAGCGCGTGTATGCGAGTTACCTACTGAATGTCGAGTATGTGGGTTGACACTTATTTCTTCACCCCATTTGGCAAGATCATATCATCATCTCTTTCCAGTAGTACCATTCGATGAGGTGCCTCTATCATTTCTGAATGATGCTAACAGATTACCAAGATCTTGCTTTGGCTGCCAACAAAGTCTTCTAAATCCTGGTAAGTAGTTGCCAAGGAAGAAAATATAAAATTTTGTAATGATCTTCTATGATTAGTAAAGCTGATGTTCCATCACTCGCATGCATGTGCACGCATGTGCAGCTGAATCTTATTTCTCTATACAGACTTAACTTTAGAATTTTGGATATCAAAATGGCAGCATTACATTAATACTCTTTTAGTAAAAGTTCTGTTGTGTATGATGCTTCAAGGTGTTCTAGCTTAGTTAAATATAACGTTTTTTATTCAATAAATTTAGTTTTTAGTGTGCATCATGCAGGTCTCCGACTGGTTGAAATAATGAGTAGAGATTTAGAAGAAAGCTAGCAGCTAATTTTGGTATTTTTGAATCCCACAAACCTTGGAGTAATAGATCTCTTATGGACATATTTCTGATATACATTACACAAGTTTTTATTTTTAAATCAGTTACATTCTACAAATAATTGATATTTAAGTTTCGTGAAGGATGAGATAAGTCTAAGTAGTTTGCACCCTTAGGATAGTGCTGTAGTTCCCCAGTTTTGTCGTACTGTAGCATCACAGACTATAGCCTATGGGCAGAAGGGTCAGGTCTGACGTATAGAAACAAGAATTAGGATTGGACAAGTTGTGGAACAATTTCGTATTTGAGATATAATGATGTCTGAAGAAAGAAAGGAAAGAAGGAGCTGATAGACTAATATGAGCTAAGCTACTGGAATCTTTGAAGTGGCTAGCTATTAAAGTTTAAAAAATCCCCTGATTATTTTTTTCTTTCCTGAAGTTTGTATGTTCTATATTTGTCTGGGTGTGTGGCATGTCCTACACTTCTCGTCTCACCCATTTTCAATTACCTAATTTTGACACAGGAAACAAACCTGGCCTTCGTGTTTCATGCCCAAAGTGCAAACAGCACTTCTGCCTTGATTGTGACATTTACATTCATGAGAGCTTGCATAATTGCCCTGGTTGTGAGAGCTTCAGGCATTCCAAGTCAGCCATTGAGTGAAGAATGATGGTTCTTGTGATTTTAAAATCTGCTGCCCCAAAAAAAGTTTTAATTCCTCATGCCTTCGTAAAGTCCGGGTCTTTTTGGGTAACCATTCTAAGCCGAAGTCACAAGAAAAATAAGTGTGTGCTTTTGGAACCATCCAGAATACCAGTCAATTTGGGAACACAGGTATGACCTTGATTCATATCTTTGAAGGGAGAGAGAGAGAGAGAGAGAGAGAGAGAGAGAGAGAGAGAGAGAGAGATCATTGGGACCACCGTTGAAAGAAACCAAGTTGGTTATATTTCCGCCTGTATTTTCTTTATGGAATTTATTTATTTGTTTACTTCATTTCAAGTTCTAAGAAAGAAAGTTTTTACTCTTGAAGCTTTGTATTCTTTGATGTCACCTGGGAATTGAATGTACCTCAGTAACAATCCATTTCATCACTACCTGTTAGTGGAAAGTTCTCTCTTTTAGAATATCATAGATGAACTTTTGTTTATCTTGGATGTTTTGATATTTCAATGTTTAGCTTGGCTTGTTTTGATGTTGATGCTTGGCTTGTTTTGATGTTGATGCTCTTTGTAACACTGAGGTCACCATTTTAAGTATTGGTTTAATTTCATTGGATGCTCCTTTTGACTCCTAAATGTTTAGCTTGGCTTTTTTCGATGTTGATGCTCTTTGTAACATTGAGGTCACCATTTTAAGTATTGTTTTAATTTCATTTGATGCTCCTTTTGACTCCTGCAAGAAATCGCCGATGTTGTGTTTGTTAACAATTTGAAACATTGATACTTTCAAGTGCCCTTGACTCTAGATTTTAGAGAGTGAAAGTTGAAGTTACCATAGATATTAAGTAAAATCGTGTACCAATCTGCGTACCAATACTAATTCATTCATGTTCAAAATTGAAATTGCATTAGTTGCTTTTGTTAACAATAACTCTAGATTTTAGAGAGTGAAAGTTGAAGTTAGTGTTAAGCAAAGTCGTGTACTACATACCAATACTAATTCATTCATATTTAAAATTTAAATTAACATTATTTTCAATATAATTTATTTTTAACCAATCACATTAGATTGATATACATATTAATACGCAATTGCATTTGTAATTAAATTTTCCCTTTTGACACTCTTTTCAATTGCCTTGAAAACTCATTTCCGAGAGCTTTTCCATCGTTACGCCATGATCTTACGTTTCAACTCAAAAGCTCCAAAGATCCATATATTTCATTCTCGCCATTATTTTAAAACAAATGTGCCCAGCAAATGTCTACTTATATATTTTAATTTTTCTATTATTTTTTCTTAATGGTTAAAAAAACGATTATTAGTGAATAGATATATATATATATATATATATATATATATATATTTTATTAATAGTCAAGAATGTTTAAAAAATTCTTAAAAAGAAAAAAGAAAAAGAAAAGAAAAAACCATTTGCGTTGGTATGAATAAATAGTGTGAATTTAGCTTGCAGCGTAGTATTTTGTCCTAGAGAAACATGAAAAACAGAGATAATACTAACGCTAAATGCAATGAGTACTGAAATAATAAAATCTCAAACCAATTGTCTTTCCCAGTGGTTCCAGTAATAACTAGCGAGGGATAATTCTCGAACCACTTTCTTCCCATCATTTAAATGAGAGAGAGAGAAAGAAAGTAGGGTAACACTTACAATCAATCATCTTAAATTCTTGATATGGAGGGGCCCTGATGAACCACCAGGGTGCTCCGCCTCTCAGATATGCGACACTCAAGTAAAGGCATCTATTTGAATTAACTATGAATTTCTCTATAGATAGCTGATTCGAATGAACATTTACAGGCTATTTGGTCTCATTATAAAAGAGAGACAAATCGGCAGATATATGTATTTCTAAGGGGGACTCTCCCCCTTTAAAACCCAAAGGTTTTAAACCAATGGATTTAATTCCATCTATCCAGAATAAAATTACCATCTGCTGTACAAATTACCAGCACTGCACCTGCAGATCTTCAATGGGGATTCAGAAAAGCATGAGCTGAACCTGTTAAACCAATGGTCATTAGAAACACGGTTTATTAAGCCTAAATAGAAACATATGGAAATGACGTACAAGACCGGTAACTTACCAATTGTTATAACAAAAGTAGAAAACAAATTCTGCAGGTGCTAGCACGGTTTTTGCACTAGGCAATAACAATTTTCTTGATTTCTTCAGCGATGGATCAATAGACCACATTCAAAACTTCCAATCGATGCACACCAAAATGTTTGTCAACATTCTGACTACTAATCCTGAACTTCGTCCTAATATCTATGCGACAGATCACAGGATCACTGGAAGTTATGTTTTCTATCCAGATAAAATTCAAATGCCGACAAAATAGGTCCAGTTTCTCTATTCAGAATCTGATTCAATAGAGAGGTACAATCGCGGCCTTACAGAACGTTTTTGACGAGGAAATGAGAAAGGGCTATCTGATCGTTGTCTGCTTGACTTGTCGGATCTACCGTCATTCATACCAAGAAGCAAAGAAGCTGCGGTAGGGAGGACAAAACATCAGCCTAACTATCAGAAAGGACAAACAGGGAAAAATGCACAAGACAGAAAAGGCAATATCAACTGCTTCCAATCAAATTCCCTGATACTGCATTCACATGCAGATGCAGCAGGTTAAGATCAAAGACAGAAGAGTTTCCAAAATTCCAGGCTAAAACATCACACAATAAAAACACAAAATAAATACATAAATAAGTAAACACCAACGTTGCATTCTGATTTCAAGATGTGGTTTCAAATCCAAAGATATATGTCTAGAGGAAAATTTCCAAAGCTACCAGAATAATCTCACTAACCAAATTCAACCAGTGACACCAGTTGTCACAAAAAAAGAACGTTCACTTTCATAAAAGACCACACCTGAAGCATTTCTCCAAACAGCCTACCAGGATGTGAACTCTTAATTAAGACTCAAGCTAAATTAAAGTCAGATGGGAACATACCAGTGTCTGCCAATGAATCCAAGGCACCTTCCCTCGATGGCATTTGTTCTCTTGAATTCAATCCATTTGGGGCTGCCGATTCACCATTCCTGCCAGTGGCACCACCCCCAAGACTAAGAGAAATCCAATCCTCAGTACGAACACCATTTGACACATCAACCCGATCTCTCATATCAGTCTGTACTGCAGCATCTGAGGGTCTTGTGGGAAGAAATATTTGAAGCGATGGATCGTCCCCAGCAAATGCCAAGGGATTATCAACTAAGCCATCAATTATGTCCGTATCGGAGCGACCAATAGAAGGATCTGGTAGTAGGGTAGCAGATCCCATGCCAGTATCTGGAGCCAATGTATAGCCGTTCATTGAGGAAGAACAATTCATAGAGCCATGCTGCAAACCGACTAGGCCATCTGGCACATCTACATCAGAACTAAATAATCGAAAACCTGAGCCTGCTTGAGTTCCAGGAGGTAGTGACCAGAGAGGCATACCAAATTCATTATCATTAGGATTAAAAAGACCCAAGCATGAACTTCCACCCACACCAAGAGTAGGATCTTCCGGAAATGTTTCAGCAATCCCAGAAGGGGGAACAGAAAAGTTTACCCCACTAACATCAATTGGATTGTTCTTGTAGACAGTTCCGGAAGATATTATTATGTCATCCTCTCCTTCTGAGTCACTCAGAACAATAACATCTGCACTCCCCATTGGTTGAGAGGAATTACGTCCAGCAAATCCACATGCTGAATCAACATTCAAAGACATCGAATCCATCTCAATCCCATTGTGGGTAGCAAAGTCAAAATTCCCACCCCCATCCTGATTTACACTCTGATCTTCACCATCCCTACCACTTCCAGTGGCACTGCTGCTCATTGGAATAACTTTCTGCTCATAGTTTGCAAACCTTTCTTGTAATCCATTCTCAGAAGAGGTGTTCATATCTTCTGGTTTGCTGACCTCCCATAAGCCATTACGATTCTTCCTTATTCCTAGTTTCAAACCAGTATGACCTTCTGAAATACCTTCATGTTTGATCTCCTTCAACACTTCTCCTCTTGGTCTAACTAGTGTATCAGGGACACAAATCGTACCATCAGGAAAATGCCACTGTGCAAGATCCCCCATATCTCTCCGCTCATTTTCATTTTTAGTCTTTACCCGCCAAGAGCCATCAGGCTTCACCTCAATCTCTGTTACGTCTTCTCCACAGTAACTCATCTGTACCACAAGAGAAGTACATAGTGTTAATTCATTTCATCAACATTTATGTGACAAATAATTTCAGAATGCAAAAAAAAAAAAGGTAATACCATAGATGTGATACGATTGAAGTAAGGGTCAATAATGATATTCTCCAGCGCATAGTTCTTGAGACAGATGGGGCATTGCCACTGCATCCACAATCCAATGTTCATTTAGACACATAAATAACTATAAAAAGGACCCAAAACAACAAAAACAAATATCCTGTCGTGTATTTGAGGCTTACCTTTCTAGAACGTTGGTTTAGCTCCACGAAGACCTCAAGATCAAAACAGCCCAAGTGAGCACAAGGTTTGAATCTTCCAGCAACCTTCATTCTCGAACCACTCATCTATAAATTACATGAAAAAGTAAATAGTCAAATTCCAAATGCCAATTACTAAACCTTGGAATCAAGCATTGAAGACATAAAACTTCAAAACTGCATCAAAACTAAGAAAAGATAAAAATAAATGTATATTTATGACCAACATACCTAATATATATTTTTCAAAATGGTGAATGCAATAAAGCAATTCTACTTGATTATTTACTTTATTTGTAATCATTTTTCATATAATTTTTTTTTCTTTTTATAAGTAAACAATTATAATGATGTGAATAGGCATAGCCCAAGTACACAAGATGGTATGCAAAAGGTCACATCTATTTAGAGAGAAGCAATAGAAACAAGAAAATTATGAAAATCGAGGCCACGAAAATCTACAGTTGTGGCCCAAAGAAAGAGTGCTAACAAAAAATAATCCAAGTTCTTCTACTGAGCGCTCCTTGACTTTAAATGTCCAATCATTTCTCTCCTTTCATAGGCACCACATGATACAAATAAGGACCATTTTCCACACAACTGAGATTTATCCAGCTGGCCATGAGCTGTGTCACTGTGGCAGGCATAACCTAGGCTAAGTCCATTCTATTAAACACTTCATTCCATAATGTATTGGCCACCTCACAATGCAACAGTAAACGATCCACAGTTTCACCATTTTTCCTACACATGTAGCACCAATCTACTATGATCACCTTACGTCTCCATAGATTATCCGTCGTCAAGATCTTACCTAATGCTGTTGTCAAAAAATGCCGCTTTGGGAGGCGCCTTGTTTCTCCATATCTTTTTCCATGGGAATTCTGTATTCTATGGTTGTGTAAGAGACTTATAGAAAGAGCGGACCGAGAATATACCTTTACCGGTGGGAATCCACCACCACTTGTCTGCTCCTTGGGTTCTCGCCACCTCTTGTCTGCTCCTTGGGTTCTCAGCATCATGGTTTATAGAAGACCAAAGAACTCCACAATGCTGCCAACTTCCCAATCTTGGGCAGCTCTAGTAAAATTCACGTTCCACTGGATTAGGTCCCTAGATAACTCCGTGCAATTAGCCATTGAAGCATCTTTCTCACCTGCAATCCTAAAGACTGATGAAAATGAATCCTTTTAAGGCTTGGTTTCCACACCATAGGTTAGTCAAGAATTTTATTCTAGATCCATTGCCCAACACCATTCTTGTATGCCAATTAAAGATCCTCCACACTCTTTGAATGTGTTTCCAAACTCCCACTCCATAAACCCCATGAACCTCCCTAGTCCCCCCCCCCCCCCCCCCTCTCTCCAACCCAAAAAAAAAAAAAAAAAAGAAGCCCTCATATTTGTAATCGATCAATGAGTTCCATAGGGCTTCCGGTTCCGGTTCTGTAATATACCTCCACAACCACTTCCCAAGAAAAGCTCAATTGAAGATCCTCTAATTGCTAATGTCCAACCCACCCGAAGAGACTAGAGAACATACTTTATCCCACTTGACTAGATAATACTTGAATTATTCTCCTATCCCACTCTAAAGAAAGTCACAATACAGCTCTCAATACGGTTCGCACACTTGCTGGAATTGGGAATACATATAAAAAAATAGGTTAGTAGATTAGAAAGAGTACTTTTGATAAGGGTGATCCTACCGCCTTTCAAGAGGTATAATCTCTTCCAACTTGCCAATCTGCGTTCAATCTTCTCCACCACTGTATCCCAAATCGATATAGATCTTGCAATTGCCCCCAAAGGAAGACCAAGGTAGCTCATGGGAAGAGAGGAAACCTTACATCCAAGGATACTAGCAAGCTGCCTAGTGTTACGAACATTGTCCACTAGCACCAATTCTGATTTATCAAAGTTCACTTTCAAGCCAAATGCCGCTTCAAAACAAAGTAATAATGCCCTAAATGTTCAAACTTGGTTTTGTTCTGCCTCACAAAAAATAAGTGCATAATCTGCAAACAATAAATGAGATAGGTTAATAGTGCCCCTATTAGGATCACCCACCGAGAATCCCTCAATAAAGCCACTATTCACCAAGGTGAGAATCATTTTGCTAAGTGCCTCCATGACACTAAGAAAAGGAAGTGGGGACAAAGGATCTCCTTGTCCTAGGCCCCAAGAGCTATTAAAGAAACCATTTGGGCTGCCATTCACCAATACTGAAAACCTCACCGTTGAAATACACTATATAATCCACGAGCACCACTTCTCCCCAAAACCGCACCTCCCAAGTTCATATAGTAAGAACTCCCAATTAACGTGATCATACGCTTTCTCCATATCTAACTGGCATAGCATTCCCAGCTGGCCAAATTTTAGCCTATTGTCTAAGCATTCATAAGCAATGAGGACTAAATCCAAAATCTGCCTATCTTTAACAAAAGCATTTTAGGGTTTTGTAATGATCCTCCCCAAAACCTCTCCTAGACGATTGGCAAGCACCTCAGAAATAATCTTATATCCCCATTCACAAGGTTGATGGGCAGGAAATCCTTCACCTCTAAAGCCCCAATCTTCTTAGGAATGAGTGCTATAAACATGGCATTGAGGCTTTTCTCAAACTTCCCGGGTGAAAAGAATTATTGGAACACTTTCATTGAATCCGCCCTCACCACATCCCAAGAAGTTTGCAAAAATCCCTTGGAAAAGCCGTCGGGGCCAGTGCTTTATCTTTGACCATTCTCCTTATCACAGTGTGGACCTCTAATTCCTCAAATGGTCGCTCCAGCCACAAAACCTACTGTGGATCAATGGACTCAAAGGCTAGTCCTTCAAGTTTGGCCACCATCCCACCTGTTCAGAAAGTAAGTGTTCAAAAAAGCCTACAACATGCTCACTAATCATAGGAGCCTCCATACATTCCACTCCATCTATTTTCAGCATCTCAATGGTATGAGTTCTCCTATGGGA
The DNA here is from genome assembly GCF_018687715.1 of Carya illinoinensis. Taxonomy (NCBI): domain Eukaryota; kingdom Viridiplantae; phylum Streptophyta; class Magnoliopsida; order Fagales; family Juglandaceae; genus Carya; species Carya illinoinensis. The sequence continues at coordinate 13,534,691 of NC_056764.1, read as the reverse complement.
GTTGGCCACTCTGTGGAAGAACTTTGTACTGTAGTCTCCTTTCAACCATGAACTCTTGATTTTTGACACCAAAGGATCTCCAATAACACCACCCTTTCTAATTCTACCTTTTAACTCAGCCTTCTGAGATGCTTCCTCCATAGAAAGAGTCCGCCCCTCCTGTGTCCTCTCTCTCCTGAAGCTTCTCTAGCATTGCCTTTTTATGATCTCCTACATCACCAAAAGATTGAATATTCCATAGCTTTAAATCATTTTTTAGAGCTTTCAGTTTACCTGAAAAAATGAAGCTAGGAGTGCCATTAATCTGATAAGAATCCCACCATTGCCTAACCCTTTCCACAAAACCTTCAGTTTTCAGCCACATATTTTCAAACTTACCAACGCCCACCTTGAATACCTCCCCAAACTAGTAATAATGGGAAATGATCCAAAAATAGACGAGGCAACCTCTTTTGATAGAGCTCCGGATTGAGTTTCCCACTCTAATGATACTAAAAATCTGTCCAATCTGGACCACGTATGATTATTGGACCACGTATAAGCACCACCCATGAGAGGAATATCCATCAAACCCACATCGAAAATACACTCCAAAAATTCTGTCATCGCTAGTCGTAAGCTGCTGTCACCGGAACATTCACTAGGAAATCTTGTAACATTAAAATCACCACCTATGGTAGATTCCACCAGCTATGAATTCCAGCAAGTTCTTCCCATAACATTCTTCTACTGCTGTCCATATTCAGCCCGTAAATACCAGCAAAAGCCCATAAATAATTATCAGCAACATTCCTAAAGGAACATGCCACAGTATACTCCCCAATAAATTCCACCATTTTCTCCACCACACTTCTTACGACATCACCAAAACACCTCCTGAAGCCCCATCAGAAGCAAGATAAACCCAATCCATGTAAGTAAAGCTCCATAAACTCTTGACAACTCTCCTGGGAATAAATTGCAGCTTAGTTTCCTGCAAACACACTATGTCTGCCTTCCACTCACGAAGTATATTTTTCACCCGAAAGCGTTTATTTGCCTCATTGAGCCCTCGGACATTCCAAGAAACAATCTTGGGCTTCATAAAACTGGAGCTGACCCCCGCCCTTTAGCTCTCTCTACTTGAACTTGAACTGCCCTCATAGTTTATAGACCATGATAGCCTCTTTAGTTCCTTTTTTTTTTTCTTTTTTCTTTTTTTAATATAAGTAAGAAAGATTTTATTGATCCACGTAATTAGGCAAAGCCCAAGTACACAAGGAGTATACAAAAGAGAGCCTAATTACAAACTACGTGCTACGGAAAGTAGCATAAAAGTCATTAAACCTTGTTCCATTTAAAAAACGAATGGTTTTTAAATGGTATCGGATTTAAAAACCCTTCGTTTTTTAAAATCTGACTTCTACTAGCCATGCCCAACTTCAATGGTTGTTAGTAAAGCCATGAATTGTTCCTCAAAACCCTCACACTCGATTCCAACAGAGTGTTGGATCTCCTTTACTTTATGCAGCACCCAGTCAGAGACATTAACCTGGTCTGGTAGCAGGTATTTTAGTGGTATCGGATTCCCCCCCTCAAGTCCATCTCATCTCTGAATGTCCACTGGGTCTTCATCGGCACAACAGGATCTTCCACAGGGAAAATAAAGCTTCCATCCCCCTCAGCGGGGTCATTTGCGACAACTAGCAGCCAAGAAAACCCCACAACTTCTCCCCCATCCCTTCCTGTCTCTGAAAATAGCACTTGGGCTACTTTCGTATAATTTAAGGAAACCATTGCTATCCTTGGGACCCCCTTCTCACCCCACAATCCTAAAAAGGAAAACAGAAGAAAAATACTTCTTATTTATAATGTGCCAAGGAAATTGGCATTCAGGCATACCAAGTAACCCTAGAATTTTCTTAATCATTTGCCTCTTCGAATTTAAATGTCATACTTTGTCAACTCTTGTACCACTCCCAGCACACAGCATGCAGCACATTTTTATAATTAGAATTATAAAGAGAAGGAACTTCAACATCCTCTTCATTCATCTCAAGTCTTTACACAACAAATCATTTTGTTATAAGCTGAAGGAAAATGGGATGATACAGAAAGAAACAAAGTGAGTAAATGGCATCAGCCCATATACTTCACCAGGTAAATGGTACATTAAGCAAACACTGGAATGGAACGAATATCCCATACTTTACTTTTGCTTTTATTCCCAGGAATAGGAGTAGCTATCCCATTTTGATGGCTAGGAATAGCTATTCCTATAAATGAGGAAAACAAAGGTGTTGAATTTTTCAGGAATAGCTATTCCTATAAATGAGGAAAACAAAGGTGTTGAATTTTTCTGACAAGTATAGAAGATTCTATTATTAAAAAAGGGCAAAAGACAGCTCTCGAAACTAGTCCGACCACCCCCGTGGCTTTGTGTGGGTGGTCGGCCACCATGTCCAAATTTGTTTTGCACTATTTAAGAAAATAGAAATTTGTGGTTTTTCTTTTTTTTTTTTTGGAAAAAAATGGTCTTGGGTATTTTAAGAATTTTAATCTCAATCTAGTGAAGATGCAGTCTGTTGTCACCAAACCAAAGAATAAATATACATTATTCCTAATCCTAAAAGAATATTAATACCCATTCCATATATTGAACGTACCCTTATGATAATTAGATATAGGACATAAATGAGGATCCATTAATTTCTCCAACCAGTTGAGCTGCTTCTTTCAAAAACCTTAACAGAAATATCTCAAACTATTTTGCATGATTAAAGTGGTAAGAAAAAAATTATATTCATATATAAATTAAAACACTCAAAAGATTTTCAGAAAAGAGAAGGGGAAAGTGTAATTTGAGAAACAAAAGAAACTAAATTCCTCCCTTAGCAGTAAAATTAATTTAGAAGTTTGTTATACATTGACAAATTACCAATTATTTATACTTTTTTTTATAGGTATATATTTTTTGGACAATTTAATATAACTTTAGATCAAATTTTTAGACTATATACAATGGACAGAAATAAAATTTCAAATCATTAGCTCCCTTATTGAATGAGAAATTAATAAAAGCAAATACATATTGTGTATTAATAAGAATGAAAACTTGACTCATCTAAAAGATTTTTTTAAAATACAATCAAGATAATGCACTGATGCAATGCTCGATTAGGCACTTTCATTTATCAGTCAACCGGTGGCATTAAGATAATTTCTTGGTATCGAGTCAAAATAATACAGATGCATTGAGAAGAGAATCTTTAACATGCATTAAGAAACCTAGTTCTTTATATTCCAACTGTGAGATAGAGACTCAGTTTGCAGCACATACATTAATAATATGCTTGTAAAAAAAATATTAAACAATGTACTGCACCACCTAAATGTACTATATTCCCTGTGAGCACTGCCATACCCTAACAAAATCAAAGAAAACATTTCCACTTTAACAATTCTGAAGAGCAACTTACTGGACAGCGTAGATTGACACCAAAATAATCTGCAACAACCTCCACATCACTGTCACTGTCAGCATTATCTGTAGCTGTTCCACCACCAAGGCGACAAACGCGACAAAGAGAATCTTCAAAACGCTCGCCATCAGACTCTTTGGGAATCATGCTGAGAATCTAGACAACCGAGGCAAAATAACATAAACTCAGATATTACTAAGAAAATGGTAGGTAAATTCCAAGCAACATAAATATCAGTTAAAAAAGTTTTACCAATGACTCAAAATGTAAAAAAAAAAGGAATGTGAAACTTATAGAGAAATTATTCAAGCCAGACAATCATTCAACAAAACATGTCATAAAAAACACTGAAAGAATAACCAAGGATGCCTCATCAGTGCACATAATGCTTGTCCTGTAGCATTATAGTTCTGGAAGTATCAGAACAGATAAACATTTTTTTTTATAAGTTCAGAACAGATAACATGATCCCATAACAAAAGAAAACTTCTGGTAAAGTCAAGAAGGACTGAGAGCCTTAAAAAAAATGTACCCTCAAGCCCATCCAGGAAATTACTGTATGAAGCTCATATGGTTTTGCAATCTTGAAGTTTTTTGGCTATAACTAACAGAACTAGAGAAGGGTATGATGAAAAACCATAACTATCAATACATTCCTTGGAAAAAAGAGGGGGGAAAAAGAAAAAACCAGATACATGGTTGAGTATACATTGAAAGAGACACCCAGAGAGGTAGGATAGCACCATATTTTTTTTTTGATAAATAAATGGATAGCACCATATTTACAAGAGTTTTATAAGCCTATCACTACTGGGAAAGTGTCCAGATGTGATATAGAAGAATGGACAATGAAAAACAAACACTCTGTAGCATAAGTTAATGATAGTACGATAAAAATATACAGCACTATAGAAACAAATCAGAATATATCAAAAGGGTATAAAAGCTGAATGTGTGTCTTGTTCAGATCAGAATCAGTACTTGTTCTCCAAACAGCAATAGCAACAAGAATTTTCTTGCTTTTTCTGTAAGTGATTTTATGATATACCCCATACCGAGTAGTGAGTATAGGTGTATAGGATCCCACATTGCTTGGGCCTTACCTTAGGGTGTTACAAATAGAGTATCCTAACCAGCCCCAACCAGAAGTGTGGGACTTGAGTTGTGCCACCTATAATGGAATGACCCAATGAGGATGTTGGGTATTTGAGGGGGAAATTGTGATTAACCACACCAAGTAGTGAGTATATAAGGTGTATGGGGTACCACATTGAAGTTCTTGCTCTTTATAAGGATTCCAACAGAGCTTCAATTGTACCATTGACTGGTCCTCTCGGAAAATCGCCCAAATGTGGCTTGGGCATTCCCTTAGGGTTTTTATAGATTTTCTTGCTTTAATTTACAGCAATCTGTTGGGATCAGATGCTTGAAAAAATAGAAATTCCAGATTAAGGCTCGGTTTGGATTGAGATGAACTCTCAACCCAGTATCTCATCATTACAACTTTCACAAATTCCCACACAAAATATAATAAACAATTCAACATTTTCAAACCCCAAAACATTAATAATATTAAAAAATAATATTCTACCAATATTTCATTCAACTTTCATCTCAACTCACTATCCAAACCTAACCTAACTCGTTTTATTGTTAGAGATGAAGTGAGAGGTAAGAAATAAAGGTGTGATACCCCATATGATAAGAGGATAAGGTAGGTGGCGTATGGGATCCCACATTTCTTGAGAATGAGAAGTTCTTACTATTTATTATGTTCCAATTGAACTCCAATTCTATCGTTAACTAGTCCTATTGGAGTATAGGCCATGTAATTTGGGCCTTTTATTAGTGTGTTAGAAATGCTATCAAAGCCTATCCCAACTAGAAATGTGGGACTTGAGCCATGTCACCTATGATGAATGGGCCCAATGAGGATGTTGAGAATTTAAAAATGGGAGATTGTGATACCCCATATGATAAGAATATAAGGTAGATGGTATATGAGATCCCACATTGCTTGAGAAGGAGAAGTTCTTGCTCTTTATAATGTTTAAATGGGACTCCAATTGTATCATTGACTAGTCATTTTGGAGTATAGGCCATGTGGTTTGGGCCATCCATTGGAGTGTTAGAAAAGGTAAACAGAATTTCACTCATACTATCAAGGAAAAATCATAAAAAATTAAATCATCGAACGCACCAATAAATCAGATTTTATATGAAAGATTGATGATCAACGTATCATATATGCAATTTCTAACCACATGAACGGGCATCATGTTTTAATTTCATTTCAAGATAAATGACCACGCAGTTCCAAAGTACACCATTCCAAACTCCCATCTTTCAAATCCCATAAAAATAGCATTCTAAAGTACTGCATATCAATTTTATGATCCAATACCAGAAGATATTGAAGGAACAAGCAATGTTACCTGATGAACAGTACGCCTCTTTACAATTCGAACACCTACACAGAATATGCGAGCATCACATCCTGCTAAGGAAATCTTATTAATTCCGTCTTTCGTGAACGATGTGATCTGACAAAGAAAATTAAAATAATAAATTAAACAAAAAATCAAAGGAAAACGCACAATACTTCTAAATTAATCTTCTAATTGGAAAATGTGATGCACTAATGAACCAAGTCTCAACCATGCACAGCATTTTCATATAAGAATAAGCACATTAAGTGAACCATAACAAAAATGTTGAATGCTACAAGAAGAAGTTTCTATCTAGGACAGGTAGATACTCACAATTGGACCATCATCACGACCATTAGCTCCAAGCAGTTGTGAGCCAGGTCTATTGATTGCACGTACAGGCATACCTATAGGTGGGTTAAAGGAATATACAAGACATGAACAAAAGTTTTGATTTAAACAGAACCTAAAGGCACGATCATTCACCATACACTAATGCAAAAAATGCAAAGTTTTTTACTTGATCCCCATACCATTAACTTGAAGATCTGCATATTGCGGCCACTGCATCCTAAATGGAACCTTGTCATTCAAAAGCATACACCAAGCCTAGTGAAGTATCATTATGCACCAATCAACACAACTATAAGTGAATAGGTCATGAGTTCATTGCATGTTATTTTATAAACTAACTATGGTGTAAAATCCATCATTGGCTAAACAATAAACCAACCTGAACATCGTATTCTTGTTTTGCCAATAAGTCCTTGTCAGCCCTCGTGAGTTGAAACGTTTTCTCCAGACTTTGTACAGGGTTTGTACTAGACAAATCACAAAAAGGATCAAGACAAAAAGGTAAATATCAAGATGCATTTACATTTAGATTAGCACATCAATATGAAGCTGGCAAGTATGCTCTTTAGTGTCATGAATATGCATGGATCAAGAAACAATTTGATAATAGGTTGGATACATTTCTGCTTTGTTAACCAAAACCAACTTTTCAGTCTAATCCTCCAAATATTTTCCTTAGTGCTCCCAGTTTTTTGTCCCGCAAATACCATTCATTTACATCTCTGTCAGCTAAATATAATGTGATAACGGGGGAAGTGATGATAACGAGTGAAGATTGCCTTAAAACTCAGAGGACAATGTGAAGCTATGTTCACAATATGACCAGATTAAATTTGGGAAGAAAATGAAGCCAGATTTGATGGCATCTTTCGTTTAGCTCAGTGAACAGAATCAAAATCAATCCTGTTACATCCTGGCTTAAACAGCTAACATTTTATTTGGAAGCACTTGAATGACTCATGATTAATAGGTAATTATAAACAGGCATATTGTGTCAAAGCAAAAATGCAAAAAAATAAAAAATAAAAAAATTAGCAGAAAAACTATTTCTGAACCAAATCTAATGTTGTAGTCAAGGAGAACAATACGTCTGCATAATTACAATCCTTTTCTTTCTTTCCTTCTTTCCTTTTTTTTTTTTTTTTTTTTTTTGAGCACTACAATCCTTTTCTTTTTCTTTCAACAATTAAACTGAGTTCCTACTTCCAACTTTCTCCACTTCCAAATTATCAAATAAAGACCCAGCATCAGAGGAAAGATTAAAAACTGCCTGACCCACTCACCCATCAGTTGGAATATTTGTAGTAGTCAACTTCAGAGGATATAAAGGGTTTGCCACCGTAACCCAAAAGCTGTATACAAATTAACAAGTTAGAAAAATTATAAACACAGAGCAGAAGTTCATAAAACGCAAGTTCCACACCATAACAAAGGGGCAGGGGCAGGAAGAACTAGGTTACACAAGACAACTTAATGCACAATGAGGTAGCATGCAAATACTATTGACTTTAGCACATCAAGTTCCAGTTGAAAGTGAGTACAGCAGAGAATCCTAAAAACTAGTAAGATGGCTTAAACCCAAACAGCTCTACTTCTACATCAAGCCATAATCCAAAACCAATACCATCCAATTAAACACCCACCAGCTCAACTCATCATCTCAAATGTCACAGCCTCTTATTCATCCATAGGTCATATCTACATTAACAATGCCAGAATTTTTCTCAATAGGTAAGGGAGGGGTGCAACACGAGGGGTCTTCCCACGAAGTCACCCATCCAAGTACTACTCTCGCCCAAGCATGCTTAACTGCAGAGTTCTTATGGGATTCAGTGCATTAGTGCTAGTATGAACGCACCTGCCATAATTTACATAGCACCGACTTTCCTGCTTCCACTTCCACCAACCAATAGGCACTTTTGCACATCACCACTTGCACAATTCTATTTTAAGCAATCTTGAATCTGGACAGCCTAGCACATGTATTAACCCTAATGTCTGGTCCAAAGTTTTAGGACTTATTCCTAATTAACCAGAGTTTTTAATTGAGAAATAGAGTGACTGCATCAGAGGATCCCTATTGTACCATGTCTCATCCAGTTTTTACACCCACACAAGAAAGCTATTATTGCTCAATCCCCAATCAACTTTCTAATTTAAAAATAATTCACAATTTGTATGATACTATTCTAACATGCATGTGAAAGGTTCTACAACCAAATGAGAGAATGCTGATGGCTGGATCAGAGATGATGAGCCTTTAATTGCACACCAGTTGGAACTTAAAAATGTTTGAGATATGGCTATTATAAATAATAAAGACCTGAAAGCAAGTATATGAGCACCACAGGTCACATAAAATATAAAAAAATTACATGATATAATAAACTCATGCTTAATACATGAATTACCCCCTCCCCTCATGACAAAAACAAAATCCTAACAACAAAAGAAAAATGATGTTGCCATCAGGTATAGTCAACACCGAAATAGTCACATGCCAAGGAAAAAAGTTATTGATGGCCCACCATATACAGTACAATAAACAAAAACGAACATGATATACATACGGGTCAGCACGACTCAGTCGACAAAGTTCACAATAAAACAAGTCAGGAACTTGGGGATTCACTTCCGTAGGTTTCTCCATAATTATAACACAACCAATGTGTTGCCACACATGGCATCTCGGATCCTCGCACTGCCAATTACAAAAGGGTCACAATAAAAGACATTACCAATCAATTGAAGAAGTTAGAAGGAATTTGTTAGTCACATATTTATTATTTATATCATTCTGAATGAAATTGAACAACCTTAATGCAATCCAAAATATCAAATATACCTTGATCATTGACTCTGACTCCAATGAAGTCCCACAAAGGCAGCGAATTTTTGTATCCGATTGAAACTGGTCATCAATTTCCCCTTTAACTATCACATTACTACTATCTGAGATACCTTGTCCCTTTGATGCTAACTCAGTAGCCCCAGAGACCTGCATTTTTCTGGGGAAAAAAGAGACATGTAATTCAAAGAGTGTGAGGTGGAAAAAATTAAGAGTTAAGTCTCACCGAGTAGACAGAAATCATTATGAAGCATAAACTATGGCAAGATTAGAAACCAATACATTGGATAGCTGTGAGAATGACACATCATAACATTTTACAGAACTAAAACAAAGTATAAGAAGAAATAAAAGCACACCGTCATTAACTTGCCAATAAAAACAATGAAGAAAAGTATCGAATAGAGAAGACAAACCTATATATGTCATCTACTAGTTTCGCCGCCTGTTCCTTTCCAACACCGTTCTTCTTTGGCCACGATTTTGAAACTGTAAAAAAATAACATTGACTTATTTTCTTCTCATACTGATCAAAAGCAATTCAAATTTAGGAATCACGAAACTAGGCAAAAAATTGGAAGAACATACGCGCATAGTGAGAATCAACATGATTCAAAGATGTCCAACACATTACAGATAAGACACATGCATTCAACTTCCCCGCCACTAATAGAATAAAAAAGGCACACCACAACAATTTAAAACACCTGAAGCAAAGTAGAGTGAGGAGCAAAGTTGGTTGCATGCGCAGAAAGCTCTCAACATGAGAGGTATACAGATCAGGAAAATGAATTGAAAAGGGGATCAAAAAGCAAAACTTGATTCTATGCCATCAGTGGAGAGGGACAATTAAGTTTGTTCAAAGAAAGAGGCTTGTCTCCAACATCTTGAGATTCTACGACATGAGGATCATAATTGCTACAGGTTTGTAAAAAATTGGTCACAAGATCTAAATGAAAGTAACAGGACAAATAAAAACCTACTCAAATACCACCAGCCACCGCAGAAGGAAAGCATAGGGAAGATGTGTCACAGGTACAAAAAAAGCAACAAATCTTCGCAATGCAGAAGATTGAATCAAAAGGCTAATTAAGCATCGCAGAAATTTCCACTAGGCTTTTATGAGTGTTATTCAATATAATCGGTACAAATTTATGACATTTTCCCACAGCATATAAAAGGACAACATAGAGGATCATAGGAAAGTTTAAAAAAAAGGAAAATACATAACGAACATGTGAGTTCGGTGGCAACAATATATCCAGTTTAGCTCCGGAAGAATACTATGGAAGAAGGCTTATACCTTGCTCCTCAGAGAGGACAGCTAATATCCGGTCAACAAGGTCCTACACACAATAAATCATGGACAAGCCAAATTATTAAATCGAATCAGAAGACAAAAAGAGACAACTTAATAAGAAATTATTCTAATGCATGGTCTCATAAATCAATTGGCAATGAATCAGTGAGACTTGGGCTAAACCTTTTGCCAATTTAATATCATCTCAGCAGAAAACCCAGCCAATTTATATCCACAAATACCTATCCTTCTAGACTGTCACTAATTAAGCAAGCTCCTATTGGTGGTGCAAAGGCAGTCAGCAAAAGAAAGATAAATGGAAAGATTCCAAACTAAGTGAGCTTTTCTTATTTCTAAGTATTTAAAAAATACACAATGTAGGTGCAAAACTTAAAAACCCATTTCATTAGTTAATGATGCAAGTAGCACCAAAAGAAATAATTCTGGCATCTCACCTGCTTCTTCCCCTGCTTTGAACGACCCAACTGAGTGAGAACATCCTTGAGCTCTTTTATTCGAAAATATGCCAATTTATCCTACAAGAGGAAATAAAAAGTTAACATAAAAATCACGCCAATGAGAAGAACACTGACCAACAATCTAAAAATACCCTATCCAAAGTTTGCAGGTAATAGTGACACCAAAAGCATAGCATTTGAACAGAAACCCAAAAGTAGAACATCTGTTTCCTTTCCAGGTTTAAGGTCAAGTATACTTAATGCTAACAATAGCGAAATCCGAAAAGACCCCTTAACCACGTAGATTCCAGCTACTCTTCTTTCCCACACTAACAGTATATGCGTCAATTTTGAAAGAAATCAATGCCAAAACTTGTTCACAGTGAAAAGTTGCATATTTGCAAGCACACCAAGACAATGACAGGGAGAGAGAGATTAACCCAGAAAGTTCAAATCACCAACAACGCATCATCTTCTGCAATACCAGTATAGTAAATTAATTTATCGAGAAGACGTCTAAACGATACAAAATCAGAGTTTGGCAAAGGGGAATGAGAAAGAGTCCCCAAAACACATTAGATAGAGAAGGACTTATCAATCACGTACTATAGGCTCCAAGATATGGTGCCCAAGCATGCATTGCTTCAAACAAAAAAATGTTTAATAAGTTCCTTTTTTAATGGACACTCAAAGGTTGCAATTCAGTCTCCGGAAGTTATTCACATGATGATAACATGGCATTTGGTCCAAGAAAAATAAGCATGAAGTAAATAAGTTGACAAAATTTATCATATTTCCAAATGGGATTTCTTCAAATTAGAATTATCAAAGCAGCAAAGAGGCTGCATATATTGCATGTTGAAATTTTGAGGACAGTTAGAAGACTAAATTTTTCGGGACATCTTTTTCTTTTCTTTTTCATTTTGATGAACTTCAGGACATCTTGAATGCATATCAAAAGCTCAATGAGACACCTTATTTGCCGCTAAAAAAAATGAGGGGGCAATAGAAAACTAACCCGAGTGATGTAATCATTTGCCTTATATTAAAAAATCAAACAAACTACGTCTATATAAATAATTTTTACTTACTCACATTCCTGCAATATTTCCCTACTATCCGTAGCACTTAGTTTGTAACTAGGCTCTCTTTCATATATTCCCTGTGTACTCGAGCTTCGCCTATTTAGGTGGATCAATAAAATCTTTTACCTATAAAAAAAAAATACATTCCTGCAATATTTCCCTTTCCTTTACTTTCATCTCATAACTAGCATCACGCACTCTATAGGAACTGACAAACAATAGATTTGATCAATCAGAAAGTAAAGCCATTTGAGTTTACAACAGAATCCAGTATTAAAGTTTATATTTGCAGACTAGCAACCAAATCAAACATGTGCTTGCGCCGCAATCAGTATGTACCAAACCTGCTCTATCTAAGCTACTTTCACTAGGAGAGTCACCACTACACCATTGCATTAACTTGTTCTCAACATTCTCAATAGCAAGAAAAATGTTACGTACTAAATTCTCAAGATTCTCCATAGCAAGAAAAATGTTACTTACTAAATTCTCGTTATGCTGATATAGCATTGTTCATCAACCTTTGAATTCCTTTTGTTAAAAAAAAAATCTGATTCAAGGGTTGATGTTCAGTGCCAACAGTTGATGTTCATCAACATTCTACAAAATTGCATGACAGTTCACACATATTGCATGATTCCATAGCATACGTCGAAAATAACAATAATAAAAGCAACACAAAAATAATCGGCTGGTATTTTTTTAATAAAATATAATCTACCGGTAAATTGTAGAAGTTCAAATACTATACAAAGGGAAATATTAAAACAAAAATTAGCCCAAATTGGCTAAATACCTTGCAACTAGCTGCCAAATCCATTTCTTTTACAGCCAAAAAATAAAAATTAAGTCCAAGCCAGTACAAAGCCTGGAGCCCGAACCACGGATTAACAGCACTACAGCAGCAAACCAATAAAAGCAGCGACAGTCTCCCGGGAAAAAAACAATCGATCTGGTAAAACAAACATAGCGAAAGCTAATCAGATTTCAAAACTAAATCAAAGAATTACCGAAGGTGCAAAAAAAGAAACGAAAGCCACCAATTCGGCGAAAAAACCCGAAATCGAAACCAGATGTACCGGGAAACGATGGGAATCTTTACGTGCGTGATGGAATTGAAGGCTGATGGTGTAGAATAGGGTTCGGAAAAAAGGGCCGCGCCGACTTTTTCTTTTTTTGTGCCCTTTCCCACTCGTCCCCGTCCTGTTGTTTGTGAGTAGTGTTTCCTTTTTGACCGAGACCCACCACTTCCCCAACCAGGAAATCTCCAATTACGACCGTTCGGACCTATCCACCATTTCCAATCCGATTTTTTCACGCGGACAAGTCCGGGTTGGGTTTCGGTGCGCTCACGTGCAAAAGAATTATCTAACACGCCTTATGCACTTATTTTACTTTTAGCTTAATTTTGAATTTTAAAATAAAATATTTTAATATTAATATTATTTTGATATTTAAAAAATTAAAAAAAATTAAATGATTTATTATATTTTATATAAAAATTTAAAAAAATTATAATGATAAAATGAGAATTTTATAAAGCTAAACTGAACCTTAAATTAATGTGGTAGTGTGGTAATGCATATAATTCTCGTTTTTATTAAATAACAATATATCAATTAAAGTGAAATTAAAAATAGGATATAAATATAAATAATGACTCGATTTGTAATATTATTAATAGAGATTTCTTAAAAATAAATTTATAAATTATTATCAATAGAAAGATTTCATAAAAATAAATTCATAAATTGACGTAATTTAATATGGTACCTTAAACTGTAAAACTGTTTTTATTATAAAATAAATCTAATATATTTTATGAAATCATATTAATATATGAGTTTATTTTTATAAAAAAATTTATGATATAGCACTTCTCAGATAGTTTCATTAACAAAATGTCATGCATAAAACCTTTTAAGAAAATATCTTATAAAGCGAAAAGAATTTGGTTCAATACAAGTTTGGCTTAGGTTGTATGTGGTAAGCTAAAACTACTTTACTACTATTTATAAATAATTTATTATTATTTATTAATTTATTATTATTATTTAGAGATCATCTTAAATCATTTCAACATAGCCTTAATGCAAGGAAAGAATTCCTAATCTGAACTCGACATAGGACAACAAGTGAGTCCCACTAGATCCAAGTTGCTAGGCTTTTTAATTTTTCAATTTTTCTAAAAAATAATTTTCTAATTTCTCTTTTACGTAGAACTCCATCGATGTATTAACGAACTATTAATAATATAATAAAAAGAAAAATGCTTAGTCTCTACAAAAACTTTATTCAATAAAGTTCATAAATTAACTTGATTTAATATAATTTGTCAAATTATATAATTTTTTTTATTGTAGAGTACATATGACGTATTAATTTATTAACTATTTTCTATAAAAATTTTGTATAGATCTAATTTTTTTTCTCTTATTCTTTAGTCTTCACGAGGATTTGAGAGACAATTGGAATTAGGAATTAAGTCTTTTTAACTTACTCCGAGGGTATACTTTACTCGTGTAGGTCTTCAATCTCAAAATGAACCGAAATCAACGATTCAACGGTAGTAGATGGTGTAATACAGGGAATAATATTTTTTTGGGTACCTCCAAAGATTATCAAATTGGTGGCGTGATCTAAGAGGTCAGAGAAAAGTCCACTACCCCAGTCAATATTTAATAACAAGAAAAACCACGGCACTCTAGACTCCAACAAATCGGGGAGAATACCGAGGTGACCTAAGAGCACTCAGGCTCTTGTATAATACAAAAAATATAAAATATTTAGATAATTGTTTATAAAATGAGCTCCATTGGATTATGTATAAGAGTTTGTAAAATATAAATTGCTACAGTAACTTATTACTACTCATTTTTCAAATAATTTTTTAATTATTAACTTCATTTATTCCATCATTTCCTTTTACTTTTTTTATATTTCAATACAAATTCTTTTTATGATTATCATTTAAAATACCTCAATTTTATTTTTTTCTAAAAAAATATCTTGGAAATATTATTTATCTATTTTTTCATATTTGATTTTATTTTAAATTCTTATTTAATTTATATAATTTTATTTTGTGTGTATAGGACTAAATTATATTACATTTTATATAATAATATATAGTAAATATAAAAAAAAATATATGGATATTACAAACTTATTGGTAGAAAGGAAATGTTTAAAAAAATATTATTTAAATGATATAAAGAAAAAAATAGATAAATTGATATATAGTAAATTGTAAAAGTGAGTATGTAAAATAGAAAAAGTGAATTTTGATGATATATTTTAAAGGATAAGATGGAGAATTCATTAGAAGTGCTCTAAGGGCCAAGGCTATAAAAATATTTTTTAATTTATTAAAAAAATGAGAGCATATTTACTTGAAAAAAATCTGTGTTACATATATCTTGGGTTTGTGAAAATGGAGTTTAATTGGAAGATATTTGCAACGAAAATTAATTAAGATGTATATATATATATGTGTGTGTGTGTGTGTCTAATAATAACACTTTTTATATTGTTATATCAACAATACAAACAAAATGCTTGTTAATTTCAATAAACCGTAGAGACCAAAGTTCTTGTTAGGGCTGTACCCCAATTCAAAAAACCAACCTCTACCAATGGAAACTGGCTGGTTAACGACAGAACTAGCTGAAACCGCTGAAGAATTAGTCGGCGAGCGAGTTAAATATATAGGAAGTTAGGAACTGACGTCAGCCAATTCGGTTTGCAGTTCGACCTTGGAAAAAATCACTAAATTGGCCGACATCAGCTATACCCTCTCTTTTTTTTTCGTTTTACACCTATAGAGAAACGATGTTGGAGTGAAACAACATCACTTAAGACCCTGGACTGAGAAAAATAAAATTTAACGAAACTGTGCTATTTGGCTTAAAGTCCAACGGCATAATTCCAAAATGGGATTAAACAAAGTTAGAACCCCCCTTTCTTCTTCTCCATCTTCTTCTTCCTCAGTCAATTCGGGTTTCTTCTCCTCTGCCAGACCCTTCTTCGCACACTCATGGTAGAGTTGCAGACGACACCGACGGCAAATCGAAAACTGCGCCAATGCACGTCGAGACTGATGGAATCGATTTTCTCTCCCTTAGTCGACCAGTTTCGGCAAGTTCTAAGCATCATTCTCGTTTCGATTTGGCATCAAAACCGACACCAACGCATCGGTGTTCAACCCTAGCTCTTGCAACGTCAAAATATAAAGGATCTTCCCAATGTAACTCAACAATCTTCAAGGTGAAAGTTCACAAGAAGTGATGTGTGTCATACGAGTTCTAATATATTCAAGCAAGACAAACGAACCTCTAACATCAGTAATTAAACTAGCCACCTAGCAATTAGAATAATATTAGCCACTATACAGGAAAACTTATAATCATGTAAAAGACATTCTTGATTATGAGACATCCCTAAATTTTTTTTATCAAAACGGCTCCGAACATTCAAAAGTAAATCAAACTACATCTCATGGCTTCCAAGTGTGGAATTCATATAAAAAAAAATGCAAGCATCAAACAAGTTCCCAAGTTTTGCAAGCTGCTTATAGTGAGATGGTGGTAGAGAAAACAAATCAAAACCATACTTTCAAACAGTTCCAATTTGCTTTAGTTCATTTGAGAGAGAGAGAGAGGAGAAGAAGAAGAATAGGGTAATACTTACCAATAAGCACACACTTTGTTTTTATTTCAACGTTCTTGAATCCTTGACATGGAGGGTTCCCCCAACAAACCACCAAGTGCTTTTTATCATAGAACTTTATGTAATGGTATTGCTGCCACCCACTACGCCCAATACGATTAAGAACAAGGAAACTAAGAAAAAACATAAATCAATTTCAAGAACAATTGAGAAAGCAAGATTAAGAACCAAGAAACCATCTTCATTTATTGGAAGAGATTTTCGAGTAAAATCCAAACTCCTCAAAATCAACTAACTCTCAGAATGAATGCCAATCCTTCCTTTACAATCAATTTAGATCTATGGCTACTTATAATAAAACGCAACATTTAATACATGTGTTTACAATTGAAACATCATCGTTCCTTGCTCCTACTATGACACCCTTACTCTTTGAAACGCACCATTCCACTAAATTGCAACACATCATTTAACCTAGACAGTTAATATCATTAAGCTTCATTCTCAATCAATTCCTTCTTCTACCACATAGCCATTACATTCTCCTCCCCTTTAAGATTCTTGTCCACAAGGCCTTGACAATTTCCCCCTCTAAAGGACCTTGCTCACAAGGTGTAGGTAAAGATTCCTCATATTCCACGATGAGTCCCACAAGCTATCCTCTACTAGTGCTCCAATCCACTTGATAAGCACTTCAGTCATGGCATGATTGCCATGCTTCTTCATTCTTCTCTCTAAAATCAACTCTGGTTCAGGCTCTGGCCATGGGGATCAATTGGAGGCAGTGTTGGCAATGGGGTTATGTTCTGATCAAGTTTCTTCTTCAAACACGACACATGAAGATAAGATGTATTGAAGAAGAAGGTGGTAACTGTAACTTGTAAGCCACTGCCCCTATTCTCTCCACTACCTGAAAGGGGCCATAAAATCTTGGTGCTAGCTTCATGTTAGCCTTATAGATACAATATTCTGTCTATAGGGTTGCAATCTCAGAAAAATCCAATCCCCAACTTGAAAACTCATTTCATTCCTTCTTTTATCAACATAAAATTTCATCATATGCTGAGCCTTGTACATATTCTCCTTTAACAAAGACAACAATTGATCTTTGGAATTCAATTGCTAATCAACAACATTATTAATGGAAGTAACTATGACAGCAACCTTGGTGGAAGATAACCATAAAGTGCCTCAAAAGGAGTAAGGCCTATGGAAGAGTGTGTTGTAGTATTATAACACCACTCAATCATGGGCAACCACAAGTTCCACTCATTTGGTTGGTGACTAGTGTAGCACTTCAAATAAGTCTCCAAACACTTATTTAAAGTTTCTATCTAACCATCAAATTGAGGATGGTAGGTTGAGCTAAAGTCAAATGAAGCCCCGTGGAACTAAAACAATTGCTTAAAAAAATGGTGAAAACTAGATCCCTATCTAAGATAATGGATTTGATAATCCATGGAGCTTAAAGACTCTAGAAAAGAAAACTTGTGCAACTTTGGTGTTTGTGTAAGGATGTGATAGAGGGAAAAAATGTGCAAATTTAATCAGTCTATCAATTACAGCAAAGACAACATAATACCCATTGGATATTGGCAAGCCTTCCATGAAATCTATAGAAATATCTAACCATAGAGAATCATGAACAGATAATAATTGTAGCAACCCAAGGTACTACACATTTTCATGTTTATTAACCTGGTAGGTCTCACATTCTTTAACTAGCTTCTTGATGTCTCCCCTCATCCATTTCCAATAAAAATTCATCTTAAGCCTTCTGCAAGGTTTTATGATAGTCCACATGACCTGCCCGTGGGTTGTGATGAATAAAATGCAAATTTTTGACCTGAAAAGATGAAGGAGTCACCACCAGTCTTCCCTTCCTTAGCAGGTTTCCCTACTGCAAAGAATAATGCTTAGGACCCTCCTATCCTTGCTGTAGTTTAGATATAATTTCATACACTCTAGGACACATAGTGGTTGTTCTTAAGTTCCCCCCTCCAAAGAGGATCCAAAAAGGAGTGGGAAAAGAAATTAAAGTAATAGTTGCTATGTCTTCCTCGTTTCTCCTCAAAAGGGCATCAACCACCATATTTTCTTTGCCCTTCTTGTAATCAATGGTAAAGTCATAACCAATTAGTTTGAATATCCATCTATGTTGAGCTTCAATCCCAATCTTTTGTTCAAGCAACCACTTTAAGGCCTTTTGGTCAATTTTGACCTTGGAGGATTGCTACACAGTCGCCCCTATTCACTACACACCACACGCATTGCTGAGCTGGTTTTTTTTTTTTTCCCTCTTGATGCTAACCAAACACACATTTCTCTCTCTCAAAATAGTCATTCTCTCTTATGAGTGGCAAGACCCACAACCTAAATATAGCCATTCTCTCACAAAAGCAAAAATGCTTTACTCTTTCCTTTGCAAAAAACCCAAATATCCTTGCTCTCTCTTAGCCTCTTCCGTCTTGCTCTTTTTTTAGATTACTTTTACTCATCGTGATCGCCTAACTTGCTTTCTTTTTCATACTATTAGTGCTACTAGTTACTTTTGGTTCTTTGAATTTGAAAGCCCATATGGACTTTGTGCAAAAGCTCTTTGTGACGGGTTCTCTTGCTCTTATCCTCTCTCTCTCTCTTAGTCACTAAGCTTGTTTCCATGGCTACAACCACTGAGGCTGGCCTTCATGACTCAGTTGAAATCAAGTTAAGATCATGGCGAAAAGATTGTTATGGAGGAGATACCATTCGAGAAAGGATTGACTGTTCCGATTTCCCAAAGTGAGATGAAGGTCATGAATTCTTCCCAATTGAAAACTCTCCTTTACAAGGGTTGTGCTTGCCCAGAGAAAAGACAAGGAGGTGAGTTTTGATAGTGACAAAAATGATTATGAAGGGATTGAAAGGAGTGAAATGGAGAAGCGAGTGTAAGCCGATCAGTCCGAATTGAAACAACTGACCGGACCGAACCATTTGGTCTAGATAGGATCGGTCGATCTCGATCCCATAAATTGTGTACTAAGATCTTTCAGTCTGGTCCTGAGGTCTATAAATTTTGGACCAAACAGGACTGAAATCCTATATCTATTTTAAAATATTTTTAATAATTTAATATATTATTTTTATATAGCAATTATATAAGTTAATGATATAATTTTTATCTAATTTATTATCATTGACCATATAAATATATTTTTTTAATGAGTTAGTTACATAATCTACATTAATAATTCACTTAATTTTAATTTAGTAATTTAAATAAATTCTTTTTATTAATTTATTTGAAAAAAAGTAGTAAAATACAAAAAAATAATTGGACCAGACCATATAGACCGACCAATAGCTACCGATCCAAGGAAAATGATGGGTCCATCACCCCTCGAACCAAACCAATTTACACCCTTAGTCGTTCTCATGCACTTGAGGTTTCTCGCACCAACAGAAGGAAAGAGCAGATCGAGGAGAGGGAGAAAATCTCCTCACGGAGGAAATGGAGAGTTTTCACTAAGAGATGGAGATAGCATAACGAGGAGGGAGGGAATGAGGGGAACTAAATGAAACCGTAAGCTGGCAAAAATAAAAGGTTGGTTTTGGATGTACAAAGTGCTTTTATTAAACCGGCTGCAGAGAAGATTTTTCCTTGAGCTTATTAGTATGTCCCAATAGGTAAGGTCTCCATCTACTCACTACAGAGACAAATTAACAACTCTTTTTCATGAGTAGACATCAATAAAGCCTTCCCCTTCGAGGCCTTGCTGTAAAAGGCTATAGGCTGGCCCTCTTACATAAGCACGACCCCCAACCCAATACCTAACGCATCACATTCAATTATGAATACTTCAGAAAAATCTAGCAATTTCAAAACTGGAGAATGACTCACAACTTTCTTCAACTGTTTGAATGCTATTGTAGCTGCTTCATCCCCATGGAAGGAATTCTTCTTCAATAAAACAGTCAATGGAGTTGCAATAAAACCATAATTCCTAATGAATTTTCTGTAGTAGCATGTGAGACCCAAAACTCCCCTCAACAACGGCAAAGTTTTGGGAATAGGCCATTCCACCATAGCCACTGTTTTGAAAGGATCTAGCTACACCACCTTTCCTAAAATGATATGGCCTAAGTACTCAATCTCAATAGCACTAAACTTACACTTTGACATTTTAACATACAAAATGTGATGCTTCAATACTTCTAGGATAGACTTCAAATGTACAACATGATCAACAACATTTTTACTACATACCACTATATAAAAAATAATAATAATAATTAAAAAAAACACAAATTTCCTTAAAAAATGTTTGAATATATCATTCATTCACCCTTAGAAAGTGGCTAGTGCATTTGTAAGACCAAAAGGCATAATCAAGAACTCATAGTGGCCGCCCATAGATTCTAAAAGCTGTCTTTGGTATATCTTGTTCTATAACTTGAATTTGATAATAACCAACCCTTAGATCCAACTTAGAAACCACTTGCTCCAAAAAGCTCATCAAGCATCTCAGTAATGATAATTATGGAAAACTTGTCATTGATGATCTCTTAATCAAGTGCACGATAGTCAATGCACATCCTCCAAGTGCTATCAGCTTTCTTGACTAACAAAACAGGTGATGAAAAATGACTTTGTCTAGGTCTCACCACCCCAAAAGTCAACAAGTCCTGAACAATCTTCTCTATTTTTGACTTCTGATAATGTGAACCTTTATGGTCTCACTGATACATGATTTGTCCCATCCTTCAAATTAATAGGGTGATCAAATGCCTTCTTGGTAGTAAGCCAAGAGGTTCTGTAAACACTTCTCGATACTTTTGTAGGAATTGAGTAATAACCCATTGAGGAGTTTCAACTTCTTGTTCCTGATCCACAACCATCAACTACAAAAGCCAACCTTGTCTTCTAACAAAGCTAGATTTCAACCCTTTATCTCCAACAAGAACATCAATAGTGCCAGACTTAATCCATTCCAAAACAACAGTATCCTTACCCAACCTGAAACTCACAAACATTCTTGTAAAATTCCACTGAATTGAACCCAAGTTCTTGAGTCACTGCACTCCAAGGACAATGTCACAACCTCCCAAAGTAAGCACATCGAAGGGTACTGAGAACTTGGAGCCTTGTATTCTAATTACTTCTTCACCTTTGCCTTGACTCAAAACTTTAGCTCCATTGGCCAATCTGACCTGCAAACTTAAGTCCTTTTCAATATTTAGTCTGACTTCTTGAAACACTAGTGGATCCAGGAAGGTAGGAAGGTACAAGTACTTCCCGAGTCCACTAAGATTTCCACAACACATGCTCCAATTCTATCATGTAATCTCATTGCATTGTTGGTAGAACACCTTGAAATAGCATTATTAGAAACTTCTAAATTTCTCTCTTCCTCACCCTATAGTTCTTCCACTCTTAAGACACATTTCACTGTCATCCAATAATGATTGATCTATGACTTTCTGCTATACTTGTAATAAATACACCTTAAGATTCTTACAAACGTGGGCTGGATTTCACTTTTCATTACAATGATAACAAAAACCGTTTCTCATTTTTTCATCCATTTGAGATGAAAAAACCCTCTTAACTGGAACAATATTCTTCTGCATTCTACTGTTATCCTCAGCCACCTCATGTTGAGTCTTATCCCTATCTGACACACTACTCCAAGATTTTCTAAAAGCCTACAAATACTCCTATTGTATCTTTGCAAGACCAAAAACTACATTTAAATTGATAGGATTGAGCATTCGAACAGGGAGTCAAATCTCATCCTTCAATCCACTCATAAAATAACTTAACGTGTGCCTCTCCAATGAACACTTAAACCTATTTGATAATGATTCAAGTTGTGCTTTACAAACAGCTAGTAGAGATCTACTTTAAACGAGTTACAGCCTCCATAGGATCATCATATGCTATGGGGCCAAACCTCACTTGAAATGCTTTCACAAAAGAGTTTGAGCTTAATAGCATCTTGATACCACACAAGTCTCACCCTCCATGTGATAAAAGGCCATCAAAAGCCTTTGATTAAGTGAGATTTGATGGAACTCAAAATCCCAAGTTGCCTTGAAAATTCATCTCGCAGGTTTAGTTCCATCAAAATGGAAAAAGTCTAGTCTAACCCCTCTAGGAACGTAACCCCTTTCATCAAAGGAAAAATATAGTTGCAAGCACAATTGTGCACTAATTTGTGCACCAATATGATGTGATTGGTCAAAAAGTAGATTTTATTAAAAACAATATTAATTTAAATTTTAAGTATGAATGAATCAGTATTAGTACACAGATTAGTACGTGACTGTGCTTATATATAGCAAAACTCTTCATCAAAACTCATTCCACGTCCATATGACCCATCTTCATGATCAACACATCTACCCTTAAAAGAACTAGGATGAACAAAAATACATTGCTAACATTCTACTAAAGATTTCAACATCAGTTAACTAATCTAACCTGTTTGTAATTCCATGGATCGAGTGGTTGTGCTCCTCCAACTGCTTCAAGATTCCATCCTGTTGCCTCAAAGAACCTTCCCGTTGTGCCTTCAAGGTTGCTACTGCTCGCATATTCTCCGCCATGAGAGGATTAGCCTCTCTTATACCAATTATAATGGTAGTACTACTACCCACTACACCCAGGATGATTAAGAACAAGGAAACTAAGAAGAAACAAAAATCAATTTCAAGAACAATCAAAAAAGCAAGAATGAGAACCAAGAAACCATCTTCATTCCTTGAAAGGGATTTTCGAGTAATCTCCAAACTCCTCGTAACCAACTAACTTCCAGAATGAATGCCCAATCCTTCCTTTACAATCAGATTGTATCTACTGCTACTTACAGTAAAACACATCGTTTAATACATGTATTTACAATTGAAACATCATCGTTCGTTGCAATGCTGCAACATCCTTACTCTTTGAAACGCACCGTTCCACTAAATTGCAACGCTTCGTTTAACCAAGACAATTAATCTTGTTAAGCTTCATTCTCAGTCAATTCCTTCTTCCACCACAGAGCCATTACGCTTTAGATGATTGTGAAGACAACAAAAAGTTTAAATAGCATGCAATACTCGAGTAAAGGAGTCTATTTGAATAACTATAAATTTTTCTATAAATAAAACTCGATTCAAATGAACATTTACAGGCTATTTGGTCTCATTATAAAACAGAGACAAATCGGCAGATATATGTATTTCTAAGGGGGACTCTCCCCCTTACCCAAAGGTTTTAAACCAATGGATTTAATTCCATCCATCCAGAATAAAATTACTATCTGCTGTACAAATTACCAGCACTGCACCTGCAGATCTTCAATGGGGGATTGAACAGAAAAGCATGAAGTGAACCTGTTAAAACAATGGTCATTAGAAGCACGGTTTATCAAGTCTAAACAGAAACATTTGGAAATGAAATAGAAGACCAGTAACTTTACCAATTGTTAGTACAAAAGGGGAAAACAGATTCTGCAGGTGCTAGCAGTTTTCTCATTAGGCAATAACAGTTTTCTTGATTTGTTCTGCCATCGATCATTATAACACATTTACATTCGATGCACACCAAAATGTTTGTCAACATACTCACTACTAATAATGAACTTGGAAAGCGACTGATCACAGGCTCACTGGATGTTGTGTTTTATATCCTGAAAAAAGTTCAAATGCCGACAAAATAGGTCCAGTTTATCTATTCAGAGTCCGATTCAATAGAGAGGTACAATCGCGGCCTTACAGAACGTTTTTGACGAGGAAACGAGAAAGGGCTATCTGATCGTTGTCTGCTTGACATGTCGGATCTACTGTCATTCATACCAAGAAGCAAAGAAGCTGCGGAAGGGAGGACAGAACATCATCCTTATCAAAAAAGATAAAAACGGAAAATTCACAAGACATAGAAGGCAATATTCCACTGCTTCCAAAATCAAATTCCCAACACACTACATTCACATGCTAATGCAGCATATAAAAATTAAAGACGGGAGAGTTTTGAATTTTCTGGAATTCCAGGTTAAAAGGGTGCGCAATAAAAATCCAACAAATACATAAAAAAGTCAACACCAATAATGCATTCGGATTTCAAGACGTGGTTTCAAATCCTGAGAAATATGTCTAAAGGAAAATTTCAGAAACTACCAGAATAATCTCTCTAACCAAACTTCCACTGGTGACAACAGTCACGTCTGCATAAAAACCGGGCACCCTTGCACAAAGATCACACCTGAAGCATTTCTCCAAACAGCCTACCAGGATGTGAACTCTTAATTAAGACTCAAGCTAAATTAAAGTCAGATGGGAACATACCAGTGTCTGCCAATGAATCCAAGGCACCTTCCCTCGATGGCATTTGTTCTCTTGAATTCAATCCATTTGGGGCTGCCGATTCACCATTACTGCCAGTGGCACCACCCCCAAGACTAAGAGAAATCCAATCCTCGGTACGAACGCCATTTGACACATCAACCCGATCTCTCATATCAGTCTGTACTGCAGCATCTGAGGGTCTTGTGGGAAGAAATATTTGAAGCGACGGATCGTCCCCAGCAAATGCCAAGGGATTATCAACTAAACCATCAATTATGTCAGTATCAGAGCGACCAATAGAGGGATCTGATAGTAAGGTAGCAGACCCCATGTCAGTCTCTGGAGCCAATGTATAGCCGTTCATTGAGGAAGAACAATTCATAGAGCCATGTTGCAAACCCACTAGGCCATCTGGCACATCTACATCAGAACTAAATAATTGAAAACCCGGACCTGCTTGAGTTCCAGGAGGTAGTGGCCAGAGAGGCATTCCAAATTCATCATCATTAAAAATATCCAAGCATGAACTTCCCACTCCAAGAGTGGGATCTTCTGGGTATGTTTCACCAATCCCAGAAGGGGGAACAGAAAAGTTTACCCCACCAGCATCAGTTGGATTGTTCTTGTAGACAGTTCCAGAAGATACTATTACGTCATCCTCTCCATCAGAGTCACTCAGAACAATAACATCTGCACTCCCTATTGGTGCAGAGGGATTATGTCCAGCAAATCCATATGCTGAATCAACATTCAAAGATATCGATTCCATCTCGATCCCATTTTGGGCAGAAAAGTCAAAATTCCCACCTCCATCCTGATTTACACTTTGATCTTCACCATCCCTACCACTTCCAGTGGCACTGCTGCTCATTGGAATAACTTTCTGCTCATAGTTTGCAAACCTTTCTTGTAATCCATTCTCAGAAGAGGTGTTCATATCTTCTGGTTTGCTGAACTCCCATAAGCCATTACTATTCTTCCTTATTCCTAGTTTCAAACCAGTATGACCTTCTGAAATACCTTCATGTTTGATCTCTTTCAACACTTCCACTCTTGGTCTAACTTGTGCATCAGGAACACAAATAGTACCATCAGGAAAATGCCACTGCGCAAGATCCCCCATATCCCTTCGTTCACTTTCATTTTTAGTCTTGACACGCCAAGAGCCATCAGGCTTCACCTCAATCTCAGCTACATCTTCGCCACAGTACCTCATCTGTACCACAAGAGAAGTACGTAGTGTTAATTCATCTCATCAACATTTGTGAGAAATATAATTTCAGAAAGCAGAAAAAGGTACTACCATAGATGTAATACGATTGAAGTAAGGGTCGATAATGATATTCTCCAATGCATAGTTCTTGAGACAAATGGGGCATTGCCACTGCATCCACAGTCCAATGCTCATTTAAACACATAAATCACTAAAAAGGACCAGAAAAAAAAGTCACATCATGTATTTGAAGCTTGCCTTTCTAGAACGTTGATTTAACTCCACAAAGACCTCAAGATCAAAACAACCCATGTGAGTACAAGGTTTGAATCTTCCAGCAACCTTCATTCTCGAACCACTCATCTATAAATTACACGAAAGAGTAAATAGTCAAAAACTTTACATTTTTTCTAAATTTGAAAAATTGTAATACTTTAGGGCAGCCAGCCACCCAAAGTACAAATCAATGGAGTGGTCAGACCACCATGTTCAAAAAGCTTTTCACATTTCAGTTTTAGAAAATAAAAAATGGTGGTCTTTCAGGGGAAAAAATATCGTGGGTATTATAAGAATTTTAATCTTATTCCAATGAAGACATCGTGTTGTCACCAAATTAAAGAATAATATACCTAGTCCTAATCCCAAAAGAATAGGAATACCCATTCAATGTATTAAATGTACCGACAAAAAATGTATTACATATTCCCTCATAATAATTAGATGTAGGATATAAATGACGATCCACTAATTCTCCAACCAGTTGGACTGCTGTTTTAAAAAAACCTTAGAAAAAACATCTCAACGTACTTCGCATGATTAAGGTGGTAAGAAAAGCATTATATATATTGAATCTCAAACTTTTCACTAAAGAGGAGAAAGTGTAATTTGAGAACAACAGAATGCTCCCTTAGCAGTTAAATTAATTTAGAAGTTTTTTATACAGACTAAACGACAGGAAAGAATGAAATTAAAAATCAATCGCTCCTTTATTGAATGTAAGCAAAAATTAATAAAATTAAATACATAGTGTGTTAACAAATGAAAACTTGACTCATCTAGAAAACATCTTTAAAAAAAAAAAAATAGAATCAAGGTAATGCACTGATGCAATCCTCGATTAAGCAATTAGGCACTTTCTATTATCCTTCAACCAGTAACATTAAGAAAATTTCTTGGTATCTTGAGTCTAAATAATACAGATTTATATGAGAAGAGAATTCTATAGAGGCATTAAAAAAATTGTTATTTATATTCAAACTGTTAAAGAAAGACTCGGTTTGCAGCACAAACACAAATAACAAACTCGTAAAAAATATTAAATAAAGTACTGCATAAATGTATTATATCCTGTGAGTGGTGCCAAACTCCATAAAAAAATCAGAGAAGCCATTTCCACTTCACCAACAATTCTGAAGAGTAACTTACCGGACATCGTAGATTGACACCAAAATAATCTGCAACAACTTCCACATCACTGTCACTGTCAGCATTATCTGTAGCTGTTCCACCACCAATCCGACAAACACGAGCAAGAGCATTTTCAAAACGCTCACCTTCAGACTCTTTGGGAATCATGCTGAGAATCTAGAGGACCAAGGCAAAATGAGATAACTTCAGGTATTACAAAAAAATTGTGGATAAATTCCCAGCAACACAAAGATTGCAAAGTTTTTTAGAATGACTCAAAACATGAAGAAACAGAATGTGAAACTTACAGGTAAATTCCTCAAGCCAGATACAACCATTCAACAAAACATGCCATGAAAAAAAAACTGAAAGCACAACCATGGATGCCTCATTGGTGCACATATTATGTCCTCAAGTGGGGTCGTAAATAAACAAGGCTACTCGATAAGCCGCTCAATACCGACTCGGTTAAACTAGAGTTCGGCTCAATTCATTTATTAAATAAGCTTTCATGAACATAAGATTATGAGCAATTTTTTTTTTTTTTTATTGGTAAAAGTAAAATTATTGAAACATAATGAAAGGCGTTGCCCGAGTACACTGTTTGTTTAATCGGTAAACAAGATTTTATTGATCAAAAGGATAGACAAGAGCCCAAGTATAGGGACATATACAAGAGCAACGCCTAAGCGTGCTAGTTTAGAGATACAAGGAATTCATGAAAAGTCATGCCATGAAAATCAATTACAATAGACCAATGGAGTGAAGTATTGAAAATAAATTTCTAAGCTCATCTATTGACTGCACTTGATGTTCAAAACTTCTTTCATTCCTCTCCCTGCAAATACACCACCATATACATATTGGAATCATCTTCCAAATTGATGTGATTTGAGAGTTACCCTGAATGTCTCTCCAAGAAGCTAGGAGGTCCATTACCTGTTTCAGCATCACCCAAGCTAATCCCATCCGAGGAAAGACTTTATTCCACAATTTCCTGGCAATCTCACAATAAAGTAGTAGATGTCAACCAACTCTCCACTCTTTTTGCACATACAACACCAATCCATGACTATGATTCAACGTTTCCTTAAGATGTCTGGGGTGAGGATCTTCCCCAATGAAGTTGTCCATACAAAAAATCATGCCTTTAAGGGCGCCTTTGTCTTCCAAATACTCTTACATGGGAATGGATTTGTATTGTGCTTGGTCATGGCTTGGTAGAAAGAATGGACTATGAACTTCCCTTTTTTAGAGGGGCACCAAAAGATCTTCTCTTAGACTCTCCCAACAAACGGGTGGAGTACAATAGGTCATAGAACTCCGAAAAAGCATCAAATTCCCAATCTTGTGCATCTACAAGGAATGTAACATTCCACTAGGGAATACCATTAGAGTATGAAGAGGTCTACAATTGAGGCTTCTTTCATACTTGCTATACCATAAGGTTGTGGAGAAGTTTCCATGAGTGCCCTATAGCCACATCATACATTGATTTTGGATCCATCAACCACCGTAAAGCAGGTATATCTTGAATGTGTCTCAACCTTTTCTTATATGCTTCCATAGCCCTACACCATAAGGCCCACTCACCTTCTTGGAACACCATCCCTCCCATGGTTCACCATGCTTAAATTCGATGATGATTCTCCACAAGGCCCGCTTTCATTGTGGTATCTCCATAGCCACTTGCCAAGCAAGGCTTTGCTGAAAAATTGTAAGTCCTGAATGCCCAAACCTCCTACTTGAATAGGAGAGCATATTCTGGCCTATCCTCCCCCCCCCCCCCCCCCTACCTTAGAGAATACCAAAACAGAGGCATACATCACCAACCAAGACACTCACTAACCTCCCAGCCAAGCCATCTTGCTGGAAACTGCCGAAAACCTACCCAGACTACACAGAAAGTTTTGACCGATCACCTCCCATCAATCTCGCATGGCTCCAATAAGCCCACGAAAGTTGGTCACTTACTCTCTCCCTTTGCTCTGCCGATTTCTCGATTTAATGGCACCAAACACTCTCTCTCAGTATCTCACCACCACGTTAAGAGGAAACCATAGCCGCACCACTATCGTAGCCTCGACTCAGGCACCCACTGTTACCCTCTGTTATCCTCACGGTAAGCCTTTCCACACGTTCTTTCCTATTCTCTCTCAAGTGACTGCTTGCTTTCAAATTGAAAGGGAGTCTTTTATTTCTTCTGTAAACCTGTTACTCTTACAATTAGGGGTAGAACTTAGTTATTTTTCAGTTGTGTCCCTTAAGTAGTAACTCCAGTTCATGAGCTATGAAATAAGATTCAAGAAGCAGCGCTACGAGGTAAGTAGCATGATCATAACCTTCATGTGTGCTATAACTATTCTGTTTTTGCATGAAAAAGGTGTTGTTTACCTATGCTATGTACAACCAATTCAAGGTTAGCCCCCTTTTATGAACCCTTGATAAATTATGACAATGTGCTTGTGGATGCAATTATGTATGCTATGTTGATTTGATTTTTTGTTAGAATGGATGCTATGTCACGAAAATCATACTTATGTTATGTAATGCTTGCTTTAATATGCCATGTTTAGTGCTATGCCATGCATAGGAGTATGACACGCCATGAAAATTCATGAAGTCAACATGTTCACATGCATCGTGATAAGATAAGTAAGTCGTGAACTTTAAATAAGCTTTAATGCTTGGCCTGATGTTATGAGTGGATGTGCAAGCCACGGACCTAATCTTGGTCTACCATATGTTATGTCATGATTTATGCGGTGCCACAGTCCTAAGTGTGGTACACCATATGTTATGCTACGGTTTATGCAATCAATGACAATTGGACGGATGCACATATGTTATGATGACTACTATACAAGTGAAAGACAAGATGAATAAGTTACGCATGAGTCATCCGGGATGCATGGAGTCAATCATTCATTCATCCATAGTATGCAATTACTTCCTAAATCCCGCCAATGTTACTAATGGATGATCCATATGCTATGTATATGTATGATTATGCATGAAAGTTTTCAAAGTCAGTTAAGGTCAAGTTTTTTTTTTTTTTTTTTTTCCCTTCTATAAGTCAAGCTTAAGGTCAAGTTTTTTTTTTTTTTTTGATAAATAAATAATTATATTGATCAAAGAATGGCAAAATGCCTGAATTACAACTCTGATACCCCACCTAAGTGGGCACATTAGAGGCAAGAAAATCTCGAAGGGCCATGCCATTAAAATCAACAGCTATGGCCCAACTACAAAGAGCTCTAAAAATAAGAATTTAAGCTCCTCTATAGATCTTTCCTTGTCTTCGAAAGTCCGCTCGTTGCGCTCCCTCCACAAACTCCACAAGATGCAGATAGGAATCATCTTCCACATAGCTCTAATCGGTTGCCTGCCTCTTATGCTAGGCCAACTGGCCAACGCTACCTCCATCGTTTTTGGCATCACCCAAACCATTGCCAAACGAACGAACACTTCGTTCCATAGAGTCCTTGCTACATCACAATGTAACAGAAGATGATTTACCGATTCTCCCCCTCCTTTACACATGCAACACCAGCCTGCGATAATGATCATTCTTTTCCTTAGATTATTAGTGGCAAGAATCTTACCCAAGGAGGCTGTCCAGACAAAGAATGAGGCTTTTGGAGGTGCCTTGTGACTCCAGATCTTTCTCCAAGGGAAATGAGAATTGGACTCTGGGGTGAGAGCCTTATAGAAAAACTTGACCAAGAAAATTCCTTTTCTTGCTGGAATCCACCACATGACATCTTCTTGCTGGTTGTTTACTCTTATAGAATAAATAAAACTGTAAAAATCTGCAATGCTACTTATCTCCCAATCCTGAACTGCTCTACCGAAATTAATGATCCAAGTAATCCGTCCCCC
The DNA here is from genome assembly GCF_018687715.1 of Carya illinoinensis. Classification (NCBI taxonomy): domain Eukaryota; kingdom Viridiplantae; phylum Streptophyta; class Magnoliopsida; order Fagales; family Juglandaceae; genus Carya; species Carya illinoinensis. Next base: position 13,503,276 of record NC_056764.1, on the reverse strand, counting down.
CGAAACCTCCATAGCATCCGCCACTAATAAATCCTTTACACTCGCCAATTGAAATAGTGAGGGGTACAAGTCTTTTAAAGCCCTGCTATCACACCATACGTCGCTCCAGAATTTAATCCTGGTTCCTGTACCCACCTGAAGCTTAACAAAGCGATTAAACACCTCCCAGCCTCTTCTAATGTGTTTCCACAATCCAACTCCATGAGCCCCACTAACTTCCCTAGTGCACCACTCTCCCCATAAGCTTCCATATTTCTTTTCAATGACCAATTTCCATAGAGAGTCTGGTTCCCTAGCAAATCTCCATAACCATTTGCCTAATAATGCCCGATTAAAGACCCTTAGGTTCCTAACTCCCAATCCTCCCCCCGGGATAGAGCGGCACACCTGTTTCCACTTAACCAAATGAAACTTAAATTCATCCCCCAAACCCCCCCACAGAAAATCTCGTTGGAGCTTCTCAATACAGGTTGCCACACTTGCTGGTATCGGGAATAGAGATAAGAAATATGTGGGTAGGTTAGATAATGTACTTTTTATCAAAGTGATTCTACCGCCTTTGGACAAGTACATTCTTTTCCACCCCGCCAAACGCCGCTCTATTTTCTCGATCACTGTATCCCATATCGAAGAAGCCCTCGAAGCACTCCCCAAAGGAAGTCCCAAGTAAGTCAAAGGGAAAGAGGCTATCTTGCAACCCAACGTTCTTGCCAAGAGAAGAGAATTAGGAACAAGCCCGATTGGCACCAATTCTGATTTGTCCAGATTTACCTTCAATCCAGAGACTGCCTCAAAGCAGAAAAGTAGGGCCTTTAACGCTTGAACCTGCCTTTGGTCTGCTTCGCACATAATCAGAGTATCATCTGCAAATAATAAGTGGGAAATATTAATAATACCCCTATTTGGGGTTCCTATCGAGAAACCTGTTATAACACGATTCACAACCAAAGCCGATAGCATCCTGCTTAGTGCCTCCATGATTATGACAAAATTCAAGGGGGATAATGGGTCCCCTTGTCTCAATCCACGTGAGCTTTGGAAAAAACCCACTGGCACTCCATTCAATAAAACAGAGAATTTTGCCGAGGAAATGCACCAATGGATCCATGTTCTCCATCACTCTCCAAAACCACACCTCCTTAGTAAATGAAGAAAGAAATCCCAGTTGACATGATCATACACCTTTTCCATATCAAGTTTGCACATTATCCCTGTTTTCAGGGCTTTCATTCGACTATCAAGACATTCATTAGCAATTAACACCGCATCCAGGATTTGTATTCCTTTTACAAAAGCATTTTGGGGTTGACAGACAATCTTCCCCATCACCTCACTCAGTCTATTCGCAAGTACCTTGGAAATTATCTTATACACTCCACTCACTAGACTAATAGGCCTGAAATCCTTAAATCTCCGATGCCCCCACCTTCTTAGGAATCAAAGCAAGGAACGTTTTATTAAGGCTTTTTTCAAATCTTCCATCGCTGTAAAACTCCTGAAAGACCTTCAAAAGGTCTTCCTTAATAACTTCCCAACAACCCTGAAAGAAACCCATAGAGAAGTCATCTGGTCCTGGTGCCTTGTCCTTTGCCATTTTCCTCACAACTTCAAAAACCTCCCTCTCTTCGAAGTCCCTTTCTGGGTGTGATGCATCACTCAAGCATATGGTGTTAAAATCCAGCCCATTCAATGGAGGTTGCCATCCCACCTACTCCTTAAGTAGGTTCTCATAGAATTCCACAACATGATTTTGGATTACCTATTCATCTCTACACTCCTCTCCATCCACCTTCAACATCTCAATATTATTATCCTGTGTGAGTTTGCAATTCTGTGGAAGAAACCCGTGCTCCGATCCCCTTCCCTCAACCATAGAGCCCTTGACTTTTGACGCCAAGACATCTCTTCTAAAAGAATCAACCTTTCAATTTCTGCAACCAGCTCAACCTTCCTCTCTTGTTCCGCCTGAGTGAGATGTTGTACCTCTTGCAGTCTCTCAATCTCCTGGATTTCTAACAACTTTGCTTTTTTCATTTCCTCTACGTTGCCAAAAGATTCCACGTTCCATACTTGTAAATCTTTTTTGAGAGCTTTCATTTTTGCCGCAAAAATGAAACTAGGAGTACCTTGGAATTGGTAGGAAGACCACCACTGTTTTACCCTATCCACAAACCCTTCCGATTTCAACTACATATTCTCAAATTTAAAAGGCCGACGACCTTTACGAATGCCTCCACAATCGAGCATAATCGGCCAATGATCCGAACCAATACGGGGCAACCGCTTCTGCCAAACCTCCGGAAAATGACATTCCCATTCCGGTGAAATTAAAAACCGATCCAGTCGTGACCATGACTGATTATTAGACCACGTAGCAGTACCACCGGCTAAAGGCAAGTCTACCAAGTTCAAATCGAAAATGCATTCCGAGAAAGCTTCCATTGCTGGCCATAATCTTCTACTTCCTGACTCTTCGCTTGGGAATCTCACAACGTTGAAATCTCCCCCTATACACCAAGGGAGATCCCACTAGTTGTGGATCCCAACAAGTTCATCCCATAACAAGCTCTTGTCTTTGTCTAAATTGGCACCATAAACTCCTGCAAAAGCCCAAAGATAGTTATCGGCTACACTCTTAAAAGAGCAAGCCACCGTATAATTTCCAATAAACTCCTCCACCCTTTCTACAACACGTCTATCCCACAAAACCACAATTCCTCCTGACGCCCCATTTGAGGCCAAATAAGCCCAATCTACATGAACCCCGCTCCATAAACTTCGCACAATTCCCCTATCAATATAATTCAATTTAGTTTCTTGCAAACAAACAATATCCACTTTCCATTCCCTGATCATATTTCTTATCCGCAAGCGCTTGTCTACTTCATTTAGCCCACGGACATTCCAGGTCACTATTTTTGGTTTCATGGAGGAACAGTCTGCCCCTTCCCTTCTACTCTACTCCTACTAGTGCTGCCCTCCACATTCATAGACCAAGACAGTCTTTGAGCTCCCGGTGCTTCTTTGATTCTCCCTTAGTTTTTGTTTACGCCCCACCTCAATTGCTATGAACAAGGCCATGACCTGCTCCTCATACCCGTCACATTCAAGCCCAACTATTTTCTGTATTTCTTTCACCTTGTGAAATACCCAATCCGAGACATTCAGTTGAACTGGGAAGTAGAAATTCAATGGAGTGGATTCCTCCATTCTATTTAACTGGTTTCCTTGAAAAACTCCATCTAGAGTTATATCTTCCAACCCCATCTGTCCACCATCAATAGGAACCTCAAACACCCCCTCCACCGAAAGGATACAGTCATCGGGCCTCTCCCCCTCCAAAACTTCCATCTCCGAATCACTCTCTGAAAGGATTGAGAGTTCCAACCCACCTGCCTCTATATCTCCTGCATAAAATGGCGTCGTCTGGCCATCACGGAGTGGGGAAAAATTTTCTACAGTCGCCAGAGTTGAAGTGCTTAAAATCGGCCTAGGGTACTGTACACCCATCGCCACCGGCACCTTGCCGGAACCTCCCCTTGCTCTCGTCGGCACCTTCTGTGGACTCACCGTTGGCAAGTCAGACGCCGGCGAGCATAACACGAGCTCAGGCGTAGTCGAAACTGCGTTGATGGGTAACGGGTCATGCGAAAGGGGTATCGGGTTCGTGGGTGAGCCGGCCTCAGGGCTCAGGTTATGAGTGGGCTGGGATAGCCCAAGCCCAGGCCCTGGGCCCCTTTCTAAAACCGAAACACTAGGCCGGGCCTTATCCAATGAGCCCGGCCTTTCTACATCCAGAGTTACTGCAAGAGGCTGAGGCCCACATTTGGGCCCTTTTGGCCCTTGATCACACGGCCCCGAAACCACTACACCCTCAGCAAACTTCATCTCCCCCTAACCTTTTATATCCTCTCTCATCCCGACATACGCACGTAGCTCCTCCATCTCCCTCTGCATTTTTCTCAACTGCCCCTGCAAGTCCAACAATCACCTACTACTCACCCACGTCTCCTGCCCAACCTTAGGCCTGCCATATCCTGATCCCCCGTACAGCTCGAGTGGCTCGAAACGTGTACGAGCCATAACACCGTGTTACGGCACACAACCACCTCATATTTTTCCTTCCAACCCCTTTCAGAGATACGAATGTTAACTCCTCTCGCAAACACGATTCTCTTTGCTTCTACCACTATCTCTCTAGGCATTTTCAGTTAAACAAAAAAATTTCTGAGAACTACATGATGAGATCTTTTTTTTTTTTTTTGATAAGTAACTACATGATGAGATCTAAGAACAACTAATGTTTTACTCCATGGTGAGTGACACCCTAAATATAGACTTCGGAATCAATAAAACTCTTCGACAATAAAAGATAAAATGAAAAACAGAAAAGAGATACTGAGTCTTTGACTCATTTGTTTGTTTGTTTTATGTTTTAATGTCCCAGATGATGATGTCGTGGACACTGGGCAGGAGTTCCAAGAGTAGATTTATGTTCCATAGAATTAGACCTTGAATAAGTGTTATTGCGACATGGGATTAGTTTATGCTTAAGACATTTGAATGAGTGTTATTGCCACATAGGACTAGTTCATGTTTACTTTATTTAGTTTTTGCCTTTATATTATAAAACCCTGTTATGCTAAGCTAGTTTTATGATTCAATAAATGAGGTATTTTTATGATGTGGAATCTCTTTACCGAGCATAATGTTACAAAGGTACTTGACATTCTTGAACTATGGAAATGGATGTTACAACACGAAGTATTCACAAGAAAACACTTAATTACAATCTAGGAACAAGAAAATGATACAAGGAAAAACTTACAATCAATTATTAAATGATGCAAATCGTATAAAGCTCAACTCAACTTGTATAAACTCAAATAACTTCATATTAATTATTTTTATAGTATTATCACTATATTTATAATGAGAATAGTTTTCATATTTAAAGAGATATGGGAAATCATGTTCCTAATGCTAAACATGTTACTTGAATCATGATAAATATAATCATTCATATATGTATACATAAACTTCATAAAGATCATCGGCCACACCAATAAATCAGATTTCTTAATGAAAGATTGATGATCAATGCATCATATATGCAATTTCTAAACAAATGAACGGTCATCACGCTTTACTTTCATTTCAAGATAAATGACCATGCAGTTCCAAAGTACATCATTCCATACTGTACTCCCATCTTCAAAATTCCTTAAAAGCAGATTATACAGTACTGCATAGCAATTTCAAGAAACCATACCAGAAGATACTGATGGAACAAGCAAAATTACCTGATGAACAGTTTGCCGCTTTACAATTCGAACACCAAAACAGAATATGCGAGCATCACATCCCGTTAAGGAAATCTTATTAATTCCGTCTTTTGTGTACGGAGTAATCTGACAAAAAAAGTAAACTAATAAATTAAACAAAATCTCAAAGGTAAAGCATGATAATTCTATTTAATAAATAAAAATTTAGAAGATTAATGAACCAACTCTCAATCATGCACAGCATTCTTTTTTTTTTTTTTTTTTATAAGTATCATGCACAGCATTCTCACATAAGAATTATAAGCACATCAAGTGGGACCATGAGAAAGAAGTTGAAAACTACAAGAAAAAGTTTTCTATCGAGAGGCAGATACTCACAATTGGACCATCATCGCGACCATTAGCTCCAAGCAGTTGTGAGCCAGGTCTATTGATTGCACGTACAGGCATACCTACAAGTGGGCGATAGGAATATAAAAGACATCAACAAAAGTTTTGATTTAAACACAACCTAAAGGAATGGTCATTCACATTACACTAATGCACAAAAGCAAGTGTTTGACTTAATCCCCATACCATTGACTTGAAGATGAAGATCTACATATTGCGGCCACTGCATCCTAAATGGAACCTTGTCATTCAGAAGCATACACCAAGCCTAGTGATGTATCATTATGTACAAATCAACACATCTATAAGTGAATAGGTTTTAAGTTCATCATATATTATTCTATACACTAAATATGGTGCAAAATCCATCATTGGCTAAACAATCATAACCAACCTGAACATCATATTCTTGTTTTGCCAGTAAGTCCTTGTCAGCCCTCGTGAGTTGAAATGTTTTCTCCAGGCTTTGCACGGGGTTCGTACTGGACAATTAGCAATAAGGATCAAGACAAAAATATTTTGTTATCGGTAAACAAAATTTTATTGATAATAAGGATAGGCAAGAGCCCAAGTACAAAAAGGTAAATATCAAAACATATTTATATTTAGATTAACACATTGATATACAGGCATGAAGTGTGCTCTTCTGTGTATACACATGGATCAAGAAACAGTTATTTAATGGGTTGGATGCATATCCACTTCAGTAACTAAAACCAGCTTTAGAGAAAAATCCTCCAAAAAGTTTCCTTACTGCATATCCACTTATCATTTCTTTTTTGATAGGTAAACATTCACTTGTCATTTCTTTGTCGGCTAAATATACAGTGATAACAGGGAAGTGATGATAACAAGTGAATCTATGCCTTAAAATACTTGACAGAAAATGTGAAGCTATGTTTTTTTTTTTTTTTATAAGTGAAAATGTGAAGCTATGTTCACAATATGACCTGATTAAATGTGGGAATAAAATGAAGCCAGATGTAATGGCATCTTTCCTTTAGTTCAGCGAATGGAATCAAAATCAATCCTGTTATATCCACAGCTTAAACAGATATCATTTTAATTGGAAGCACTTGAATGACTCATGAATAATAGATAATTACAAAAAGACTTATCATGTCACAGCAAAAATGCACAAAAAAATCTTTACAGAAAAACAATTTCTGAACCAAACCTAATGTTTTAGTCAAGGAGAAGAACAAATTGTCTGCATGGTTACAATCCTCTTCTTTTAGTTTCAAAAATTAAACTAAATTTCCATTTCCAACTTTCTTCACTTCCAAACCATCAATGAATACCCGGCAGCAGAGGAAATATTAAAAACCACCCAACCCAGTAACCCACTCACCCATCAGTTGGAATCTTTGTATTAGTCCACTTCACAGGATATAAAGGATTTGCCACCGTAACCCAAAAACTGTACACAAATTAACACATTAGAAAAATTATAAACACAATGACGAAGCATGCAGATAAAATTGACTTTAGCACATAAAGTTACAGTTGAAAGTACGTATAGTAGAGAATCCTAAAAACTAAATCTGTCTTAAACCCAACAGTTCTACTTCTACATCATGCCGTATCCAAAAGCAAATACCATCCAATTAAACCACCACCACTGCAAGTCATCATCTTGAATGTCACAGCCAATTTTTCACCAATGGACCATATCTACGTTAACATTGCCATGATTTTTTTTCCTGATGGGTAGGCATAATTTACATGACATGAAACTTCAAATTAGTAAATAAATGGTGAGTACTGAGTTTCCTGCTTCCAACTATCTTTCCAAACATCCAGTAGGGCATGTGCTAGATCAAACAATGCTTAGTAGTAAGTCTCACATTGCTTAAATATGACTATTGTATTACCTTGGCCTCCTCCTATATAAAGGTTGGCCTAGGAGGCCAAGACAATCCAAAATATAACTCTAATGAGTTTAAATTCTTTTTGTATTTATAAATTTTAATTCATAATTTAAATTATATTATAATTTGGCTCCAGTTTTTAGACCCAATAGCTTGGCCTAGGCGGGGGGTGAGACGGATGGCATTTTGACCCTGCCCCCCCAGCTACCGAGGCAAGTTGTGAGGAAGGATCCCCCCGCCCTGCACCATGCGGGTAGCACCCCTAGTTTGAAAGGGAATTTTGACAAATCAGAAATGGTGCCAATTGGAAGTGTTAACAACATAAGACAGTTGGCTAGCACGTTGCTCACCAAATAATCAATTTCCAAGGAGAAAAATTTGGCAACATAAGGCACCTCTTAAAGCGGCATTTTTCACGTGGACAGCTTCCCAAGGTAAGATCCTGACAAGAAATAACTTTTTAAGAAATGCAAGGTGATTGTAGTGGATTGGTGCTACGTGTAAGAAAGCTTGGGAGATGGTGGATCATCTATTACTACACTGTGAGACTGCTAGAGTGTTATGGAATGAAGTTGTGTATTCTGTGTGGCTGCACTATTGGCAAGCTAGACAAATTTGAGAGGCATTCAACAAATCAAAGTTGTGAGGAAGATGATCCCAATATGTATTCTGTGGTATCTATGGCAAGAACCCAATGAACAGACATTCGAAGACAAGGAGCGCACAATAGAGGAATTAAGAGCTTTGTTTGCTAGAACTCTATGTTCATGGGCCATACTGTAAAACTTTAATGGCCTCAACTTTCATGACTTTCTTGTCTCTATTGCTTCAACAAAGATAGGGCGTACCTTTGTATATCATCTTGTATACTCAAGCTATGCCTATCATTATTCAATAAAATTGTTTACTTATATATATAACTATTTTGACGAAATAAGAGGATGAGCCTTTAATTTCGCACCTGTGCACACTAAAAAAATGTGCGAGATATACTTATTATAAATAATAAAGACCAACTAAAAGTATAGGAGAACCATAGGTCACATAAAATATAAAAATTCAAAATAAAATAAACAAACTCATGCATGCAAATATACTATACATGAATTACCCCCCCCCCCCCCCCCCCCTCTCCATAACAACAAAAGAAGAAAGGCCACAAAGATAAAGAAAGAAAACAGATTGATTCCATCAGGTATAATAACAGCCCAAAATAGCCACATGCAATTAAAAGAAGTCATTACAAGTCCCCCACCCTCCATATACATTCAAAAAACTGAAAGGAACATGATATACATACGGGTCAGCGCGACTAAGTCGACAAAGTTCACAATAAAACAAATCAGGAACTTGGGGATTCCCTTCTGTAGGTTTCTCCATAATTATAACACAGCTAATGTGTTGCCACACATGGCATCTCGGATCCTCGCACTGCCAATTACAAAAGGGACACAAAGTAAAAAAAAACATTACCAATCAATTGAAGAAGTTAGGAGGAATTCTTACTCATATGGTTATGATTTATATTATTCTAACTGAGATTGCACAATTTAAATGCAATCTGAGCATCCAGATAAAAGAAAAAAGTATCAAACATACCTTGATCATTGACTCCGACTCCAATGAGTTCCCACAAAGGCAGCGAATTTTTGTATCTAGTTGAAATTGGTCGTCAAGTTCCCCTTTAACTTTCACATTACTACTATCTGACACGCCTTGTCCATTTGAAGCTAAATCAGTGGCCCCAGAGACCTGCATTTTTCTAAGGAAACAAAGAGACGTATGTCAAAAAGTGGTAGGAATTTTAATCAAGCTCGTAGGCCCAAAAGTTTATATCAAGAACCGTAAAGGTTTAGTGGATGGTTTGTTTATAAAGACAAAGCCCACAAATGTCTTCATCTTCAAACACACTAGGTTTCATGGCAACAATATAGTATACGCATTCACGCACAATCCAACCCCCTCATGCACATAGAGAAATTCCAGTTGCTGCTAGGGTTGCCGTCAACCCACCTTTCTACCAAGCCTCACGTTGTTGTTGTCTCCCCAGTCCATAGCCAACACACTCACTGCCTCCCCTCATTGCCATGTCGCACGGAAGAGCAGCCTCCAAGAAGAGCCACGCCGCTGCATTGTGAGACAACCAAGCCCTCACAATAGTTGCAACCTCACACAAGCTGTTGCCGTTGGAACCATTGCAAACAACATAGACCAGCGTCACAACCACTAGCCAGTAAACACCCAAACCACTCCCTTGACCCACCATGTAGAGGCTCATCTAGAGCCACAAGTCTCCCCATCTTGGCCACCGCCCACCCCCTTTTTTTTCTACACCCAAAACCAAGTACCTCAACCCAACCACTGCGTTTGTGCTACCAACGATAGAAACTCCATCACCTTGCCAAAGCAAACCACTGCTAGTGACGTCCAGCCACCAGAAACTGCCCAAACGCTGCCTAGCATTGCCCATCCTCCTTAGCCACATCCGAGAACTATGCAATGTACCATGAACCAACCAGCCTTCCTCGTTACACCAGAATTGAAGACCAAATAACATAGGCTCCTCCACTGTCAGCCACCATCCATCCAAACCAAGCCAGTATACCACCGTGAAGAGCTCAAGCCAACCATCAGCAACAGCTCTAGGTCGCAGGAGATCGTCGGACTGCGGCCCCCCACTACTCGGTTGTGCTCCTCCTCTCAACACGGTTGACTACCTAAGAGAACTCTCTCTCTCTCTCTCTCTCTCTCTCTCTCTCTCTCTCTCTCTCTCTCTCTCTCTCTACGTGAGACACTATGTCAATGCGGCGTGTCTCTCTTGTGAAGTTAGCCTCTTAAGTTTTTATGAGTTGGATATATGGGTTGAGGTTATAATATACTTGGGTGGACCCTATAGGTGATCCTGATTTGTTATAAACAGGCCATGGGCTTGGACTTATGTTTTATGGGTTTGATGGGAAATATCGATTTATGAGAGTTTGGGCCCACGAAAGGTTAGACTATTGTTAGGGTAATTGACAGAATGTCGGAAATTAAACTTGGACACGTTAACACTAGATTTACAGTTTTAACATCAATGTTATGGAGTTAATGAGATTTTTTAGGATTTTAGGCTTTAGGAAATATAGGTTAATTTAGTATTTCAAGTTCTAATTATGAAGTACATGTTTAATTATACATTGACGAAAATTACAGGCCTATTTCATAGGTAATCGGTTTCCCCTCGAAAATATTGGATTAATACTACGAGGTAAGTAGCATGATCATACCCTTACACGTATATATGGTAAACGACATATCTTTTATAAAAATATTATACAGGTATGCCTTCCATTGGAAGCCCCTTTTTACGTACACGTCTTGAAGGAAATGATTTCTGACTACCATGACAAATTTATAAATGCCATGATTTTATGCATAAGTTTCATGTTAGTTGCACGACATATGCATCAAAATATTTTTGAAAAGCCATGATATTATGTGAAGAGTTATGCATCAAGATATTTTATGAAAAGCCATGATTTTATGTGAAGAGCTATGCATCAAAATATTTGTGAAATGTCATGATTTTATGTGAAGAAACATGTATCACGATATTTTATGAAAGACTACAATTTCATTTTGATTTATGATATCATAAGACACGATTTGATTTGAAATCTATGATATGATAAGACAAGATATGATATGATATGCATGTATGATTTATGATGAAGTATGACTATTAAGATAAGTAATGGCCCATGTAATGATATGAAGACAGTACCATATGTTTAAGGAGCATATTGCATTGCCAGAATGTTCACACTAGTAGTGTACCCAATGTTGTCTTCCTTATGTATGGATTTCCAAACCGCGGCCACGGGTGAAATCGGAATCTTTTAAGATTCACCAACCCTAATTCACGAGGGTCAATAGTGGGTACTGGCCTATGACAAGTGAAAGACAAGTTAAGGCATTTCATGCATAGATCAGGTTCATATTCATGTTATTTATGTATGTAATCGTGAGCATGCATGTTTTCTAAGGACCCTTGTGTTTGTATTATGTTTACTGTATGATGTGTTATGTATTAAGTATTCGACTCATTTTTGTATGTTTTATATTTTAACCATCCCAGGCGATGATCTTTATGAGAATGGAGCTGCATGACAAGAATTGGCCTAGGGAGGCAAGGCAGAGGCCTAGGCAATTTATAACATGCTCAGTTTCATGATTAGTTTAATAAATTATTTTGTTAAGAACATGAGACTTGACTGATTTTAATAAGTGCTTCCACGTACTCTTTTAGATTTTAAGTACTTTAATAAAAAATGACTTTGTTTTATTTTATGGAATCTTTTATACTTGGTGCTTCATTAAGAAGAAAATTCAGTCAAGTTTAGTAGCATGTCGTTCCCTTAGATTTCTAAAAATGATGTTTTTCTTAACCCTAGGGGATGGGGTGTTACAAAAATAAAAGCACACCATTAGTAACTTGCTGATAGAAACAAGGAAGAAAGGTCTAGTAAAGAGAAGACGAACCTAAATATGTCATCCACTAGTTTCGCCGCTAGTTCCTTTCCAACACCATTCTTCTTTGGCCACATTTTGGAAACTGTAAAAGAGTAACATTGAGACTTATCAAACCTATCGAAACCAATTCACATTTAGGAATTATGAAACTAAGGGAAAAAGATGGAAGAACATAAGTGCATTGGTGAGAATCAATATGATTCAGAGATGTTCAACAAATTACAAATAAACTTGTGCATGCAACTTCCCTGCCACCAAGAGAAGAAAGATGGCACACCACAACAATTTAAAACACCTGAAGCAAAATAGCTTGAGAAGCAAAACTAGGTGCGTGAGCACAAAGAATGAGGCTTGTCTCCAACATCTTGAGATTCTACAACATCCAGATCATAATTTATACAAGTTTGTAACTTGGTCAAAAGACTCTAAATGAAAGCGCAGAACAAATAAAAGTATACTCAAATACCACTAACCACAACAAAAGGAAAGCATAAGGGAAGATGTGCCACAAGTAGAAAGAATATAGATAGCAATGCAGACAATTGAATCAAAATGCTAATTAAGCATAGCATAGAAATTTCCCAGGCTTTATGAGTGTTATTCAATCTAATCACTTCAAATTTGTAACATTTTCCCACAATACATACACTAACAACAGATATGATAATAGGAAAGTTAAGATAGAAAATACAAAACGAACACGTGAGTTTAGTGTCAACAATTTATCAAGGATGACTCCAAAAGAATAATATGGAAGAAGACTTATACCTTGCTCATCAGAGAGAAGGGCTAATATTCGGTCAACAAGGTCCTACACACAGTAAATCATGGGCAAATGAAATTATTAAATCCAATTCAGAAGACTAAAAGAGACAACTTAATAAGACTTTGTCATAATGGTCTCATAAATCAACCAGCAATGAATCAGTTCGACTTGGGCAAAACCTTTTGCCAATTTCATATCATCTCAGCAGAAAGTCCAGCCAATTCTAATCCACAAATAACTATCCAGCAGAACTACTACAAGTCAAGAAAGCTTCTACTGGTGGCACAAAGGTAGTAAGTGAAAGAAAGATAATGAGATCGATTCCAAACAAAGCAAACTTTTTTTATTCGAAGTATTAAGAGAAGAAAAAGCATAATGTAGTTGCAAAACTAAAATACCATTCCATTTTTCACACAAGACAACCATGATTGCACATTAGTTAATGATGCCAGTAGAACCAAAAGCAACAATTCTGGCATCCCACCTGCTTCTTCCCCTGCTTTGAAAGACCTAACTGAGTGAGAACATCCTTGAGCTCTTTTATTCGAAAATATGCTAATTTATCCTACAAGAGGAAACAAGTTGACATAAAAATCACTCCAAAGAGATGAACACTGGCCAACAATCCTAAAATACCCGATCCAAAAGTTTACAGGTAATAGTGACACCAAAAATGCTCCGAATTTTAACAGACAACCAAAAATAGAACACCCTATTCCCTTTACAGATTTAAGGTCAAGTATATGTAAAGCTAACAATAGCGAACTCTGAAAAGACCCCTTAGCTGCCCAGATTCCAACTATAATTATTTCCCATGCTAACAGTATATGCTTCAATTTAGAAACAAATCAATGCCGCAAATTGTTCACAATGAAAAGTTGCATATTTGCAAGAACATCGATACAATGTCAGAGGGAGAGAGAGATTAACCCAGAGTTGAAACTCTCAATCTACAAACAACCCATCACCTTCTCCAATGAACAGTAAATTAATATATCAAGAATATGTCTAAACAATACACTTATCAAAGAAAATGTCTAAACAATACAAATCAGAGTTCGACGAAGGGGAAGGAGAAAGAGTCCCCAAAACACAACAGATAGAGAAGTATTTATTCAATCACATAGTTTAGAATCATAGAATATGGCGCCCAAACATATATTACAGCTCGCTCTCCAGAAGTTATTTATGGGAGGAGCACATGGCATGAAGTAAATCAGTTGACAAAACTAATCACATAAATTCCAAATGGGATTTTAAATTAGAATCATCAAAGCAGCAAAGAGGCTGCATATTTGGATGCCGAGATTTTGAGGACAGTTTGAACTTAGAACACCGATTGTTTGGGACACATCTTGAATTCATCTTAAAAGCTCTATGAGACAATTTGGTGTCTAAAGAAAGAAGAATGAGGGGGTGATAGAAAACTAACACGGGCGATGCAATCATTTGCCTAATACTCCAAACAAGCATGACAAGCTAGATTAAAAGCAATACCTGGAGGGTGAAAATTTACTTATTCACACCCCTGCAATATTGCCCTTTACTATCCTTTCATAACTAGCATCACATGCTTTATAGGAACTGACTAGCAATTCTATTGATCAATCAGCAACTGAGGCCATCTGAGTTTACCACAGTATCCAACATCATATTTCCTATTTGCAGATAAGTAACCAAACCAAATGTGTGCTTGCAATAAGCTCGTGCCAAAAGTACTCCATGTAAGCTGATTTCACTAGGAGAGTCACCAATACGCCATGCATTAATTTGTTCTCTAGATTCTCAACAGCAAGAAAAAGTTATGTATTAAATTTCCAACGTGTTGATATAACATTGTCCATCAACATTTTATTTTTTCTAGTTTGATTTCAGTGCCAAAGGTGGGAGGATGGGGTGTGGTATAGTATAACTCCAACATAAATGAACTATTCTAGACAATTACACGATAGTTCATACATATTGCATGATCGCACAGCTTACCTCCAAATTAAAAGTAATAAAATCAACACAAATATAATCGACCGGTATTTTTTTAATAAATATAATCAACCGGTAAATTGTAGAAGGTACTTAACAATAGCTATATACCTTGCAACTAGCTACCAAATCCATTTCTTTTACGCCCAAAAAAAAGCCCAAGCCAGTACAAAGCGTGGAGTCCGAACCACGGATTATCAGCAGCAAAGCAATAAAACCAGCAACAGGCTCTCGGAAAAAAGCAATCGATCTGGTAAAAACAAACAGAAGGCTAATCAAATTTCAAAACTAAATCACAGAATTACCAAAAGGGGAAAAAAAGAAACGAAGGCAACGAATTCAGCCAAAAAGACCTGAAACGAAAGCAGAAGTACCGGGAAACGATAGTAATCTTTACGTCCGTGATGGAATTGAAGGCCGATGGTGTAGAATAGGGTTCGGAAAATAGAGTCGCGCCGACTTTTTCTTTTTTTGTGCCCTTTCCGACTCGTCCCCCTCCTGTGTCGTATTCTGCGTTTCCGTGTTTTGACCGAGAACCACCACTTCCCCAACCAGGAAATCTCCCTATTACGACGTTCGGACCTATCCAGCATTTCCAATCCGATTTTTTTACACGGACAAGTCCGGGTTAGGTTTCGGTGCGCTTACGAGTAAAAAGACGGTCTTAGCCCCTTTATATAAATATTCTCATTTTATCACATTTTATATAAAAATAATATTATATACAGTCATTTTTACATATTTTTTTATATATTTTATTAATATAATTAATTGAATTAATTTTTTTAATACTTAATCAATCACATCAATAAAATATATAATAGAATACGTAAAAATGACTCATATAAAATTTTTGTTCATATAAATATTATAAATTTTAAAATTTTTTTATATAAAATAGAATAAATAATTCAATTTTTTTAATTTTAAAATAAAAAAATATTAAAAAATATTTTATTTAATTTTTAATTATTTTTCAACTCATTTTATTTAATTATATAAGATGAGATTAAAAAAATTATAAATAATAATAAAATAATTTAATTTAAATTTTTATAAAATTTTAAAAATTAAAAAAGTAAAAATTGAAAAAAAAAATGCAAAAAAAAACCTCGAGAACGATTGCAATGCCAATCCTTCCTTTACACCACTACTGTTGACACATTAGCCTCTTATTGCTTTTGAAGATAAAACTTGCCAATATTAAGAGATTATTTTAATAGTAAAATTAGATAAGATAATTTTATATAAAAATAAAAAATTAAATAAAATATTATTAAAATATTATTATAATTTTGAGATTTGAAAATATTGAATTGGAATTTGAAAATTTTGAATTATTTATAATATTTTGTATATAAATTTGAAAAAATTGTAATAATAAAATGAAATAGATTGAGAGTCTTCCTCAATCCATAGAGTCTCTAAAGCATAAATTTCAATTCCACATTTGATTTAGGCCTCGTTTGACATAAGATGAGATATTTTGTTGAAAATTGAATAAAATATTATTATAATATGATTTTTTAATATTAGTTTTGTTTTGTGATTTGAAAAAATTGAATTTTTTATTATAAGAATTATGGAAATTTAAAAAAGTTGTAATGATTATATATATGAAATGAAATAAGATAAAATAGTTTAGTTTTGCATAACCAAGCCAACAGTTAGTATTGAAGTTACCTTTCTGAGAGTATTCTCGTCTCATTCTTCATAAAATTTCCTATAATTTAGCTAAGAACCACATTTTCTAAAAAAATTTCCTAAATTTTACTCATCTTTCAAAAACCTCATACATCTCATTTCTCATCTTTTTTTTATTATATTAAAATAATATTTCTCTATTCTTTCTTTATTACACTTTTCTCTCACTTACATTTATAAACTTAACTAATCAATATTTTTTCTTATGTTTTAAACTATTATTCTCGTGAATATTTTAAACAAAAATTCAAATTATTTTTTTGAAGGTATGATAATATTTTTTTATATTTTCATAATTATTTAAATTATTTTTAAAATTATAATAAATATGATTATGAGAAAAAATATAAATGATTGGAAGAAGAATTTATTTTATTTATTAAAATAAAATATTGATAAAAGATGATTTATGAGATGAATAGTAATTCTCTATATTTAAAAAATTACTGTTCATCTCTTCAACTAAAACCGTAAAATTAATCTCAAATTATAGGAAAGATACTATTATGGAGCACTGACTGCGAATGCTCTCAAATCCGGCGAACACTCTCTCTCATCATCTATATTTCTTCTTCTTTATACTGCCTCAGTTTCTTTGCATCTGCCCATTATCGCAAAACTGAGCCTTCAAACCATAAAACTTCTCCAAAAAAGTGCTCTCTCTTGACAATAAAAAAATGGCATTGGAATGATTTAAAAGGTCATGGACTCGTGTCAATCTTTTTATGTGCCACTACTTTCAAATCTCTTGTAAGTATAACCATTTTTTGGTTAAATAAAAGATTTAGGCCCAGTGTGGATATAAAAATTCTCACAACTCATCTCAATTTATTTCATCTACTTATTATAACTTTTTTAAATTTTTACATAAATATAATGAACAATTCAACTTTTTCAAATCTCAAAACAATAATAATATTAAAAAATAATATTCTAACAATATTTTATATAATTTTTAACTTTCATTTCATCTCACCACCCAACTAATTTAAAATAATATCTGTTTAATGCCTTTACCCAAAATCAAAGTATTTCTTTTCTAAAAAATGGTCTTTTTTTCTCTTCAATTTCTAAACTTTGGTAATTTTACATTTTTAATTGGTGAAATTGGATTGAAGCTGGTGTGAAAATGGTGGTGGGTGAGGAGTGCTTAGAAATAGAAGATGCAAGAAATTGTGGCTATTGATGTTTAGAAACACTTGTTTTTTGAAACAGAAAGGGTTTGTGGGTAAGTAAAATGCTGAAGTTGAAGGATGTTGCAATGTTGCAAATGAAGGTCTACACTGGACTGATTTCAAAAATAAGCCAACAAACACAATGACTCATAACGACACCATTGCAATTAGATCTCTCTGTGCTTTTGCGGCAATCTGTTCTCTGCTCTTATTTCTTTTTTATATAAGCAAACTATTCTATGCTTTGATTTCTTTTTTATATCCCTAATGTTTTGATTAATTATTAGAAAGAGAGATCAGAGAATGGGTAAAAAAGTGAGGAAAGAAGAGAGGGAGCGTGAGATTGAAAAGGAGAAAAAAATTGAGAGATTTGGAGATTGCACGACAAAGAGTATGGTTCGTGACTCAATAGAGCCGAGTAAAAATTTGATTCTGATTCCAGCTCTGCTCCTATCCGATTCTGACCTTTCGCATCCAATTCTAATTTCGATATTGTATATATGTTATAAAAATATATGTATTTTTCTATATATTAATCATATAAATTTTATATAATTGTATCTTAAATAGTTAGTTAAATTCAATTATATACTAATTTGAGCTAATTATTACAAAATAATATTTATATTATAATATACATATACTAAATTCACTATTAATAATTTAGTATATGTAACACTAATGTATAATAACATTTGATACAATACATGATTTGGAGTCAAAACGACAATCTAGCCCGCACTCCACGTAAAACGGCATTATTTTTATAGGGTAAAGTGGTGCCGTTCTACATGATTCGGAGTTACTTAATGCCTTAAGGGTTTCAATTTTGCCCCCCATCCTCCAGTCACCTCTCTCTCTAACCCTGTCTTTCCTGAATCCTAGATTCCTAACCCTAGCCACACGGCTTCCCCCCACCCCTGTAGTACACATGGCCTCTCTCTCATAATCCCACCTTAAGACCTCTCTCTCTCTCTTTGGAGATACGGTAAGCCTCTCTCTTTTCTCCCTTCGTCTTCTCTCTCTTCTCCTGTCATCTTCTCTAGGTAATTTTTCACTCTCTCTTAAACTTCTCAAGGTCTCAAGGCTAATGAAACTTTGTGAAATTTCTCTAGGGTCTTGAGGCTAATGAAGCATTGAAAAATCTGTGTTGTGCCATCAGGGTGAGTTTTTTTTTTTATTATAATTTTTCTTTTTGTTGATTTGATTTCAAAGTGGAAATGGAAAATGTGAATTTGATCATGAAGCTTTGGTGAATCTTGTGTAAATGAAAAATGTAAATCTATGTAAATGAAAAATGTGAATATGTGTAAAAGCTATGGTGAATCTATGTAGATGCTTTGGTGAATCTATTGTCTATGTAGATGGGTAGTCAGTAGATTTGACTGTGAATATGGAAAATGGGTAGATGCTCTATGAATTTGTGAAATCTTGTGAATCTAGTTGTGTATAATAATATGTCTAATTTTGTTTATATTCTTATGGTTATGTAATCTAGTTGTTTGTTTGTGAATCTGTAATGTTTTGTTTGATTCTAGGTAGATGCTTTGTGAATTTAGAAAATGGGTTGATGCTTTGTAAATTTGTGAATTTATGTAATTTTGTGAATTTGGTTGTGTACGATAATAACATGTTTAGTTTTGTTTAAAATCATTGTGGGAGTGTAATTTGGTTGTGTTGCAAATCTTTTTTATTACTAATTTTATAATATGATCATGAAGTTATTTTGTTTGTGTTGTGTTGTGTTTTAGTTTTTAAATCATGAATGTTGGAGGTACAAGAATACATACGTCCACCTATGCATCTTGTCCAAAAAGACCACAATAGCCTATTGAGGCTCCCATTATCAAAGATTTTAGTGAACCATTAAACCCTTCGGTAGGCACTCCTACTACTTTTCGTTCTACCATCGCCCTCCACCAAGTAGTAGAAACCCCAATGTTCATGACATGTATCTAGTTTTCCTAACGGAGAACATTCACCTCGTTGGTGAGATTTTCAACAAGTCGATCCATGGCCGCTATCCTAGTCTCCATGTTTATCGATGCTGCTTCTTCTTGGTCCTGCACCAACTAGGAACAGGTCTTTGCAGGCATACGAAGACATGTTAAAGTTTTCCAAATCCTATAGATGACACCACTGTTGATGACTTGTTTCGTATGCCTAAGGACCGAGCTCTTAGCGATTCAAGTCTTCAGTCTTGTGAGCCTGCGACTACAAAGAAAAAGTTGCGAATGGGCGACCCTTCGGTGGCCTAGGGAGCTTATGATGCCTACGTTAGCGATAACCCTCAGGTAATATGGGACAACATGAATATAGCAAGTAAACTCTTAGTTAAGAATTCGATCCCTTTACCTAATGGCTGGGATGTTTTTATACCCAGCCCTAGAGGTTAAACGACCATACCCTGTGGACTGGGTGCAGAGGTGTCCCTTCCTCCGCCATGCCTCCTTTAATGCGGCGTGACCCTCTAGTTTAAGTAATTAATGCGGTATGATTTCCTGGTGAGTCCCTTTAATGCGGCGTGATCTCTTGGTGTTATTCTGAGGTCCATTCACTTCCCTCTGGCGTGCTTCTCTCCCCTTTTGCTGGTTTGGCCTTCCGCACTCCCTGTGTAATGTCTCATCCAAACCTAGATCCGTATACCCGTCTTACATGGGTCACGAGTCCCGATTAGGTTGCTAAGGGAATTTGTGGGCCTGAGTTTGGTTTTTTGGGCCTCCTGGGATATAGAGAAACCTCTTGATGTCTGGTCTGGGCTGATCCTCATGGGCATAAGGCCTCGAGAAAAATCTCTCGAATAGTTACCCTGCCAATTCTTATCAGACTAGGCTGATGGGAATTTTCCTCCTTCTGTCTAATGTTGTCACTCGTCGCTTTTACCTGGCTGACTGAATGAAATTACCTATCGTCTGATTATTCCAAGTGTTAGATCTTAGCCCTCCCTTCATCGTTTCGAATACGGCTCCCGAGGATTTGACCTCGGTACCCGATGATGGTCATTCCATCTTTTCCACAATGATAGCTATGAGACGTTTTCTTTCTTTCGTGACTATGTTGCATGTGCGGGGCTTTAAATCGCTCTTTCTTTATGTACCAATGTTTTGAATACCGTACCGGATGCCATACTGGTCAAGGCACTGAAACGAAATATTTCGATACCGGTACCATTTCGTATACCGTTTTGGAATATATTTTGATACAGATACCGTTTCGGTATCGATACCATTTCGGAATAGTTTATACCTGAATAAATTTTATATATAAGCATTTACTGTATTCCAAAATAATAACAAAATAAGTCATAAACTCAATACTTCTTAATACAAGTCTTAAGTTTTAAGTTACAAACTAAATAAGTTCTTAATCCAACCATTAAAATAAAATCACTCATCCTTATCAAAAAGACAATAAGGATCAAGATTCAATATGTTAATCAAAATATTTTCATCAACGTCACCACCATCATCAACATCAACATCAACACCAACATTATTAACGTCTTCCTCATTTAGTGAGATTAATGGCTCCTCAATGCTTGCCCAATCTAAATTTTCTCCATCAAGAAGCTCAAATTCTTCACTCACTCATTCTTCTATCAAGTCAATGTTTTTAAGGTTGATTGGATCTAAAGCATCTCTTCCCTTTTTTATGCTCATGTCAAAATAAAATCAAACTTAATAAAGAATATTATATATATTTTCAAAAGGGAAAGACATTAGTATTAAAAAAATTTACCTCTCTCGCAGCTTCAAGTTATAACAAACAAATACTAAGTCATTCAAACGTTTATGCACTAATCTATTTCTCTTCTTCGAATAAATAAAATCAAATGTGCTCCAGTTTCTCTCACATCCAGTTGCACTACAACATTGACTTAGTACTCGAACAGGAAACCTTTTAAGAGTTGGAACCTCACAACCAAATTGGGTCCACCATGCAACTATAACAATAATGCAATTATAAATTATTAATTAAATACAAGTAAAATAAAATAAGATAAAATTTAAAGCACAAAGTCACACTATTTAACAAATGATATTAATAAATGATAATACATGGATTAAGCT
This sequence comes from Carya illinoinensis, assembly GCF_018687715.1. Classification (NCBI taxonomy): domain Eukaryota; kingdom Viridiplantae; phylum Streptophyta; class Magnoliopsida; order Fagales; family Juglandaceae; genus Carya; species Carya illinoinensis. Next base: position 13,481,520 of record NC_056764.1, on the reverse strand, counting down.
TATCACGTTGGCGGATTGCTAAAGAATGTCCAAACTCACCTACTGCATTATTATACAAGTCAAGTTCTGCAATGATCTTGTCTTGATCATCGGGATCAAGTTCCATCTTCATAACAAAACTATTGAAGCCTCTTATAACATCATTTTTTTTTTTTAAAGTTGGGGCTATAGAAAATTTCAAGGTTAAGAAGACAACCCGCCGCATGTAATGGACTGTGAAGCTGCTTATCCCATCTAGAATCAATGATCCTGGTGAATGGACTGAATACACTAACTTTGTTATTAGATATTACTTTTATGTTCTCTTTGACTCTTTCCATTGCATCATACAAGTATTCCATTGTAGGCTTCTCATCCCCGTCAATAAGTCGTAGAAAAGGCTCACTAATTTTAACAATAAATTGACATTGAGCCTAAAACTCTTTATCTTCTAAAACAATCACAGCTATCTCTTTCCCTATGATGCTTTTAAAATGACTTGATGCAATCCATTTATCACACGTAAACATTTGTCTCAGTTCTTTCTTAAACAAGAGCAAGCATTGGATACTTAAAAAATTTGTCGCAAACCTTGTAATTGCAGGACGACACAAATCATGACCTTTGGTGAAATCTTTTCTCATCAATGCCAAAACCCAACCATGGTTATAGATGAACTTTGTTATCTTTTTTGCATTTTTTATATTATCATCAATAATGGAAAAATATCTTGGATCAGAAAAATTCTTCAACATCAAATCTATGCAATGAGCTGCACAAGGGGACCAGTATAAAGAGCCATACTTCTGCTGTAACTTTTTTCCTACAGTTTTATAGCTTGCATCATTGTCCGTTATGAACTGCATAAGATTCTCAGCTTCAATTTCTTGAAAAACCTCATCAAAAATATTAAATAATGTTTCAGCATCTTTTCTAAGGCCAGATGTATCAACAGACTTCAAGAACATTGTACCTTTCGGATAATAAACTAAAAAGTTGATTATTAATTGTTGCTTCTGATTTGTCCAACCATCTGCCATTAGTGTACAATCAGTTTTATTCCAAATCTTCTTAATTTGTTGCAAATACTCTTGAACCTCATTCACAGCCATTTTTGACAAATTTCCTCTCAACTCATATAAAGAAGGGCCCTTGAATCCTTGCCCGATGGCAGTCATGGCATCGATAGCTGGTTGATAAAACTTGGATTGAGCTGCATTAAAAGGCAGATTAGAATCATACCACCAGCGTGCTATAGCCATCTTTGCTTGTGTAAGCATCTCATTCGAACACATAAAACTCTTAATTGAAGGTTGGGCTCCATGAATTGTTCTTGAAGCAAAAAATCTACTTAATCCCCCCACTGATTTTCCAGTTCCAGATTCTCTCAACTTCCATTTACCTTTTGAAAGATGAGACTGTCCCTCCTTACTATTACTATCATCAATATCATCAGATGTTAAATCTATATCGCTTTCAATCTCCGAGCTTATTTTTCTTTTATTCTCTTTGCTTCTTTTCATTTCATCAATCAACTCATTCATTTGTCATTTTACATCTTCAGAGACCTTTTTACATGCTTCTAAATTGCCTGGAATCCCAGCTAGATGATACTTTAACCGAGTGATCCCGCCACCTCTAATTACTTTATTACAATATAAACAATCAGTATTATTTCTTGCCCCTGGCACTGCACGTGCATGGGCCCATGCTAGATCTTCTGATCTTACAGGAGTAAGTGTTGTAGATGTAGCACCGGTTGATTGACAACTAGACATTTTTATATCCCTATATAATAATTCATAATTCAACATTTATTCAAATTCAAGTATTCAACACTTAATAGACTGAAACTTCACATAATTTACTTGTATTAAGTTGAAACTGGAAAATTAAAAATTGAAATACATTCATCATCACTAGCTTCAAAAATCTGAAATGAATGGCCAACCAAAATAACTAGAAACTAACAAGTAAAATATGACAAGCACTTTCGTACGTACTGCATAGGCCAAGAAGAGAGAAAAAAAAAGTGCCAGTTTACTAGATCGTAGAAGAGAAAAGAAAAGACCAACAAGGAAAAAAATAAAAAAATAAAAATAAAGTGCAGGCAACGAGAGTTACGACTTACAAGATCAAACAATAGAGAAAAAAAATTGCCAGTTTACTAGATCGTAGAAGAGAAAAGAAAATACCAACAAGGAAAAAAAATAAAAAAAATAAAAAAAGTGCAGGCAACGAAGTCAAAGAATAGAGAAAAAAAAAAGAAAGAAAGAAGGTGCCAGCAACTAGATCAAAGAAGAGAAAAGAAAAGATCAAGAAGAGAAAAAAAAAAAAAGAGAAAAAACAAAGTGCAGGCAACGACAACGAGATGAAAGAAGAGAGGAAAAAAAACAAAAAAATAAAACAAAGTACATGCAACGAGATCAAATAAGAGAATAGATTAATAGCAAAGATCAAGAAAAGAAATTGAAAAGAGCCAAAATCCCATACCAATAGCAGTGCTGTAGTAATTTACAAACTCTACACTTTAGTCCAGGTGCACGGCGGTTGGAAAGAGGAAATGAATTAAAAGTGAAACTGAAAACCTAAAGACTAATGGCCAAAATGATATAAATGACCTTGACCGGTTACTTAAATTTCAAAATTGCCATTAGTACATAAATGATAAATTGGTTCAAATGGATATCGAACGAAATTGATATTCCGGCCAGAATTCGGAATACCGGCTGAAACAGTACTATACCAGCCGGTACACCCGGTATTTTGTTCGATATGAAATATATAGATTTTCTGTACCGGACCGGATACCGGTACGGCATGTACCGGTCGGTACGGTACGGTATCAAAAACACTATTTTGTACCCCGTGCATTTTGAGTACTGATCGTCACTTATATAACTTCTGCGATACTCTTGCCACTTTCTTCTCATTTCATTTGTTCTTCCTTTGCTTCCCCCCGTTCTCCACTGTTTAGATGGCCACCCAGAGATCTACTAAACTTGGGAGTTTCGAGAGCTGTCCTGAGGTAGGTGCCTTGGAGCCAGGTTATGCTGGCCGCTTTTGACGCTTAGGAGCCTCCCCTAAGTTCCTTCAATCACTGGTTGCGACCTATCATATTCCTGACAAGGTGGCTTTTGAGGCCCTGGCACCCCTCGAGGGGGCTATCGGCGTTGATGGCTCGGTGTTGCATGTCACCCTCTTCCCTAGCATGTTCTCCTATAGGCTGAGACTACCCTTCCCTTGCCCAATTCATAAAGTTTTGCACCACCTCAAGTTAGCTCCTGCCCAATTTCATCCAAATGCCTGACAGATTCTGATCTATTGTTGCATCCTATGGCGGCGGGCACTGTTGAAGTCCAACCCTGAATATATTTGACTTACCGTGAGTTTCTCTTAACTCACAATGTGAAGAGGATGGTTGGGGACATCTATAGTTTCAAGGGAATGAGTGCCCTCGTGGTGCTAGAACCTCGATATCACAAGGTCCTGAACTGGACCGACAAATTCTTTTTCATGTTTGGCCGCGGATGGGACATCCCAGTCGGTTAGATTAGTCGCATCGAGTTCCTGATTAGGGCTTCATGGGGAGTTGTTCCCAATGATAAGGTCGTGCGCCTAACCGCCACACCTGATGAGTTGCGTCATATTGCGATTGTTCAGGATTGGGCCACTCAGCGTTCACTTAGAGGTTCTTCTTGGGGAGGATAATCTTGTCGCATTCCTCCCTCTGGTAGGCCACGTTGTTACTTTCACCCGCAACATCTCCATCCATTCATCTTCCAACTCTTTGAGGAAACGGGCCTTGAGCTTTCCCTTTGAGGGTAAGGGAATAAAGCTCACTTAGAGCCCGGTGGGGACTGGAACGACCCTACGTTCCTGTTGGCCTTGACTTCGAGGGCAGACAGCACTGAGCACCCTGGTTCCATGGTGCCTACATGACGTATTGTTTCATTTGCATTTCCTACAAAGCCAACTTGGGGTCTTGAGGAGGAAGAGTTTCCTGATTCTGGTAAGTAAGCCACGCTGCCTTTTTCTGAAGCCTTAGTTGTTGTGCCTGTCGTGATCCCTGGCCTGATGGTCCCAGGTGCTCTGACATGGCTGCGAATGCATCCCAAAGAGGGAATCTGGTTCAAATGCACTTTTAGGGAGCCCTTTTGGATACCTCACCAAACCCTCTTGTTGGAGCTACCTCCGAAGATGAAAATGGAGATGTCTCCTTCATCAGAGTCCACCGCTTAATCCTTTGCAGGGGTCTTGGGTTTGAGGAAGTCGTAGGCAATCTTGCGGTGGAGTTGGAGTCCGCCAAGGAGGGAATTTTAGCCTGAAAGGGGAAGTCTTTAAGGGCTGTGTCTCATCCGTTGCTATTGTTGCTAGCCTGCCAATGGATACAATTGGCACTACCGAAGGTGACTAGTTGGCAATCAAGCCAGCTGTTCCCACCCTACCAAGTCTTGGGGAGATCGCAGCAATTGTTGGGAATTCCAGAGATAGGGGCTGGCATAGTCCTGGTGGTAAGGAAGGGTCGCCATTCTTCGCGGCTGCTCCCTCATTGGCGATCGAGGGCACTCTTACTTCATCAAGTCGTAAATCAGACAAGGTGGATCCGGGCGAAGGGGGCTGGGGTGAAATCGCCTCTCTCGGGAGATTCGGATGAGGTCATTCCTACCTCTCCGCATCTTGAAGGAAGAACCTGGCAAGCAGAGGCCCTAGAGCGAGCATCTAAGTTGCTGCGAAAACTCCTCTTTGAGATCTTTTCTTACTCCATGTTCTTTTCTTAACTACGCTTTCTTCCTTTCTCTTCTACTCTCATCTTCTTACTTCTGATTGCAGAGTCTGTAGAGGGTTGAATGGCTGACCGAGCACATCATGAGCGACCGACAGGCAGTTGAGAGGGAAGACCTGGAGTTTCGGTCCATGGTGATGATGACTCTTCATTATGACAACAGGGAGGGAGGAGAGAAACTACCTAGAGGCGGAGTTGGCCATGGCTAGAGAGTGGGTCGTAAGGCCCAGGAGTCGCTGAGCAAGCTACAGGAGTCACTAGATTTGTTGAAGGTGGAGAATGAAAGGCTAAGGGGCCTCAGGGATTTTGACACTCAGTTACTCAAGATGTTGGAGGAGGAGCACTCAACCTTGTTGGCAATTGTGGAGGATTGAGGTGCCTTGCTGTCTGCGGCTAGAATCAAGGAGGAAGAGGTGTTGACCGAACTGGGAGCAGACCAAAAGAGGATAACCGCTCAGGACGTGGTTATCTAGGATCTTCATAGCGGCTGATCGCAAGTGCAAGAGGTTGCCAGCCGCTTGAGCAAACAGATGGGAGGGCCCTTTATGTTTGGGATGACGCTTGGTCCCACGAGTATCTCGAATGTCTCGAGAGGATGCACGACTACTTCATCGTGAACCCTCAAGAGAGTTCTGAGGCGTTGGAGGCGCACTAGCGGACCGTTGACCTCAAAGATCTCGAGCCTGATCTTGCTGCCCTTAACCATACAGGGGAGATCAGGCAGGTGATGATTCCGGACGCTTTCCTACCTGAAGATGAAGACCCCCCGGGGATGTCGCGGGTGTTGACTCTAGAGAGGCGGCTTTAAGGAGAACAGTGCCAACCCTGCCGGGCATAGGTTGGATTTGGGAACCCTCTAGGCCCCGCAGACTCCGAGATGGGCCCTGACACCTCATTCAATTGATTTGATTCATTTCTTTCTGTACATTTTGTGATGTATATTATTTGTGTTTGTTCCTTTGTCTGTATAAACCGTGGTGCCCAGTATTCGGCATGTACATTTTGTTCCTTTAACAATTAATTGCATTCTTGTTTTGTGCCGTGATTGTCTCTTTGTATTCCTAATTTCTTTTCATTTGACCATCTATTTGGCCAAGGTTGCTTGCCTCGAGGGAGGGGTTGTGATACTTTGTACTGCTTGTCTTGAGGGAAGAGCTGTGATTTCATACTTCTTGTCTTGAGGGAAGAGCTGTGATGCTTCATACTGCTTGTCTTGAGGGAAGAGCTATTCCACTCCTCGATTTCCCAACAAAAGTAATTTGGTAGTTAATGCGCCGTTCATGAACACTGGAGGGACTCGGACAGTTGGCCATTAATGCCTACCTGTTACACTTTCCTCGCATTGATGGCGCCAAAGGGTATTCGCAGTGCGTGTCATGGAATTCGTTCTAAAGCGTTCGCGACATTCGTGCTAGAAGCAGGATACGTATGTTTCGAAGAGTTCAGTCCATTCTGGTCTGGTCTTGAGAGGTTTTGTGGACGGGATAGAACCTATTCGATCCAGAGTTTTCCCAGCCTGGATCGGACCAAACAACCTAAGGACCGGTTGTTTGGTCTGATCCAGTCGGTCTGTTCGGTCCACCCTGTTCTAAATGGGCCAAAATTTTTATATCCTATATTTTTCAGCCTAATAATGAAAGCCCATTAACAGTTTATACAATTTTAAGCCAAAAATACCAAAAAAGAATTTGAAAGAAAAATAAAATTAATCATAAATATAATATTAATATATATTAGTATAAATATAATACTATTAGTTTATTAGTATATAATAATAGTTATTAACTTATTTACTATAACTAATAATAGACTATTAACTTATTTACAATAACTAATAAATTAATAATACACTATTACGCTAGTACTAATACTATACTTTATTAACTAATAACTATATTAGTAGTATTTCTAAATATTATATGTTAGTGATAAATTAGTAATACTATATTAAATAATAGTAATACACTTATTATTAATAATTTATGTAGTTATAGTGATTTAATACTAACATATTAAGTTAATTATACTAATACTATTATAAATTTATAAATATATTATAATTTATACTATAACTCTTATAATATGTTAATATATTAATATATACTAGTACCATATATTATAGTTATACATTAAAGAATATAATAATACATTTATACTAAATATATATAGTTATAAATTTATAGTGATTTAGTTATTATGATTATAATATATTATATATATCCTGGTATACGTAGTTGGTATCAGAGCCAACGGTTATTATATATCTATTATTATTTTATAGTTATTCTGTTTATGTTTAATTTCATGATAAATTATTACGCACATAATATTGGTTTTCGTGATTGTTATGAATTAAATTGTTTAGAATATAATTTGAGAATTGAATTAAATAATTTACAAGAAAGGATAAAACATCTTAAGAAAAAACAATTATTAATGAAATTAGATTATTGCTCAATGATGGAAAGATATCATGTATATAGAAGTAGGCAAGCTGCAATAGAAAAATTAGAAGATCATTGTAACTTATTAAGATCTGAAATTAAAAGTTTAAGAAATCACCTAAGTATTATTGCTTTATAAAAAATAAAAATAAAATAAAAATTTGTTGGTGTAGATTTTTATCAACGGTAACCTACATAAAAGAAAATAGAATATAATGAGAATCTTATGATGGTAAGTCATGAAAATCCGTTGGTTAGCCCGTTTTTGCCAAGAAGGTTTTAAGGGTAGTTCCGGTGGTGTTCTCACAAGATCTTAATCTACTTATTTATCTTTTATATAGGAAATCTTTGTATAAATTCTGTTTCAATGAATTATTTATTCAAACCTGAAACATCTACTATAAATACACCTTTAGAAACTGAAAATGTAAACCAAGAAGATTATAGCATAATAGACATAGAAAGAAATTTACAAGACTGGACAATTCCTAATGTAACTAAAAATCAAATATATAAAAATTCAACTTTCTCCTCAAAATTATCATTTCTTACAAATTATACAATTAAAACAGTAGAGAAAACTATTAGCCTAAATAATGATTATGAATCATTACAATTATTAACAAAAGAAGCCATTAAACACCATAAGGAATAGAAATATTCATTTATACATATTGGATTGGTACAAGTGGCTGTAAAACCACTTACCAGAAATAGACTAAATGCTTCTGTATTACTCTGTTTAAGGGATGAAAGATATTATAATTTTCATGATTCATTACTTGGCATGGTTGAATCTAATCTATTTCAAGGTCCAATATATTTTAACTGCTATCCTAATTATTCACTTTTATTATTTGATACTAATATTCTACATGCCTTAATATTAAATATTAAAACAAATGGCTATCATATGATGAAAGGATCACATTCTTTAACTGTAGTATATAGGATCCATTATAAATTAATGAAAACAACTTTAGAGCCACATGCTCTCATTACTAGTCTAAAAGGCAACACATTATTATTACAATCTAGTACACCAGATTCTAGCATACAAATTCCTAAACAGATTTATTGGAATCAGATTACTCTTCCTAATGAATGTCAATTAGAAAATATTATTCCACTACCGAATGTAGAAAATAATTCTAAAGATGATTTAGATTATATAGATCAAAACTAGGACAGAATAGTCCAAATTACCTTTCAACCTTTTAGGAGATCATTTTCTCATTATTTTTCTCCAGCACCCTCCAGCTACTATACACCACGATCTATAATTAATAGGAATAGGTCACAAAATTTTGATAATAGATCTGCAATCACTTCAGTCTCTAGAAATAAATTACAAAATTTTGATACCAGATCTCAAAATCTAGATACTCAAATCCAGGGAGTTATTCCTAGAAATATTATTATACACCTTTATATTCAGTCAATCACCCTGATTTAGCATCCTCTTCTAATCCCCATCAGAATAAAAAACCTTCTTCTCCAACCTATTCACAAGTAGTTGGAGATGACGTCCAAATATTTACCCTGAGTAAAGAAAAATTTAAAATTAATAAAGAATATCTTAAACAAGATTATATGAAAGAAGAAAATAAACAGAAAAGACTTTCATTTTTCTCTACCATTTCAAAATTAGAAAGAGATTATATCCAAATAAAATACTATGAATATTTAGAAAGTATATGGATTAATATACTTTTCTTTACATGGTTTGAAATATATAAATAAAATCAGTTGTCGACTATAAATAGGACTACTAATCGATGGGTTAGAGTAGAAGATAATCAAATTATTTATGAAGAATACACTCCTTTCGAAACTATTAAGTATAATCAAATAAATACACAAATATTAGCATCACCAATAAAGAGGTTAACTTCTCCAGAAACAAAAAATACTGATAATATAATTCAACAAAATAATTATACTAATCTATATTTAAAAACCATGAGTAAACAATTACAAAGAATTAAAACCTTAATATCCCCTATTAAACCTCCTGCTAAAGAAGTTAAAGAAATTCTTTTGTTTATTTCCCATGAAATACCTGCTAACTTAAAATCTAGTTTTTTTAAGACTAAAGAAGATTTACTAGACAAATCTCTAACAAATTAGAAAAATTAAATATTGATAATAATGCATCCACTTCAAGACAATCTCATATTAATGTATTAAGTAAGACAGATTCACCTGATCTATCCAATTCTGAAATTAATAATATTGAAAATCAATTCAAAGAATTACAAATAAACAAGATTGAAGGAAATCATAGTAGGAAATTTTATCCTAGGGAATCTGCAAGGCATACTTTTATTATTCGTAATTGGTATCCGAGGCCTACCCCTCAGGATATACAATTCAAGGAAAGAGAACATATAGTAAGATCTGCTTTTGCACCAGATGCATTATATGAATGGAATATAGATGGATTATCTGAGTATGAAATATTAAATCATTTTCAAGAAATGATTATGGTAGCTAATGTTTATAAAGCCAATAGGAGGACAGATCATCGAGTAGCACATATTCTAGTTACAAGTTTCATTGGCCAATTAAAAGGCTGGTGGGATCATTATTTTACACAAGAACAAAGAATAAGAATATTAAGTGCTTATAAGCATGATGAAAATATGCAAGAGATTAAGACAGAAGATGGTCAACCTATAGAAGATATTGTTAATACTCTAATATTCATATTAACAAAACATTTTGTAGGTGATCCTTTTCAATTTAAAGAAAGAACTAGTGATTTATTAATCAATTTAAGATGTCCTAAATTATCCGATTTTAGATGATATAAAAATGTCTTTCTAACTAAAGTTATTATCAGAGATGACTGCCAACAACCATACTGGAAGGAAAAGTTCATAGCTAGACTTCCATATTATTTCACCCAAAAGATACGAGAATCTTTAGTAAAATTAGATGATACTATTAATTTTATTAATTTCACTTATGGAGATATAATATCTTCTATTAATAGAACTGATCTGATTATGTGTAACGACATAAAATTAAAAAAGCAAATGGAAAAAGAAAAGAAATTTGCTACAAAAGAATTAGATACCTTTTGTAAACAGTTTGATTATTTTCCATTATTAGCTCCCTCTACAAAACATAAAAAAGGAAAAAGAATTTATAAAATTTATCCAACTAAGAAAAGAAAATATAAAAAACCTTACAAAAACCAAAAGAAAAACAAGTATATAATAAACCAATAAAGAGTACAAAAAAGTTTAATAAAAAGAAAAAACAAATTGTATGTTATAAATGTGGAAATGTTAGACATTATGCATCAAATTGTAAGGTTAAAAAAGAAATTAATGAATTAGATATATCTGAAGAAATAAAAGAAAAATTATTAAATATTTTTATACAATCAAGTGAAGAATATGAAATCTCTTTAAAAGAAGATGAAATCTATCAATTAAAAGAATCAAGTTTCTTAGAGCAATCTTCTGATAACGAGTTAAAAAAAGATAAACTTTATGTTTGTAATTGTTTAGATAAAAATAATTGTATTTGTAATAAAACTATTAATGTATTATCGTCATATGAAAATATTATATTAGAATTAATAGATAAAATTAATAATCCACAGGAAAGAAAAAAATATTTAGAAAAATTAAAAGATACTTTTAGTAATCCCAAAACTTCTGAACCCAATTCAACCCCCTCATCATATGATTTTTTAGAAATAGTAAATAGATTCCAATAAAAAAAACAAAATATTACTTTAAAGGACTTACAATAAGAAATTAATGAAATAAAGAAAGAAATTAGAAATTTGAAAGCTTCCAATACCAAACTTGAAGTTTCTAATGAACAATTATTACAAAAAATTATACTATTAAAAATAGATAAAAATAATGATACTCCTAAAAAAGAACAAGGAAAAAGTTCAACAAAAATTACTAAAGAGGAATCAGATAATTTTATATATATACTTAATAAGATGAATTTTCAAATTATGGTATACTGAAGTAACTATTTCTATTAATGAAGAGTTTTCTTTTTCTGCAATAGCTTTATTAGATACAGGGGTAGATCTAAACTGCATACAAGAAGGGATAATACCCTCCAAATATTTTGAAAAAATAAAAGAGACATTATCTCAAGCTAATGGAGCAAAATTAAGCATAAGTTATAAATTATCAAATGTACATATATATAATGGTGGAATTTGTTTTAAAACAACATTCATTCTAGTAAAAAACATTAACACCAGAGTAATATTAGGAAACATATTTCTTACTCTACTTTACCCTTTCTCTGTAACAGAAGAAGGAATTTCTACTAAAGTATTAGGAAAAGAAATTCAATTTAAATTTCTATTCCCTCTAGTCTCAAGAGAAATTAATTTATTAAAAGAAACCTCATTAACTAAAAAAATTAATTTTTTAACAAAAGTTAAAATCAAAAGAAAAGAAAAGCAAATAAATTTCTTAAAACAAGAATTAAAATTTAAAAGAATTGAAGAACAATTAAAAGATCCGTTATTAATTCAAAAAATTAATAATTTTAAAAATATAATTGAAAAAGAAGTATGTTTTAATTTACCTATACTTTTTGGAGTAGAAAACAACATATAATTGAATTACCTTATGAAAAAGAATTTTCTGAAAAGAACATTCCTACTAAGGCCAGACCCATTCAAATGAATAAGGAATTATTAGAATTCTGTAAACAAGAAATTAATGATTTATTTACTAAATGACTTATTAGAAAGAGCAAATCATCATGGAGTTGTGCTGCTTTTTATGTACAAAAACAAGTAGAATTAGAAAGAGGTATTTCTAAATTAGTCATAAATTATAAGCCTTTAAATAAATTTTTACAATGGATCAGTTAGCCTATTCTTAATAAAAATGATTTATTATCTCAACTTTATGCTGTTACTATATTTTCAAAATTTGGTATGAAAAGCAGATTTTAGCAAATCCAGATTGCTGAAAAAGATAGATACAAAACTGCATTTACAGTCCCATTTAGACATTATGAATGGAATGTTATGCCTTTCGGATTAAAAAATGCTCATAGTGAATTTCAAAATATTATGAATGAAATATTTACATCTTTCACTCATTTTTCTATAGTTTATATAGATGATATACTAATATTCTCTTTATCAATTGAACAATATTGGAAACCTTTAAATACTTTTGTCCAAATCATTAAACAAAATGGATTAGTAGTTTCATCATCTAAAGTTAAATTATTTTAAAACAAGATTAGATTCCTTGGACATGATATTTATCAAGGAACTATTACCCCAATAAGTAGGGCTATAGAATTTGCTAATAAATTCCCTGATGAAATAAAGGATAAGCAACAACTACAAAGATTTCTAAGAAGTCTAAATTATGTTGCTGATTTTTATCAAGCACTTAGACCTTTATGTAAACCATTATTCAAAAGATTAAAAAAGAATCCACCTCCATGGACAGAGGAACATACAAATATTATAAAACAAATAAAGGCTCATGTTAAGAAATTACCATACTTAGGTCTCCCATCTTCTGATACTTTTAAAATTGTTGAAACAGATGCCTCCGATCTTAGTTATGGAGGAATTTTGAAACAAAAATTATCAGATGAAAAGGAACAGATTATTCGATTCCATTTAGGATGCCGGAATCCTGCCCAAAAGAATTATAGTACTATTAAAAAAGAAATTTTAGCTATTATATTATGCATTTCTAAATTTCAAGATAATCTTTTGAATCAAAAGTTTTTACTTAGAATTAATTGTAAGTCAGCCAAGGAAGTTTTAATTAAAGATGTTAAAAACTTAGCTACTAAACAAATTTTTGCAAGATGGCAAGCTATTTTAAGTATTTTTTATTTTGATATTGAGCATATTAAAGGAGATTCTAATTCTCTTCCTGATTTTCTATCCCGATAATTCTTATAGGGAAAATCACGTCTTCCTCAAAGTCTATAGTGAAATCTAAATCCTCGTATGCCAAACCACCTTCTCCTCCTTATCCTTCACCCTGCCCTTCCATCACACCAAAATCCTATACAGTACTAGGGACATTACCACAAAATATTAGGCCATCCTATAATCCATTTTCACCATTATCCTCTCTAAAATTACCCACATACTCAAAAACTGTTTCTTCTTCTGGTTCTTCTTATTCCCAAATTATCAATCTTCCACCATTATCTCAGCCCTCTGTCACTCCTATTATCTTCAAAACCCATTGGCATCCAGTTTTTCCTATTAAATCAGAATTACAGCATTTATCTGAACCTCAAAAATTATTTGACGCTTTGCTATTACCAGATTGGCATTATGTTCTCCAAAACATTACCAAGACCCAGAACTTTTATGAATTTATTTTAGTAGACACAGATTCTATTATTATTTCTGAAATCCTCTGTTCTCTACAATCTCAACCTTCTCCACCTGTAACTCCGATTATTGCATTCCACAAAGTTACCATCAAACAAGTTCTTACTTTAGAACAGTGGGGAAAAAGCCTATATTTGACAAGAAGATTTTCTCAGCCATATGATCCTCCTTATTTTGATTACTATGATTATCAGCAAGTATGGAACAAAACATTTTTACGACAAAACAAGAATTCACGCCATTCCTGGTTTCTCCATTTTTATAAATTACAAGTAATTAAAACTCTGCCACGATGGTTCTTATTATGGTAGAATCAGTTTGGATTAGAATCTCTCATTCTTCCTCCACCTCTTCAGGAGAGTCTTCAGGTTTTACATTACAGAATGATTATCCACCTTCATTATCACACTATCCACCACTTCTCCTTTTTTTTCTTAAAACCAAATTAAATTGGATCATGAAGTGAAAATATGCCATTAAACCTCATCATTCTCTAAAAAATATTATGTTCTTGGCCCGTCAAGTTTCTGTAAAATAGTGAAAAAAGTACAATTATGATCATATTGTAAAGATGTTCTCAAAGATTACCAAGGCCCATGAGGTTCTTATTAAGAGAAGCAGATTCCAAGCTCAATTAGCAATAATTACCAATAAAAGGAATTTGAAAAAATTAGCTAAGACAATATCACAAGTCTCAGACAGTGATGAAGAAGAAGATCATCAAGTCAAATTATCTCCAGCACAGCAGACAGCAACATCGCCACTACAACAGGCCTCTCCCTCTCAACAGGTTTTTCATTCTCATGACAACTCACCATATTATTCCTTGCAAATGATAGATTCTTAAGATCCGTTTGAACTGGAACTGGCAAATTATGACTCTCAGATTATGTAATTCCAAAAGATTATCGTCCTTTTGTCCATTATCAGAACACTGTTCAAGATGCCCATCAGTCAATAATCATCCAGCTGTCCATTTACTGTTTAGCTGCCCATGTTTAATAAATGTAGCCGCCTATTTACTGTGTATGAGTTATTAGAGCCACTGTATATGTCAGTAATATTATTGTAAGGTACTGTTTTGGTGTCTATAAATAGGCAGTTTGTAAGTGAGGAAAGGCATTCAGAATTTCTCATCTGAAGCCATTCCTAGTCCTTCTCTCTCGTCACTCTCAAAAACTCTCTCTTGTAAACTCATTTCCATGTCTCTTGCTTTTCAATCATTTGGGAATTAATCTCCTTGTAAGTATTATGTTTTCAATAAAGTTGATTTTATCTTATATTGTTCTTTACTTTTATTCATGTATCAAGGACGGTTGTACCGCCTGCCCTTATTTTCTACACTTCATGCATTTGATTATTAATATTTATTCTATTATCTGTTAATATCTATTATATATATAGTGATTTAATACTAACATATTAAGTTAACTATACTAATACTATTATAAATTTATACATATATTATAATTTATACTATAACTCTTATAATATGTTAATATATTAATATATACTAGTACCATATATTATAGTTATACATTAAAGAATATAATAATACATTTATACTATATATAGTTATAAACTTATAGTGATTTAGTTATTATGATTAGTATAATTACATAATAATATTAGTATTAGGCTATTAGTATAGCTATATATTAGTAATGTTAGTTATGGTTAATCAGTGATTTAGTATAATTATCTTCTACGTTACTATATTAGAGACTAGAGTATTAGTATTAATATAAATATTAATATTAGTTATAGCTATATAGCCTATATTAGAATTTAGACTATATAATAGACTAATAGTATTAGTACAACTGTATCAGTATATTGTATAGCTATATATTATTATTAATTATAGTGATTAGTATAATTATATAATAGTATTAATAGTAAACTATTAGTATAGCTATAAGCCTATATATTAGTATTACTTATAATGATTTAGTATAACTATATTAGTATAAGTATAAGTATAGTCTATATTAGACTATTAGTATTATTATTTTTATACCATATTAGACTATTAGTATTAGTATAAAAATTATATTAGTATATAATTATAAAATTAGCATTAGTTAATAATTATAAAAATTATATAACTAATTTACACAATTATTTATATAGATAATATCTATATAAATTATTATTTTTTTTTTTTATTTTTCATTCGGTCCAGTCTGAGGTGAAAAACCTCTGGATCGAGACCAGACCAAATGAATTCGGTCCTTCCGAAATTGGACTGGACTAGACTGGGTTGGACTAGTCCAAAAATGGTTGATCCAGTCGATTTTTCAAGTTCGGAACTCACCCTTACTTATGTTCCCCGAATCTCAGGGCATGAACCGTCTCACCTTGCCTATATAATCCCTGCTTGTCTTGCCTTTTGCCATCAGATCTTCTTTCCTGCTCTTCAAGCGCTCTAAGCCTTCTATTCTCTCAGTGCTGGGTTCCGTTTGGCCAACTCCAATTCCAATGATACTTCTTGCTTTGGGCCAAGCTTTTCGCACAGTGGTCCACCATAGACTTGTGTTGAAGCGGACACTTGGTGATCTTTCATGGCTCTTTGAGGAAACATTATTGGAGGATGTGTTGCCCTTTGTTGCTATGAAGTGTGTTGTGAAGGTGGTGCGTGCCAAGCTTTGTGGCCATGTCATTCAATGGTTTTCCCTATCTTAGGACTTGCTATGCAGTTTATGTTTCGTTAGTACATCCCGATTTGTTCCTATGATCGGGATGAAGTTGGGCTTCTCACTCAGGCCTGGCGGGCAAAACTTAAGCCTGGTGGGCAAAGGGGATTTCTGAAGGCTTGAACCCGTTCTGTTCAGGCACATCCTCTTCGGCTAGGGGAAGCGAAAGAGGGGGCCATTGTTTCGGTAATGAGGCTTCTTTCAATTCAAGCTCCTCGCTGCCCTGCAACTGTTGTCCTATGTAGCGATCATAGGGGCAAAGCCTTTATTTGCTACTTCCACATGGTGTGGTTTTGGTTGAGGCCGGTTTCCTCGATGGTTGTCCTCGACGGTTGCTGGCCTCAGGCGCTTGTGTTGGTCTCTCCCTCTTGTTTTCACTTCCTCTATACATCTGGGATAGTGCCTCTTTGGCAACCCCGCCGATGTTGTCTTTTTTGCCAATGGTACTGTAGTGTACCCCACCGAGTTTGACCCTACTTGCGAATCATTTTTGACTTCTTTCTCTTTGTATGGTTTTTTGCGAATATGTTGTAACTTTCCCCTTTGTAAGAATCCCACCAATTGATGAATAAAATGTTCTTTGTTTATGCCTTTATTGTTGTCGTTCCTTTTCGCTTTGATTGCTCATATTCTACATGCGCCTTTTGGGGGTGGTAATGGGCTGATCGTTCATTAAGGCTTGGCACTATTTCTCTCCATTGAGCAAATAATTTCTCGTATTGTGAGGGCACTTCCATGTGTTTGGTGGCACCCTACCGAGTCAAATGGCTCATTTGCCGGTTAGCTTCTTCTTTGGCTGATTATTACTTAGGCCGTAGAGGCCAGGTTGTACATAGGTTGAGTTCCTTGCAAAACTCTTCGTGGCAATTCTATGCAAAGGTTGTGAAGCTCATAGGCTAAACACGCCTCGTTGATCCTTGTGCTCAGCAAGAGGGGGCTGAGCAGCAAGTGAAGTCGAGCTTGCTTAGGAAACCTTTGCAGAAATTCTTCATGGAGGCCGAGCAGCACATAGGCTAAACTCGTCTCATTAACTCTCGCACATGGTGAGAGGGGGTAGAGCGGCGCGTAAGCTGAACTCGCACGGAAATTCTTTATGGAGATTGAGCGGTATGTATGGTCGGGCTCGCCTCTTTGACCCCCACGTTTGGTTAGAGGAGTCTGAGTAGCATGTAAAGCCGGGCTCGCCTAGAAATTCTTTGCAGAAGTCGAGTGATATGTATGACCAGGCTCATCTCATAGACCCTCGCACATGGTGAGAAGGGGCAAAGCGGCATGTAAAGCTAGGCTTGCCCAGAAATGTTTTTGCATAGGTCGAGTAGCACATAAGTTGAACTAGCCTTATTGACCCTTGTGCATTGTGAGAAGGGGCCGAGCAGCATGTAAAGCCAGGCTCCCTAAAAATTCTTTGCGTAGGTTGAGTGGTATCTATGACTAGGCTCGCCTCGTTGACCCTCGTGCATTGTGAGAGGGAGCAAAGACATGTAAAGATAGGCGCGCCTAGAAATTCTTTGCAAAGGTCGAGTGGTATGTATGACCAAGTTTGCCTCATTGATCCTCGCGCTTAGCGAGAGGGGGCTGCTTTCTTGTGTGCCCTACAGAGGTCAAACCATGATATGGATTGTCATTTGACGTTCACTAACCTGTCTTGTCGGGTTGATGTCAGGAAGCTCTGAGCCGTTGTTCATTCGGAGGAAGAGATCTTTTTTGGAGTTATGTTGGGTAGTCCTGCACGCTGCTAGAGGAGGGGTGGAGGCGTCTCAAATCACTCTCTTCCGATTCATATCCCTAGGGGAGGTAATTAGTCCACAGCCTTAGAACCGGATTACTCTTTGCCACAGTGGGATGGGATAATCTGTTTGAGCAGTCTTAGGGCTGGTCCCGCTCTCCTCCGTGGGGGAGGTCGGGCTAGCTTAGGGCTAGTCCCGCCTGTTGACTTGGAGGTATTTTGTTCAGGCAGTATGTCTAATTAGACCCGCTCACATCCATTGATACCGTAGGGAAAGTAGGTAAGGGTTGAGCTGGTGTAATGCCCTCTTTTCATTATGGAAAAACGGGATAATGTTTGGGCAACCTAAGGGTTGGACTTGCTTTCCCTCGTGGGAGGGTCGGGATGCCCTCTAGCTTATCTCGCCCTTTGGTACTTCAAGGGCTGGTAAGTTGTTCGAGCAGTATGTCTGACTAAACCCGCTCCCATTAGTTGATGCCCACGAGGAAGGTAAGGTGTGTCGGAATGTTAATGATAGGCCCGCACTCCACCAAGGGAGGGGTAGAGGTGCCTCGAACCACTCTCTCCCTATTCATTCCCCCAGGGGAGGTAATTAGTCGACGACCTTAAAGCCGAATTGCCTTATGGCTGGTCTTGCTCTCCTTTGCGGGGGAGGTCGGACTAGCCCGAGGCTAGTCCCACCCATTGACCCTCATGTGGAGGTAGTTTCTTTGGGTAGTATGTTTGACTAGACCTGCTCTCATCCATTGATACCGCAGGGAAGGTAGGTAAGGGCTATGCTGGTGCCATGCCTACTCTTTGTCATGGCAGAACGGAGTAATGTTTCGAGCAATCTCAGGGCTAGGCCCGCTCTTCCCCCACAGGAGGGTCGGGATGGCCTCTGGCTCAACTCACCCTTTGGTACTCTGAGGGGAGGTAAGTTGTTCAAGCAGTATGTTTGGCTAAACCCGCTCTCATTGGTCGACGCCTATGAGGAAGGTAAGGTGTATCGGGCTGTTGAGGACAAGCCCGCACTCCGCCGAGGGAGAGGTAGAGGTGCCTTAAACCATTCACTCCCTATTCATTCCCCCAAAGGAGTTAATTAATCAATGACCTTAGAGTTGAATTACTCTTCGCCACAGCAGGATGGGGTAATCCATTGGGCAACCTTGAGGCTGGTCCCGCTCTCCTCTGCAGGAGAGGTTGAGTTAGCCCGATGCTAATCCTGCCTATTGACCCTCACGTGGAGGTTGTTTGTTCAGGCAGTATGTCTAATTGGACCCGCTCCCATCCATTGATATCACAGGGAAGGTAGGTAAGGGCCGGGCTGGTGCCATACCCACTCTTCGTTGTGACAAAATGGGATAATGTTTTGGCAACTTTAGGACTGGACCCACTTTCCCCTGTGGGAGGGTTGAGGTGGCCTTTGGCTCATCTCACCCTTTGATACCCAGAGGGGAGGTAAGTTATTCGAACAGTATGTCAGACTAAACCCGCTCCCGTTGGTCGACGCCCACAAGAAAGGTAAGAGATGAAAATACATTCTTGCAACAACCAATATGCGTACATATGATGAAATATGCATAAGACCCAAAAAATCATCATTTCTCAAAAATTATTATTTTCCAACACACTCCAAAATTCCATTTGGCCCAAAAATCAAGTCCATTAAAATAACCTTCGTCATTTTCCCTACAAATAGCCCATATAAATCCTTTATATCAAAACCCACCATTTTTTCCAAAAAATGGCCCACATAAAAATTCACAATTTTCTGAGAAAATTGTTCACATATATCATTTATCAAAATTGCAAATTTTCCAAAAAATAGCCTGTTTCCATTTATTATGTATCCAACATGATCTTTCTTAGGGACCATCCACACACCTTGACTCCCTTCTTCACATCACGGGTAACGACCGTGCGTGTGACTTCGTAATAAGCAATGCTCAATTCCGCGCCCATCACTTTCATGGCCAAGTATCCTCTACTCCCTACCAGCAGAGGGGTCACAGAGTCAACACGAGAGCGTTACCATCCCGTCCGATCTCATTGTTGCCCAGCGACGACCCAGGGGACGTCACTCAGTATATTGCGCTCTTGAGTGACCAGATGAATTCTATCGAGATAATGCCCCATCTCGACTTGGGGTCGTGATACGCACGAACCCAAAAATATTATCTCACATGAAAACCTAGTTTTCATTTCTAACACATGACTATGTATGAACACAATGATAAATGTCAAGACATCGAACACCACAAATAAAATATCCCACCATAAACCAATTTCACAAACAACTCCATCATCCAATCCAACCGACCCCCAAACTCCTTGGATTTAAGGTCCGGCATAACCAACCAGATCACAAAAGAATTGTTAGTGCAAAATATATTTAAATCTCGTAAAATTCTTTGAAAAATTACTTACAGTGCTAAAAGTAAATTTCTGAAAGATCAAGCACTCGATTTAACACCAAAAGCTAGCCCGAAAATAAATCACTAAAAATCACACTTTTAAGGACTAAAAAATGGGTTTCAAAAATAAGGAAATTTGAAATAATATTTTCCTGAAATAAATGGCTGATTTACTAAAATAAAATCTAGAAGATGATGGCTGAAAATGAAACTTACGGCAAGAACCAAAGAATCAAGCAAAACCCAAAAATGAAGCTCACAGTTTGTCTAAAAATAGGGGCATGAGTTGGGCTAAAAATAGGGCACTAAAAGCACTAAAATTTAAAGAAGGAAAAGTGCAAATTGAGGTAAAATGAGAACCAAAAAAACTAGAGTATGGGTGCATGGTTATTCGGCCAACAATAGAGCACAATTTCAAGAGCTATAACAGGGTACGATTTGAGTCCAAAACAACCAAAAAAAAAAAAAAACAAGGGTTAAACACAAGTATAATCATGAAAATACTAAGGAAAAACAGAGAGGAAATCGAACTTGAAGAGATCACATTCAGACCTGCAAAACCAGTCAACATAGATGAAAAATAAAGCCGAAGACAAGAGAAATGAAGGCATGGTAGCAGTAACCAACTCGAAAATCAAGAGACAAAAATGTAGATTAAAACTAGATGAAAAAGGGAATCAAAAGCTATAGCATAACCCAAATTTTCAGAAGCAAAAGAAGAAAACAAAAAGACATGAAATAGAGAAAAGAAGGTTCGGCTTTTGTAGAAAAGAAAACAGAAATCAAAACAACTAGATAAAGAAGCAAGAAATTACCTGACAAAAATGGAGGAGCTTCGATAGTCCCAAATTTGCAGATGAAAAAGAAACTTGAAAATGAGATGGAGAAGAAGAGAAACAGACGACGCAACAGAGAAGAGGAAAAGAAAGTAAAACAAGAGAAATGAAATAAAACAAAAGAGAAGCAGAAGCAGGGGTGCGGCAAGGGAAGGAGAAAACAAATTGAAGAAGAAGAGAAGTAGCAGATGGTGTGCAAGGAATGAAAAGGAAAAAGAAATAAAGCCCTAAGGGCATGGAGGCCTAAACGACGTTGTAAGGGGAAAATAAAGGGGTTGGGTTGTAGTGCAATGGGTTGGGCTTGAAAATTGAAAGGGTTTGGCCCAAAACTGAGGAAAAATCCACTAAATCACAGCCCATCCAAAAATAGAAGTCCAACAAGGTAAAAATGCACAATAAAAATAAATAAAAACACCAAAACTAAACATTAATAAAATAAAATAATTAAACCCAACAATAAAATAAAATAAGGTAAAGAGCAACTTAAATGATAAACAATAATTAATATCATAAATGCACATCAAATTAAATTCCACAACTTAATAAATCATAAAATAATACAACGAGAATTACATTAAATTTAAAATAAGAGAACCACTAATTATAATAATTTAAATAATTATTCAATTAAAATACACATAAATACGGAGTATTAGATCCTCCACCCCTTAAATAATCTCATCATCGAAATTGGCAATGTCAAACATTAAGGCTAAGGCAAGGATAAGATTCGACTAAGAGCAGACTTAAGAAACATGCCGACAGGGTCAAACAAACAAAGTAGCTTTCGGCATTACACCCATCTATTTGTTGCCCATGAGGAGGTAATTGATTGGTAAAACTTTGACGTCGTTGGATGTTTTTTGTTGATGGAGATTTCTTGAAAAAGACTAGCATTTTTCATTAAAATAAGGTTTATACAGCAGTGAATGAAATTTACAAAATTACGGGAGGATTTGGGTTGTTTTTCATTTTCTTTATATGCACCCCTCTGCCTTCCTTCAGTTGGGATAGTTCACGTTTCTGACAAGAGCTTGTCGTAGCTTTATGAGAGGCGCATATTCACACTGCATGTCATCCCATTTGTCCTTGGCTTCAGTTCCTGCATGTAACATTCATGTGCTGAGGCTTACTCCCCTTGAATTTCCCTTATACCTTGGGTCGTTGGAAATTTTACCTTTAAGTGGTAGATGGAGGTGATTGCCTTCAACGTGTTGAGAGTTGGGTGGCGAAAGATGGCGTTGCATGAGGAAAGGGCTTCACCACCAAGAAGCCAACCATAATAAGGGTAGTGCAAGGAGCATTGCCAACTAAGACAGACAAGGTGATTGTTCCAGCTAGTTGGATTTTCTCCCTAGAGAAGCCTTTGAGCGACATTGGGGCTAGTAGGAGTCGGATTGCGTCTATCCCAATAAGGGTAACTGTTTTCCAGAACAAAATGTCTGCCGACCTACCATTGTCGATGAGAATCCTTCTCGTGGTAAAGTAGGCAACCTGCATGGTCACCACCAATGCGTCATTGTGTGGATAGAGGACTCCTTCCTC
Source organism: Carya illinoinensis (assembly GCF_018687715.1). Classification (NCBI taxonomy): domain Eukaryota; kingdom Viridiplantae; phylum Streptophyta; class Magnoliopsida; order Fagales; family Juglandaceae; genus Carya; species Carya illinoinensis. The sequence goes on along the minus strand of NC_056764.1, from coordinate 13,458,739 downwards.
GTCGGCTTCTCTGAAGGAGATTACAAGGGTAGGCTCGCCCCTTTTGTACTTGGTAGGGCAGTAGGAGGTTGAGTAGACTTCCCAGTATCGGGCCTCCCTGGAATGTGCTTTCTTTCTGGATAAAGTTGCCCCTCTGCCAGTGAAACCCCCTGCTATAGTTTGGAGTTCCCCCATTGGGGGCTTCTCTCGATGTGGCTGTTGTGGGGGGCACATGGAGGTTCTCGCTCGACCTCCTTTCTCCTCAAACTTTCTGCTCTTCTCTGTGAATATCCCCTATCAGGGCTCCTCTTCAGGGAACGCCCCGTCCACAACCATTCTTCCTGTCGGGATGGGGGTGTCTTGGTGCTGTCCGGTCCACCCAATGCGAGCAGCAATCACCAGTGTTGTGGGTGGTTGCTGGTGGTAGGTGCAGTAGCGACATTCCTCTTTAGGTTGATTGTCTATCCTCCCTCTGGATGGCAAACGTTAGCCGGTCATGTCGGTATGATGCATTCCTTGAGGTAGGCTCCTCCTTCCTCACCTCTCATGACTTTCGTTCATCTTTTTTGTGGATATGGCCTTTAGTTGGTGCTTTTCCCTTTCGGTTCACTCACTCCAGCTCCTTTCTCATTGGTTTGGCCAGGGCGCAGAGGGTGTCCTTGGCATTGATAAAGTTGTCGACTTGGTCTATGAATTGCTAGAGAGTCGTGGGGGTTTTCTTTGCCAGTTCTGCCATGAACGAGGATATGGGCCATACTCCAACCAGGAGTGATGCTAGGGTAATCTTCTCATCCTGATCCTCCGTCGTCAGTCATTCTTTATTGAATCGGGCCAAATAGGTTTTCAAACTCTCGTCTTCCCTTTACTTGATGCTGAGAAGGAAAATTGCAAGGCGCCTCCTCCTTCTGTTGGCCATGAAGTGGGTGAGGAATGAGCGGGCCAACTTGTTGAAGCTTTCTATGGAACCCGACATCAGGGAGATGAACCACGTCTTCGCTAGACCCCTTAAAGTTAACAGGAAGGCCTTGCAAGCCACATCTCTCGGGAACCCATGCATGGTCATGTGGGCCTTGAAAGTTTCAAAATGCTCCACTGGGTCTCGGGTTCGGTCATATGCTTCCATGGGAGGAACCCGGAACTTTGGTGGTAGTGGGACAACCATTACCTTTGCGATGTATGGTAAGCCAGTACTGACGAGTAGTTGATCCATTGATGACGAGCTACCCATCCTTCTCATCACCTCCTCATATTTCCTTTTGAGGTTGCAAAGCTTGTCCTACATGTTTTTCCGCTCTTCCTATTCGTTGTCATCTGCTTCTTCCCATCTAGATTCTTAGTGCTCGCTAACGCTAGGATCTCTGTAGTGTGTCGAATCTTGAGGGCCTGGTTTTTCTTGCAGAGAACATTCACCTCGGTGAGTTTTTCTACAAGATATTCCATGGCTGCTATCCTGGTCTCCATGTTTAATGATGCTACTTCTTCTTGGTCCTGCACCAACTGAAAATGGGTCCTGCAAGCGTACGAAAGACATGTTAAAGTTTTTCAGATCCCACAGATGGTGCCACTATTGACGACGTGTTTCTTACACCTAAGGATCAGGACTCTCAGTGATTCAGGTCTTTGATCTCATGGGCCTGCAACTGTAAAGAAAGAGTTGGGAATGGGCGACCCTTTGATGGCCCCGGGAGTCTTTGATGCCTAAGCTAGCGATAACCCTCAGGTAATATGGGAGGGTGGGAATGTAGCAAGTAAACTCTTAGTTAAGAATTTGATCCCTTTACTTGATAGCTGGGGATGTTTTTATACCCAGCCCCAGAGGTTAGACGACCATACCCTGCAGATTGGGTGGATAGGTGTCCCTTCGGGGTTTCCTCCACCATGCCTACTTTAATGCGTTGTGGCCCCTGGTTTAAGTAGTTAATGCGGCGTGATTTCTTGGTGAGTGCCTTTAATGTGGCGTGATCTCTTGGTGTTGTTCTGAGGTCCAGTCCCTTTCCTTTTGCGTGCTTTCCTCCCCTTTTGCTGGTTTGGCCTTCCGCACTCCCTGTGTAATGTCCCATCTTGACCTAGATCCATATGACCATCTTATGTGGACCCTCCTGATGTTTGGTTTGGGTCAATCCTCATGGGCTTGAGGCCTAAAAAAAAAAAAAAATCTTCCCAACACCCAAGAATAGGTCTGAGGTATGTGATCATTTCACAAGTGTTATTGATTGTGATCCCAATGAACATACAACAACTTATAATCATTGTGGGAGGTTGTGGAAATGTCATCCTAAGAGGCAAGGTACTTCAGCTTTGAAGGTACACATCTACCTTTACCCTAAAAGCTGTAAGAATAGATTGGATAATGGCTAACAATTCTTAGTTCCGAAGGCAAGATTTGAAGGAGGGGAAAGGGAGAAAAGACTAGGGATGACCAAGTATAACAAGAAAACAATTAGGGCTGCCTTTACTAGGATGGTGATAGTTGATGCGTTGGATTTTTTGAATGTTTAGGGCCAAGGGTTTCGGGACTATACTAAATCCCTTGATTCTAGGTTTCCTATTCTTTCTCGTTTTACGGTAATGAGAGATTATATGAAACTATTCTTGAGAGAGAATGATAGTTTGAAAAAAAAAATATTTATGATTACCACGCAAAGAGTGTGCTTGACTACCGACATTTGGACTTCTATCCAAAACATTAATTATATGTGTGTCACGGCTCATTTTATCGATAGTAGTTAAAGTTGCACAAGCGGATCATTTCATTTACTCGTATTATTAATTATAAATGGGCAACGATTAGGAGGGTGTTGGAGGAGTGTATGCTTGATTGGGGCATTGACAAAATTCTTACAATAACGGCAGATAATGCTACCTCTAACGACTTGCTATTGATTGGTTAAGAACAGTTGAAGTAGGAAAAACAAAGTGTGTTGCGAATCATGACTTTATTCACATAAGGTGTACTGCGCACACTTTAAACCTTATTGTCCAAGAAGATTTAAAAGAAGTTGATGACTCAATCACAAAGATCCGTAATTTGATTAGGTATGTAAAGTTTTCTTCCCAAAGACTTGCCACTTTTAAGTTTTATGTTTAGAGGTCAAAAGTTCCATGTAATAGTTTCTTGTGTCTTTACGTACCTACTACACGATACTTGACTTTTTTTATATTGGATATGACTGAGAAGTATAAAAAAGCCATACAAATTTTGCTTGATTAGGATCCGTGCTCACAAGTTTATTTGTCTGAAGATGGGCACAAGAGAAGGGAATTAGGAACTCCAAAGTTTGATGATTGGAAGGCTATAAAAAACTTTTCGAAGTTTGTAGGAATATTTTATAACATCACATTGCGTATTTCTAGTGCATTATATGCCAATGCGAATATGTATTTTCAAGAGCTTATTAATATTCCAGCAAACTTATATAGTTTTGTAACAGTAATAATCAACTTTGGAGTGCGACGACCTTTGGAATTAAAGCAAAATTGATAAATATAGGAGGGATCTTGGAAAGATAAACATGTTATTTATTGCTATCATTCTTGATATGTGGTATGGATTGGTTATTTAAGCATACTGGTTCGATCAAACATAGGGCAATTGGAAGGGTGAGGAATTTGCTGAAATCCTCTAGAGGGATATGGAACTTTTGTATGAACAATATGTTGCATTTGGTGGTAGCTACACAAGTGGGTCTAAGTTAAGCATTTTTGACACTTGTAATGAGAGTACTATCTCAATGAGGAGTAGCTCTTCAACTAATCCCTTGGCTTTTTTGAGAAACTTCCATAAAGAACAAAAATCAGCAGACTTAATGGATTGTAAGTAGGAGCTAAAACGGTATTTGTTGGAAGATATTGAAATTCCTCCTAAGAGTTTTGACATTTTAATTTGGTGGAGGGTCAACTCCATCAAATTAATTTGAGGCATTAATTTTGCATTTTTTAAAGAAAGAATTCAAAGATTAATAGGAAATAACATATTAATATAATAGTGATGAAAATACACTATATATAAGAAGAATAATGCTATGTAATACAGTTTTACTCGACTTTCATCATACGACATAAAATGTTGTACATTTTATCACCCATGGATTTACTTTTTTTTTTTTTTTTCTAAAGAAATATTTGAAGGTTGATAGGCATTGTCAGTTCATCATAGTAACATAGGTAGATAAGAGTAGAATAAAAATATAGAATATAGAATTCTTCGTATTAGAACTCTATTTGTGGATACTATGACTATCAACATAACTAGTATTTACCTAACAATGATAGTCTTATATATAGTCTTTAAAATTATTAAAATTCAAAGACCACAATATATATGTATATTATATTGATGATATTTCAACAATATTATCATGTGGTATTATTTAAATGTATGTTACCATGTTGTTTGTCTGTTAAGCAAATTAATCTCGGTATTTCAGATTTGAGTTTCTTACTTCATGTGATCAAGTTCTAGTTTGTTTTTGCAGATGAGATGAGATAAAAGTTGAATAAAATTATTATAATATATTTTTTTAATAATATATATTTTTTTTAAATTTAAAAATAAAATAAAATATTTTATGTGAAAATTTAATAAAGTCATTATCTTGCCTCATGACTGTATGTTTACTTTTTATGTAGCATTGCTTTACTCGATCATTATCAATCCAACAACGTATCGTAATATCATTTGCAAGAATTAATATATATATATATATATATATTAATCTTTTTAACCTAAATGACTTTTTAATTTCTTTTATATGTAGCACTCTATCGTTATCTAACGTATTAACGAAGTATTAATAGTATAATAAAAAATATCAAGCTGATTAAATTGAAAGAGCATGAATTAAATTTCTCAAAATTAAAGTACAAGTTATTTTCCTTAATTTAATTCTAATTTTTTAAAATATGGTTTTTAACTTAAGCTTCTCTTTCGAACTTTCATTAGTTGCTAACAAAATACTTGATTATAATAATTAATGAGATTTCATGTTAATCAAAGTAAGAAATTCTCACTATTTATATCTATACTTAGGCTATGTTTGGATAATGAGGTGTTATTAGATAATATGTGAATAGCAATAAAAAAAGTAAAAATGTAATGATAACATATTGAATAGTAATAAAAGGTAATAATAAAATATGAAATATAGTGAAGTGATCAAAATTATCCAAACACAACCTTAGACATGACTTGACTTTTCTCAAATCGGCATACTTTCCTTCTAAAAGACTTGCATTGCAATTCATCTCCTATCCTCAAGCATTTGCTTCTAAGTACAGCAACATGATTATTTTGCATGAGTTATGAAAACTGCCCAAACTTCTCAAAACATGGGGTTAAAAGTCTTCCTCTAGCTTTATTCCGAATCAATGGTTGTTTGAATACAAGAAATATTTCGACTCATTTAATTATTATAATTTTTTTTAAACTTTCAAACAAAATATAATAAATAATTCAACTTTTTTCAAATTTTAAAATAAAAATAATATTAAAAAATAATATTTATTTAAAATTTAATCTAATCTCATCTCATTTCAGATTCTCAACTCACTATCCAAATCTCTCATCTCCAATATTAATAACTTCTCATTTCATCTCATCTCCGTTGCATTAGAAATTAAAGTCTCGGCCGTGCTCAAAGGTGTCTCTTCCTCAAACTGACCCTACGTGTATTTTCATTTCGTGTGTTGACTCCAAGCTGCTAAAGGCTCGTAAAGTCAACAAGCTCTCATGTTTTACCTCACTACTCTTTCAAGACCCCATTACCAATATTGGCGTTAATCACTCCACGGTAGGTGGCGGCCTGTAAACCTAATCCACCTCTTTATTCATTTCTTTTTTGTTTTTAACCTTTTTTTTTTTTTTTTGTCCTTTTTAATTTTTATCTGTCGCATACATTTGACTAAAAGAGCTAATGAGTTGTCTAATTTAACATGTTTAAAATCATTAGTGTCATATCTGTCAAATTAAAAAATACGCACTAAAGTTCTAAAAAAAATGAAACAAAAAGTACAGCTCTAATTATTTTATAACTATAGTTTCCAGATTTAGGTTCCGTTTGGCTATACAATTGTTTTCAAGTATTTTCAAATTTTCTAAGGTATTTCTTTCTGATCAAACATCACTCAAATATTTTCAATTTTCAATTTTAAATTTTCATTTAATCATTATTTAATTATTATAATTTTTTTAATCTTCTAAACAAAACACAAAAAACCTAAATACTATTTTTTTCAAATTTGAAAACAAAAATAATATGAAAAAAATTATAATCAAACATGAATTTTTTAACTTTATAATATTTTAATTCAATTTTTGTTTTCTCTCATTTTCTAAAATCAAATAAAACATATTAACTCAAACTAATTCACTAATATTTCAAGATATACTAAAATATTCTAAGTATTTGATCGAGTGCTTGGTATTTTACATCTTCCTGTACCTGTCCACATTTCTACTCCCTATATGTCTAGAGTGGTTGGTGCTGCTGCTGCTTTTGGTGTTGGGCATCGTCTACATCAAGTTCTAGAAAAAAGATTACTGTTTCCTCGTGATGGCCTATGTCTTTCAAAATGTTGTCATATATGTTACTTAATAATATTGTTTGCCTTCGTGAATTTCATTGTTCACTCACCTAAACAGATCATAGTTCTTTATATAGTGCCAAGATAATCTTCTGGAATTTTGGAAGCATTTCCATCTTTTGATAATCTTTTTGCTGGTGAATGTGTATTTCTGTACTGCATAGATGCAGGCAGTTTTCTATAGAAATAGTTCAATTTGTTCTTCAGCTGTTGAGTTTGAAGTATCTTTTGGAATATGGTTTGAGATTGTAATCTAATTCAGGCCAATTCATTTTAGCTCAAATGGCACTTCCACTCGATAGGGATGTGGTGATGGGATTCGAAATCCCACTAAAATGTGTGTGATTTTAGCATTGAAACTGTCCTTATTCAAAAATCTCTCTAGACATGTTCCATGATCTTTGAAGCTTCTATCTTTGAAAAATGGCTTCAAATCTATAAGTATTTGAGTATTGGATGTGTATAATACGAGTGATCATCTCAACGAAATTATGATACAACAACAACAATTATAGACCATATAAATGTTGCGATACTTTTTTGTTTTCTAAGTTTAAATCCTGTGCAATCTCTTGCGTGATCTTTGTAGTAAGTTAAATAAACTAAACGTCGAATCGAAACTCAAATTTAAGATCATTGAACTTGCAAGATAGTCGGTTCTAAGGAGAAAAAAAAAAGGTTCAAAATCCTGTAATACTTGAAATTAAGTTGAAGTAATAGCATGTAACTCAAGCCTCGTTTGATTACACAATTCAGATAGGATGAGATATTTTGTTGAAAGTTGAATAAATATTATAATATGATTTTTTAATATTAATTTTGTTTTAGAATTTGAAAAAATTGAATTATTTATTATATTTTGTGTAAAAATTTAAAAAAATTATAATAATTAAATGAGATCATGTGAGATAAGATGAAATAGTTTAGTATTTGACATTGTTTCATTATACAATAGCACTAATGTGTTGAAACTTCAACAACCATTGGAGGGAATTTTTTGGGCCGAACTTGGTTAATGGTCATTGTTCCACAAGAGCCATACCGATGAAGGCTTGGCCCAACGTAAGGAACGATTCATCAGGAGTCTGGTCTAGCGGGAAGCCTCGGTCCAGCAAGAGCTATGGGCCGAAAGAAATAACAGCCACTACCCCTCAAATAATGGCCGAATAGAAAGAAAGAAGGACGTTCCATCCCGGTTGAGAAACCCAATGGCGTCCACAAGGCTCAGGTGACCCATCTTTCATTCCTTTTCATTCACGATAGAAATATAAAAGAATTTTATAAAATTAAATTTACAAATAAATCTCTTGTTAAAAGTAAATCAGTTTAGAAATTTATTTTTATAGAATTTCTTTAAAAACCAAGTATTTCTTATATAAAAAATAAAAATAAAAATATAAAATTATTTTTATAATAATATTTATACCGCTCTTGAATAGTATTTATTTATTTTTAGCTTATTTGAGTTTTATTCTGTCCTTAAATATCCAATTCGGGTGTAATATTTCTAGTTCGAATGGTAAATAACTTCTTCGATGTCTAAAGCTTTTTTTATTAATTTTTTTACTGTAGTCTATAAAATGTTTTGCCATATTATTTAGTACTGCACGGGAAGGACAGAAGAAAAATAAAGAAAATGATTTGAAAAAATTGAGAAAAGAAATGTCCACTCACGTCAAAGTGTCTTTTTAGGAAAATGACGTCTCTTTCTCGACGGCTAGTTCAGTCGGGCTGTATTAAATTTGTCGAGAAATGACAGAGGTATTGAAAAGGAGAAATATTTTTTACAATTGGAGATAGTCGGCGTGCAGTCAGTTATAAAAATAAAAATTAATACGGGACTTACATGAAAAAAAAATTAGTTTTATAACTTTTTATAATTCATGTAGGTCCTCTTGAATATAAAAAAATTTTTTTATAATTTTTTTTTATTCATTCCGTACAGTCGACTGCATGTAGCGATTGTATGTAGCAAAGCTGATTGAAAAATTATATACATATTTTGTATAAATTTTTTTATTTAATAATTAAGAAAATATTTTATAATAATTTTATATTTAAAAAAAAATCAAAAGAGTTTAAAAAATAGTTAAAGAAAATAGAAAAAAATCTACATTATTCAATTCAAAAATTTCGGTGAAAATAGCACCACTCTAAATTTCTGATCAGTAACTGCTCTAAAGGTTTAACTCAATAAAAATGGTATATATTTAAGTATTTAAATTTTTATTTTTCATTTTTTTATGCATGCTGGACCAAGTTTGGCGAAGTACCACAATGGAGGAAAAGGAAAGCTGTGGTTTAGAGAGGGTGAAGACATGATCCAATTGCGGATCTCCGACCACCAGTAAAGAAGCTGGAGTCCGTGATATTTTCTGAAATAAAAATTCATGTATAGCCACAACTATGCTTTGTGAAGGAATTGGACTTATTCATTGATTAATGACAATTTAATAGTTTTTTAGGTACCGAGCTATGTTTAGATGTGATTATGAGTTGAGTTGAATTGTGAATAATAATATTTTATGAATTTTGTTGAAATGAATTTAACTTTTTTTTAATTGAAATGAGTTTATTAATGTATGAAATATGTTGATATGAGTTTAACTTTCTTATAAAAATTTGAAAAAATAATAAATCTCATCATGAATAATTGATTTAAAATGAATCAACAGTTTTGGATTTTTTTCGTAAATCTTGTGTCCTATACTGCTGAACTACTCCTCAAAATGAATGGGAAAAGCTACCATGCCGCCTGGTTTTGCTCGCTTTAGATGACCGCTCGATGTGGCATATGACTTCTAGTGCTGATGTGGTATGTAAAAGACAAACAAAACACATCTCCCGCCCACATTCTTTCTTCTTCTATGTGTAAAGAGAAATCTCCCCTTTCCGCCTGCGTTCTTTCTTCTTCTGTGTAAAGAGAAAATCAATCCGTTGAAACCCACCCATCTATCCACCTACTCCCACAATCACGGTGCCGACCACTAACAAACTCGGCCCATCTCCAGTGACAAAAGGCTCCACACAGAAGCTCAAAAACATATTCGAATCCAAACCGAAACACAAGACCCATCTCGCATCCACTTGCTGCCTCCCTCACGGTGTTGACCACCGTACTCGGCCCCATCTCCGGCAAGATTTGGGTCCACACAGAAACTCTACCACTGATTCAACTCCATAAACTTGACGCCTCCCGATTCGGATTTGGCCCCCCCATTGTTTTTTATTTGCCCTCCGACTCCACATTCACTTTACGCCAACTCAAGGTAAAAATTATAGGTAGTTTTCTCTGAGAACCTTTTTTTTTTTTTTTTTTCTTGGCATTCTCTTTTTGGAGGTATCAGGGGATGCTTGCAATTTCTGTGACCAGATTGCGTGACCAAATGGCTTTGCATTCATAACTTCTGTTCTTTTGTCGCTTTAATGGATAAGAAAGCCAAGCCTGCACATATGCTTATTAACTACACCAAAACTTGAAATAATAACAAAATCAACTGCAGTTGCCATCTGTAGATCTTTTGAAAGTGACAATTCTATCTAAAACAAGACATAGGAATTAGTCTAAAGACTAAAGGGGTCCAATTCCATCACCATTTATAACCTCTATTTCTGAATGTGTTAAAAAGTTAAACAAAGTGAAAAGAGGGATCCAAATTTACCTGTAAGAACACAACTTTTGGAAAATGTATTTTTTTATGTAATAGGAATATACATTACACAAAATGTTAAGGATTGTGGTTGCAGAAGCCCAACAAAAAAAAAAAAAAAAAAAGAAGTCTAATTAGGACGACACTTTCTAGAGATCAAATGAGATTAGAATTTCATATATGTTTCACTCAAATTTCTAGAGATATAAACATAAATATATTTGGTGGATTATATAATGCTTGATTTATACTTATAAAAAAAAAAAATTCTTGATTTATACTGTTTAGAGTCCACAAATTTTTTTGCATAAAAGGAATTACTTCATTGATAACCTCAATTGAGGGAAACAATACTTGGTGGACAAACTTCCATATCAACAATATCCCCACAAGCTTCAAAAGCCTTTTTAGCTAACTTATCAGCAACAAAATTGGCCTCTCTTCTTGTATGTATGGCTTTCCAAACTTCCATTTGTGACAACAAAAATCCGGTATCCCATGTTAGACGCCTAGTTTTATGGTAGTTTTCTTCATCTTGGTTGATGCTCTTGATCACTCCTAAGAGTCCCCTTCCAATATAATTCTCTTGAGTCCAATTTCTTGAGTAAACTGTATAGCTTGAAAGGCACCATATGATTTTGCAATGAGTGGATCTTCAATGAAAGTTCTTCTCATCCTTTTGGTTGCAATAACTTGCTTTTCATGGTCCCTAATAATAATTCCAATACCCACCAAATTGTTGCCATTACCTCAATTTAAATTACAGAAAATGTTTAGAATAAATAATTGTAAAGAACACTCATTCATGACCGTTAAAAACCTCTTTCCCCTTCTTCTAAATTTGAAATTTCCTAATTTTTTTTTTTTTTTTTTTTTAACTTTCGTATTGCTCGCCAAGGTTCCTTATTGAGTCCTATTGACCCACATATAGGGGATTTAGGAGGAAAAAGCTAAGTTAGGTGGGTAAAATGATTTTTATGGATCCTATGTTAAGCACATGAACCATGCTTAACTACCTTTGGTTGGATCCCCAAAAGTTCTCATGAATTCCTTGCTCGCACAAAACTAATGTCTTTTTTCTTCTTTGATTTTAGAATCCAATGCAAATATTCCAGCTTTCCCTTAAAAGTGGGGCCAAAAGGTCCCCTTCAATGTCTCTAAAGTTTCAGAAAACTAGCTTTAAAGCCCAATATGTTAAATATTAGGATAATGGTGCATATATTAAATAATTTTTCTGCATGCACTCTGGGTAAGATCAGTATGCTGTTTTGTAGGGATATTTTCTTTGTGTAATAGGAATACACATTACACAGGAAGAATAATTCTACACACAAAATGTTAAGGATTGTGGTTGGGGAAGCCAAGCAAAAAGAAAAAGAAGTATATTTCTATGTTTTGACTTCTGAAACTAATCTTTTAAATAGTTTGTCATTGGTCTATGAGGTGGAGCTTTTTGTAAGAAATAGATAAAGTTTTTATTTCATTTCAGTTAGTGCAAAGAATTTATAATTTTAACAATTGAATTGACACGAAATTTATAGTATGCCTGAACATTGTTTTATCTTTTAATAGAATGTTGAATGTGATGATGAAAATTTTTATAATCTTCTCATGTTAATAATATGAAGAAAATAAAATGATATGTTAATTCAATTATCGAATACTAAATGTAAGTTCTCCAGGGCTAAGTTGATATGGCTTTCTTTATAAAGTTATCGGATAATGAGTATGATGAAATAGTGGTTGATGATGGGCCTGATAATGATGATGGTGTCGAAGAATTCAAGGTTGATGATGGTGTTGAAGAGCCCAGTGTTGGAATTACATTTTTTAGTGAGGAAGAAGTCTGGTCTTACTATATGAAATATGCTAAGTATAAAGGGTTCGGGGTGCGTAGAAGGAATTCTAGACAAAACGACGATGTGAGAGTTAGATGGTTTACATTGGTGTGTGTGTGACAAGGCACAACAAAGAGTCAAACTTCCAATGTCCTCAAGCCAAGACAAACAAAGAGGGTAGGGTGTAAAGTAAGAGTTAATGTGGTTTTGAACGAGGAAGGCGGATACACATTGTCTAGTATAATCTTAGATCACACACATGTATATAATCCAGGGAAAGCAAGACACTTTAGATATTTTAAGAAGGTAGATGCTCATGTGGCTAAGAGGCTTGAAATAAATGATGAGGCTAGAATACCTACGTCAAAGACCACCAGTAATTTACTTATGCCTCGTTTGGTTGTTAAACTTAACTGAAATAAACTCAGTTTAGTCTAATTTTAAGTTGAGTCTAACCTCTAAACACACAACTCTCAAATTATTAAACTTATATCAACTTAAACTCTCTTTATATGTGGAACCTACAATCTTTTTTAATTTAATACCTCTTTATATGTGTGACTCACAACATTTTTTAACTTCTCATAGATAGTTTTAAACTCATATTAATATCTAAATATATCTAAACTCATCTTAGATGGGACTCACATAACTCACTTCACTAACTCAATTCGCTAGTATTCATAAAGAACTCAATTCAGTTTAACTCAGTTCAATATCTAAACGCAGCCTTAGTGCGCAACCAAATATATATGGGGGAAGCAAAATTAAATGCGGCAAAGAAGCTGGTGTACGTGATATTTTCTGAAGTAAAAACTTTATGTGTAGCCACAATTGCACTTTGTGAAGGAGTTGGATTTATTCATTGATTAACGACAAACTAATAGTTTTTTAGGTCTTGAGGCTATGTTTGGAAGTGATGATGAGTTGAATTGAATTGTGAATAATAATATTTTGTGAGTTTTGTTGAAATGGATTTAATATTTTTTAATTGAGATGAGTTCACTAATGTATGAAGGAAGCTATGATGAGTTTAATTTTTTTTTTATGAGAACTTGATAAAGTAATAAATTTCATTAATAATTGATTTGAAATGAATTAACAGTTTTGGGTTTTTTTTTTTGTCCTATACTGTTGAACTACCCCTCAAAATGAACTTGGTTAAGGAGAAAATTCCTTACTCTCTAGAGATATAAAGGACAACCACCTTGCGACACTAGTACTCGACTCTTCGTCCTTAGCAACGACAATATGTGGAAAACTACCAATTAAGGGTTGTCCAAGTGGGGTGGAATTGTATAGAAGGTAGCCCCCCAAAACATTTTAAAAAATTAATATATTATATAAATAATTATCATTTTTTTAATATAATTGAAATTGCCCACAATACTCACGTAGCCCACATAACACCTAATTCCTACACTCAGCCAAAATTTGCGGAGTCCTCTCCTCTACATAGGGTGAGCTTGTTCCCAGCTTTGTCTCTCAACAATATTGGTTCGTCTCTAAGGCAAAGGCCTGTAGGGGTGTAACAATGGCAGAAGACTTAATTAGACGTCGGGAATCTCTGAAACTGATGGAAGAAGAACAAGAAGAGGTAATCTTGCCTGAAGAAGCCGTTTTTTCATCCAACACGAAAGGAGAACTCTGTCTCCTTGCCATGATTCTCAACAACATAAGAGCAAATAAGGAAGCTTTTACAGTAACCATGTCGAAGATGTGGAAAATAGAGGGATGGGTTACGTTCAAAGAGCTGGGCACCAACCTGTTCCTCATAGAATTCTAACTTGTTTAAGATAAACAGAGAGTACTGCAGGGCAGGCCATGGTCCTTTGACCGTCACCTTGTTTGCTTGAAAGAGTTCGAGGGTGCTCTAACTCTCTCAGAGGTCCATTTCCATAATGAACCTTTTTGGTTCCAAATTCACAACCTTCATTTCGTAGAAATGAACAAGGATATAGGAAGGCTTGTGGGGTCTGGAGTTGGGAAGATCCTTGACGTCGAGGTAGATATTGAGGGGTATGGATGGGGTAGTTTCTTAAGAGCTGACTTAAGTTAATGTCACAAAACCCATTCCCAAGCGGCGTTTTCTCAAATTTGGTAACAAACAATACTGGCTCTCTTTCAAGTATGAATGTCTCTCCATATTCTGCTTCAAATGTGGTCGCTTCATGCATGATAATGGTAGCTGCCCAGAGAGGGAACCAGAGCATCTAACTAAAGAGCAATATGGACAATGGCTAAGAGCCAGCCCATTCTCTCCAAAAGGTGTTTTCTTGAAGAAATATGGTGGTAATATGGATCAGGAGCACCATGGCTCCTCTTGGTGACGGCACATGGAGGAGGAAGGAGGCAACAATCCATGGCATGGGGAGTCCAAGTCAATGTCAAAAGCAGCAACTGAGGCACCCACTCTGGCAAAGGAAGCAGGTTTTAAGGAAGTCAACCTACCTCATGATGCTAGGGAAGTTCAGCTGCTTTTTGATTTTGTTTCCCCCCATGCGTCCAGAGATCCAGGGATAATAAGCACTTTGCAAGGAACCTCTACACAAAGAAAGGACAACTCTCCCAAAGGCCCTAAAAATTTTCCTAAATAGGTAAGCCCGCTGCACCCTACGTCCCTATTCCCAAAAGGCATGGCTATGGTGTCTAATGAGACCTCTTTTTCACCAAAACCCATACTCACAAACCTTAGTGTCCCTCCATCAGAACTTGTCCATGGTAATAAAGAAAACACCCCTCTTAAACCTGTGAAAGGTAAATCCTGGAAGAGGAAGGCAAGGGATCTATCCCTTACCCTCTATAATGTCACTAACATGATAAGTGACCTTCCTTTCCCTCCAAATGGAAAGAGACCTCTCAGAAAAAGGGCTAGCACTCGAGCAACCCTTGCTAATAAGAAACCAAAACAACAGTTCAAGCTTGATCAAAGCATAACTCAAGCAAGTAGCGTGGAGGCTGCTGCGCAACCCCACCTTAACCAATGAATTGTATGAGCTGGAACTGTTGAGGGCTTGGGAACCCTCGTACAGTGCATGAACTTCACCTCTAGGTGAATACAAAGTGCAACCCAACTTGGTGTTTCTCTCTAAAACTAATTGTAACCGTGTGAAAATGGAAAGAATTAGATTAAAGACGGGTTTTGAAAACTATTTTTGTGTGGACAGTAGAGAAAGAAGTGGGGGTCTGGCTCTATTATGGAATAAACTTATAACTGTTGTGGTTCAAAACTATACTACTTGGCACATCTCAGCCTTGATAAAACTCCCAATAGAACCTACAAAGTGGCAAATTACAGGTTTCTATGGTCACCCAAATACAGCTAAGAGACATGAGAGTTGGGAACTCCTTAAGGCCTTAAAACCTGACACAAATTCCCCTTGGTTGTGCCTAGATGACTTCAATGAGATCATTCATCACAAGGAGAAGTATGGGGCTTCTAGCAGACCATATGCTCAAATGGTCAAGTTCAGATAGGCACTCTCTATCTGCAATCTTTTTGACCTGGGTTTTAGTGGGAATAGATTCACCTGGACAAATAATAGGGAAGACAGACATTTCACAAAGGAAAAACTCGACAAGGCTTGTGGTAATACCCTATGGCTCAATCTTTTGGCAACTACAATGTAACTCACTTAGACTGCTCTCAATCTAACCATAGTCCCATACTAGTCCAGAAAATAGGCCAAATCCCCACTAGTAAGAGGAGAAGAATCTTTAGGTTTGAGTCTACTTGGACCAGGCAGGAGGAGTGTGAGGAAATCATTAAGAAAGTCTAGGAATTCTCTACCAGATCCCCCAACAAATTGTACAACACTATGAAAGGGCTCTCCTGTTGTCAAGTTGAACTAAAGACTTGAGCAAGATCACACACCAGGGCCAAGGGACACTTATCAAGGAGAAGAATGAGCTTCTTAACCAACTAAGAAGAGATAACCAGGGTGACCTTCATGAGGAAATCAAATTGATTAAAAAAGAGCTCAATGCCCTTATGGATGTAGAAAACCTAATTTAATGGCAATAGAGAGCAAAACATGCCTGGTTAAAGGATGGAGACCGCAACACCAAGCATTTTCACAAATGCTCTAGCTAGAGGAAAAAAACAAATACAATCAACAAGATTCAATCAGGCACAGGCCAAAGAGTGTAGGATCACCTTTCAATCTGTCAAGTTTTCCATAATTTCTTCAAGACCCTTTTTTCAACTTCACAACCAACTGGTATAGAAGAGTGTCTGATACCAATGGAGCAGGTGGTAACGTAACTGAGGAAATGAATGCTAGCCTATCGACCCTTTTCACTGAAGTAGAAGTAAGGAAAGCCATCCTTAGCATGAAACCTCTTGGCTCCCTAGGGCCTGATGGCTTTTCTGTTGTTTTTTATCAACACTATTGAACAACAGTTGGTAGCCAAGTCTGCAAGGCCACTTTAGAAGTACTGAATGGTGGGAAATGGGAGGACAAAATCAAGGAAACTTTTATAGCCCTTATCCCCAAGAAGATTAACCCAATTTTAGTCACATACTTTAGGCTAATTAGTTTATGCAATGTCTTTTATAAGATCATTGCAAAAACCTTGGCAAATAGTGAAAAGGATCCTGCCTAGTATCATATCCCCCATAAAGACAGCCTTTGTGCCAGCAGGGCTTATTATAGATAACATTATAGTTTCCTTTGAGGCTTTACGCACAATGAAGGCCAGGACTAAAGAAAGAGATGGGTATATGGCTCTGAAGTTAGATATGACTAAAGTCTATGATAGGATAGAATGGGTTTTCCTGAAATCTATCATGACTAAAATGATAGCAGCTTGGGTAGATCTTATCATGAAATGTGTTACTTCAATCTCTTATTCAATCATAATCAATGGAGAACCTCAGACTTTCTTTTGTCCTTCTTCAAGGCATAAGGCAAGGGGACCCTTTCTCCCCTTACCTTTTCATAATATGCACAGAAGCTCTCAACTGTCTCTTGAACAAAACTAGGATAAGGGTTCGATCTCAGGATTACCAATTATAAAATACCACCTACACATTAATCACCTATTTTTTGCAGATGACTCTCTTCTATTTTGCAAAGCCAACTCTACTACCTGCTGGATTTTTATGAGAGAGCATCGGATCAAAGGCTTAACAAGGAGAAGACATTAATGTTTTTTAGCAAGAACACAAGTAAACAAATCAGAGATATTTTCACAAGTATTGTTGGGATCAGGGGGACCAACTCATATGAAAAATACCTAGGCTTGCCAGCCCTTGTAGGAAGATCTAGATCCAAGTCTCTCAAAGGAATCCTTGACAAAGTGCAAGCTAGACTGAGCAGCTGGAAAACTAAACTCCTTTTCCAAGCAGGTAAAGAGATTTTAATCAAATCAGTAATCCAGGCCATCCCAACATATAGCATGGGGATCTTTAAGCTACCAAAATAGCTCCTAAAGGATCTCAACAAACAAGTTAGGTCTTTCTGGTGGGGCTAGCAAGCTCAAGAAAGCAAGATCCACTGAGTGGGATGGAAATAGATGAGTAAATCAAAGAAAATAGGACTAGGCTTAGGCCTAAAGAATTTTGAGAATTTCAACTGTGCTCTTCTTGCAAAATAATGTTGGAGGATTACCTCTAACCCTAGTTCAGTAGTAGCCAGAGTCCTCAAGGAGAAATGCTTTAGGAAAAACTCCTTTCTAAATGCTAAATGAGTCCAGAATTCATCCTTTAAGAAAAACTCTATTTTATTTCCTTTCATTTTTGTTGTTAATGTTCTAAATCCATAGACCTAGAAGTTTTGCATCATAATATTATAATTTATCTTGACTCTTGAGCTTGAGCCGTTGATGAGCCACATTTTTTTTTAATGATGACCCATTGTTAATTGATTATAATTTATTTGTGAGAAATTCACATTTTTTTCACTTACTTGAGCCTGAGCCATTAATTATTATAATTTATCTTGGATTCTTGAGCCTGAGCCATTGATACGCCACAGGTCCACAGTTTTTTTTTTTTTTTTATTTGTGAAGACCAATTGATTATAACTTATTTGTGAGAGACTCACGAATCCCCTAGTGACATAGGTTTAGAGATCCTAAATACTTTAGAAATGATTTTGATCAAATTTGAGGTTTTAAGTTCACAGGCAAGTATGAGCAGGAGGTTGAAATTTTTGTAAGACTTCCATTATGAGACAGACTAAGCACAATTAGAAGAAAATATAAGTAATTTTTATTAGAATAAGATTACATAAATTTGAGACTCTTAGGCTGGGTTTGGATACAAAGATTGTTTTAACTCATCACAACTCATTTTATCTTATCATTACAATTTTTTTAAATTCATGTACAAAATATAATAAATAATTCAATTTTTTTCAAATCCTAAAACAATAATAATACTAAAAAATAATATTCTAATTGTTAACGTCGTGTTTTGTATGCCTTTGAGTCGGGCTCCTCGGGCCTTCCTTTTTACCTACACACGCAAAATCACTCTGAGGTCCATAGAAGAAAAGAGGAGAGACTCTAAAACCAGGTTGTTTGTTATTAGTTACCTTCGGTCAGTGTTCAAAGGACAATCTTTATACCTGCCCCTGGGGTTGGAGACCCATGCCCTACCCCTCTGGCCCAAGGGTGCCTCTTGCTAGCGCCATTTAATGCAAAATGGTCTCCAGGAGGGGGTACCAGGTCGTGGAGTTCTATCAAGGTGGCTTGTTCTCTTTCCATAGTGAAGGGGGATTAGGTGCTCTCCAGGCCATGGACCATCCGGCTCGTTAGCTTGACCTGCATTTTCCTGAGGTTGGGAATCCCGCAGGTAGGCTTTTATGAGTCGAATGGGCCTCGGCCTGGCTTTGAGCTAGGCGCCGCATTTACTTGGGTTGGACTAATACTTTTGGGAAAAATCTCCCTAACACTAACAATATTTTATTTAATTTTCAACTTTCATATAAAACCATCTTATCTCATTTCATCTCACTATCCAAACCTCACCTTAGCCTCATTTTTCAGACGTTCATTCTCTTCATAAAGTGTCATGCTATCCCTATCCAAAGGAGCTGGTAAGCAAAATGAAGAGTCTAGTAAGGACTTCAACCTTTTGTTCTCTTGCTGAAGGGCTCATTCCCTTACGTGAGACTCCTGAACAATTTGCTAGAGTACATCAATTTGTTCGTTAAGCCTTTCCACCTCACGGGTTCTGGACTGCAACCATTGGGAAAAAAACAATCATGAATGAGGAGCAGCGAGTACCAAGACTCACTAGTTTGTAAATGGCGTCAGTGTCTGACTTATTAGCTAGATTACTCTCTTGTTACATCATGACTCCTATGACAGACGCAGAAATGACTAGTGGTTGAGCTGTGGAATACCTCATATTTTGATCAAGGATTCGTTGAAAGAAGAAGGCTGAGCCATTGTAAGAAGAAAGGAAAGCTTAAAGAGTGAGAATGCTGATGGAATTCAGAGAAAAAAGAAGATTTGATGTGAAATGGAAGAAATTAACTCAAGACGGAATTTATAGAGATAGGAAATGAGAACAAGATAAACTATTAGCTCGTCAAATCTTACATAGTTAGAGATTACAGGATTTGCTGGACGTTTATTGTCAAAAGTAGTCAGCTAAACCAACGAGATTCATGGAGGGTTGTCCCTACCTTATCAATTGCCCCCCGCAAATACCAAATCTTAGTTCTACCCCTGTGTCCAACAAGGCCTTTTAACAACATTCAAGGTTTGAATTACCCTAGAAGCCATATTCATCAATGGGAGAGATACTATCTCAGGCTATATATCCAAAGAAAAAAAGGTAAGTAGAATTGAAATTTTGTGTTATATCCATGGAATTTCAGGGCGTTGATTATGTGATTCACTTGTTCATGTATATATACACAGCTAATTTTCCCCTGCTTCTAAAGAAAATAAAAAAAAAAGCAAGGAGGAAGAAGATCAAAAGGGATCGATCAAAGCAGCTCATAGATTCATCAAAGATCAAATTCAGAACCGGATGCAAATGAAAAGCGTTGACATCATGAGGGTGAGAATTCAAAGACAAGAGGCCAGGATAAGTAATTAACACCCATGCATGCATGCACCTTTGCTTTCACATTACCTCTTAAAATTACATATATACGTACGTACGTGAGATCACTTCTTGAGCGTGAAAGGTTTCCTATGCAGGATAAATGATGCCGGCCCCCTAATCCCAATTCCGAAAGGATATACATAGATTTGGGTGACGGCGCCATCTCTCCTGCGTAGCGAACCTTTCAGCGCTAGCTAGCTAGCTGCTGTTTGTGATGGCCGGATATTGAAACCTTGCAGGAGCTATGCTTGGACTCTTAATTTGAGAGAGAGAGAGAGAGAGAGAGAGAGAGAGAGAGAGAGAGATCAGCAGCAAAGTTCTGTTTATCTTCTTGGCCGGCTTCCATCTTTTAGAACATACATCGGCCTTCAATCATGTATTTATATATCTACGTACGCTGATGGGGCCAAATGGGCACTAACTGGCTTATATGGTTGTGCTCAACTTTGCAGTACTCCTCAAGGGCTCCTTTGTTTGAGGGATCCTTTGTTTGAGCAGCCGACGTGGGTGTGGTTTTATTGCACTGTAATTTTTTATTTTATTTTATTTTTTTATGTGGTTGGGATTTAAACGCTCTAGAAAGTATCTGAGGTCATCGGCTGTGCGTCATTGGCTGGTACGTACAACATGATTGACAATATGCAGCTAGCTAGCTATGCATTTTGGCATTGTACGGCACATATAACTTTCTCCAATGGCTTCATCGATCCTACATAAATCCAAAGTGTACGTGTACATACATGATGTGCGCAGTGCAGTCTTTATTGGTCACCGCACCAGCTGATCGGCCATGGAATATGTGCCCCGCAAACTTCTGAAAACTTTCTTCAATATTCCCCCGACTCGATCGATCCCCTTGAGAAAGAAAAATGATAGAAAAACCCTCTTCGGCTCCCTCCAAAAATCTCCCTCCCTTTGGTCCTGGTAAAAAGTTGTTAATCTCTCTAATTAATACAGCTCTAATTAATAATTATGTATTCGATCCTGAGTCCTGGTTTAATGGAATTTCCATGACATGACACTAATTCATATATGATCATTAGGATGCATGTATCTCTTACACATATGACTTTTTTGGTGCATTTATTTTATATACATATATATAACATATATGAAACAAAGTTGGCCATTCCCGGGCTTTGTAGGGAAAGGGGCACAATCATTAATTGTCTCAGCCCCCTAATCATTTTTCAAAAGTAAACTGACTTCTGTTAACCTTTGAATTAAACAGCCTTATAAAGTATAAACTTTTCAGTAGTCATCCCAATATATAGCACATGCACGTTTGTTTCCTTCCTAGTTAGATGCCATCATTCAGTATTCTTCATTCTGATGAGCAAGAAAAGGATCGATGTTGATAATTTGCCCCAGCATATTATTACAAAAGCGAGAGAAATATTGAAAGCTTCTAATTATCACGTTCATGATCATGTGTAATTTTGAACATTTCGAATTAATTAAGTCTGATCTTCATAAAGTACTACATATATACTGATACATAAAAGGATCGAATGATCTCAAAAGTACTACTGCTTCCATGCAATTCTCTCCTCTCTCTCTCTCTCTCTCTCTCTCTAATAGGTCAAGGGTATGTGCAAAACACGTTTACTTAGTTGGATTAAACATGTTTATTACAAAAATAATATGTTTTTTAAAAAAAAAACTTTATTAATGAATAATTTAATGTATAGAGACAAAAAAGTAAACTTTAGCAAATATTTTTCGATAATATAATAATTATATATTTAGATACATTAGAAAATAAAAAATTAGTTTAAAATTAAAATCAAGATACATTAGAATAATATAGACAAATAAAAATAGCATCATTGTCACTACATAAATACTACTACCACACTTAAAGAACGCATAAGATTTGGAGTTTTTTTGGGATATTGAATGATAAATCCAAATCATGTGTTTTGATATAATTTTTTTTAATCTCGACATATTTGAACAGATTTTGTTAAGATTTAAGTTTTTTTTTTTTTTTTGTAGGGTTTTTTTCGTTTGTACTTGTTGTTCTTCATTGTTATTTTTTCCTACATATTTAAATATTTATACTTAGATTAAGATTTGAATGTTTTAAGAAAAAATGTGAGAGGGGGTAGGTAAAAAGACAGACATCGAAGAGTGGGAGAGAGGTTCAAAATGAGAGGATAGAGGGAATCGGGAATGAAATATAGATAGAAAAAAATAATTGTATTCCTAAAACAAAAAATTAATAGATTTAACGAAAAATTTAAAAAAATTAATAGAAAAATAAAAAAAATTACTATAATAAATAAATAAATAAATAATTATTATAATAAAGTAGATATGTATGGGTGTAGAACTTAGATTTTTTTTTAAAAAATATCACCGTATTAATTAAACGCTGTACTATAAAATTTATCTTTTTAATTTTCAAATTCTAAAAAATCTAGCTTATAATTAATTAATTCGGGGCTATATACCTTCAGTCATCTCATAAGAGCATTGGCATTGGTCTGGCCAAATTTATCTTTAAATTTGGCCAATATCAACACTTTTTTACATTTGTCTACTCCATCAAAATTCAATCCCCACATTGGATTAGCCATTTATTCTCTATATAATAATAAAATATTATTAAATTAATAAATTTTTTATTTAATTTATTTTCTCACATTTTGTAATTCTACCAATTAAATGTTAATAATAATTATATTCTAATTATATTAATATTAAAAAAAGTATTATTAAATGTTAATAATAATAATTATATTATATTACATTAATATTATTATATTATAATTAAATTAATATTAAAAAAGTATTATTAAATGTTAATAAATAATTATATTCCAATTAAATTAATATTAGAAAAAGTGTTATTAAATGTTAATAATAATTATATTGTATTAAATTAATATTACAAAAAAGTATTATTAAATGTTAATAGTAATTATATTCTAATTAAATTAATATTAAAAAAGTATTATTAAATGTTAATAGTAATTATATTCTAATTAAATTAATATTTAAAAAAGTATTATTAAATGTTAATAAAAATTATATTATAATTAAATTAATATTAAAAAAATATTATTAAATGTTAATAATAATAATAATTATATTATATTATATTAATATTACAAAAAAGTATTATTAAATGCTAATAGTAATTATATTCTAATTAAATTAATATTAAAAAAAGTATTGTTAAATGTTAATAATAATTATATTATATTCAATTAATATTAAAAAATATTATTAAATGTTAATAATAATTATATTCTAAATGTTAAATGTTAATTATATTCTAATTAATTTAATTTATTTGTTTGGAATGATAAATTAATATTTTAATGTTTGATGAATGAGTAGTGGTCTTTCATATTTAGCCAACTACTATAGTAAAAGTCTAAATTATTTTAGACTTGCCCAATTTAATGTGAAGGATTTTTAAGTCAAATTATATAAAATTTGACCAAATATCTCATTTGACCAAGTCAATATGAATGCTGGATGATATGTATACATGCATGACAGCATAAAAACAACTTTCGAAACCTACCGGGCCCCTCCAAGTTTATCTCAAATGCAGTAGCAGTACTTTACTTTTTTTTGTTTTTTAAGGCGACAGTACTCTTACTATTCCACCATTGAACATAGATCGTCAGAAATGAATGCGACCGCACTCTCATTGGCCACCTAGTACTGCTTGCATAAACACAGCTGGTGGATGATTGAGAGAGATGTGGGCCATCTCACAATTATTTAGTTTTGGAATATATGGATAGAACCCGAACGTATACACATGCATGCATCTGATCATAGATCATGTATGCGCCGAATCTTATCATTCCAAAATATATAGAATAATAATAACCTTATCATTATTCTATTACTTTTTTATTATTATTTTTTAAAATTTTTTTATTTAATAATTAAAAAAATAACTACCAGTAAAATTATATATTTTTAATTTTTTTAATAATTAAATATATTAAAAAAATACTTTAAAAAATAAAGAAAAAACAAATACATTACAAATAGTAAAGTGAAAATAAATGAATTGTAAGTCTATCATTACATAAATATATATGCATTGCATGGGCATGATGTAATAATTTACATGCGGTTTGAATAGTAAATTAATATAAAATTAGTTGAAATAAAAATAAAAATTTAAATAAAATATTGTTATAATATTATTATTATTTTAAGATTTTAAAAAGTTAAAATTTTATTATATTATGTATACTAGAAATTTAAAAAAATTATATATATAATAATAAGATAAAATACTTTTTGCATTCACCATGCATACGTTTAGGAGTTTATATAATGAAAAAAAATGTATTCATTATATAATATTATATGTAGTCTATCTAACTAATTATCAGCCTACCCACTAAATTAAATCTTCGTTGAGAAACAATAACTGGCTTTTCTGAAATGCGAGTTCGCGACGTCATTATTTTTGCCGTAAAAGATAAGTTTGGGCAGATTTGCATTAATTTGTAAGCAGTAGTACTGAATACATATACAGCAGATCACGAGCTATTTTGTCTTTTTGTTATCTTTTGACGAGGACAAAGATCGAATAAACTGGCTGGCACGGAAAATGATACCTTTAGAAATAATTAGGTGATATCATTTTGGTATCATTTTGCGGTAAATTAAAAATTACGTACTTTACCGTTGCTTGCTATTAATTTGACATTCGGCACCACCCACGGTCATGATGAGGTCTACACATATATCATTGGCCAAGGCTTTTTATAGAATAAAATGGGTCTTATATCTTTTTCGGATATTGTCCATTACTTTAGATTTTAGTAAAGTAACTGATCACGTGATCTCGATCTCTTCCCAACTGATGATGGGTGGCCATACTACTCCCAACCTATATATCTTATTCGTCGTGGGGACAATCCTATCAGCTATATCAATTTTGCTGATCTTTTGGTCTTCACCAATAATTTAAAGGAAAAAAAAAAAAAAAGAACCTCCAAACTCTTAGGTCCTTCATTATTCTTTATGAGATTATCTTGAGACAAAAAATCAAACATTCCAAAAGTGTCTTCCAACTATATAAAATTCCTCCAAGCCAAAAAAGGATATTATAATTTGTCCCACTATGGGTTACAACCAAAGTAAATTTCTTATTATTTATCTTGGTGGGCACTCCCTTTTTCATAGCAAGTAGCTTCCCATTTATCCTTACATTCCATCTTGAACAAAATAAAGATGAAAAAAAGGCTGGATGGAAAGGTTGCCTTTTATCCATGCTGGAGGCAAGCTTACTCTGATTAAATGTCTTTACCTTCATTCTTGTCTATAAACTGTCTGTGCTCGATCCTTCAAAAAAATAAAAATAAAAAATTATTGATACCGTTTATAAATTATTTTCTACCTTTTTCTCAAGTGAGGCCAATGGTCACAATAGGAAAAACTGGATATCCTAGTGTCGTATTGCCATCCTACACTTGAGGGAGAGGCTTGGTATTAGAAATTTGCATGGCATCCCGCAAGCCCTTCATTGCAAGTTAATTTGATGTTTTCTCACTTCTACTTCTCCCTTGGCTACATTTCTCTACAAAAACATGAGGAACACTCTCTCCCTTGACACTGTAGCAACAAAAAATTATCACTTTAGCTCTTGGAACATTACGGATGGCATCCTTAATTTCTGATATGATAACTAAGTTGGAAATAGTTCTTAGCTCAAAGGGGCTTCCAGATCACCAAACCCCATCTTCATCTAAAAGACATTTGTACATTCACTAGTTGGAACATATCAATGGTCTATTCTTTGTATGATACTGCTCTAGCTCAAGAGGTTACTCAACATCGTATCATGCTTAGATCAGGTTGCAATGTTATTGGAAAAAGTCTCCTGATGGCAAGTTCTCTTCTAAACCGGCTTGAAATTTTCTTAGGGATCATCTCTCTTAGACCAATGCCGTGAATTTTGTTTGGAATCAAACCCTTCTCATCAAGACTTCAGTTTTTGTTTGGAAGTTTTGGCATTATGGTATCTCCCTTGATGACAAGATACAACAATGTTATATATATATATATATATATCCCTATGGCCTCAAGGTGCTCTTCCTGTATGGAAGGATCTTGTGAAATTGCAAATCATGTCTTCTAGGATTGCCTTCTTTCAAAGAACATTTGGCACTACTTCGCTGTAGCTTTTGGTCATATCCTTTTCGACAATAGTTGTTGAAAGGATATAACTATCTATTGGTGGTCCTCGTTTAAGGATATTGATCAATTCAGTCTTTTTGCTCATCAACTACCATCACTCTCAGTGGCGGAACCAGCAATTTTCTTGAGGGGAGGCCAAATTTTCTAATATGCAACACATTAAAATTCAAAACTCATGAAAACATATATATATATATATATATATATATATATATATATATATATATATATATATATAAAATTTGATTTTGATAATTTACAATTTACACGTAAAAATAAAATTCTAAAAATACAACATCTTAATATAGGTTTTAGAGTTTTGACGATAATGTTTCATGAAATAATATTCATTCATTATTATTTTTATAATGGAATATTTAGAATTTATTTGCTTCATATAAATTATCAAGTGATTTTTGAGAATGTCATATTTCATTCTAGTGTGTAAGCTAGTTATTAAGTTTCATGTAAGCTCTAAATATTTTTTTGTCACATTAAGCATATAATAATATAATATAGACCTTAAATAAGTTGTGTCACATTAAGTTTCATGGAAGTCTAGAGGATAAAACCTCTCACCTAGTTTCCATATAGATCACCAACCATAAATTATTTTTGTTATATTTTTACTTTGGATTCTATATTAAGAAACCTAATATTGTATAACAAAAAACTTTATAATCCATATTAATAAATTTATTATTTCTTCTAAATTTAGTTTTGATTTAATTTTAGTGAGACCACACTCTTGAAAATAAAAATATATAGAAATTACACTACAACAAATACACACTATTGTCGCGAAAACCTTTTGCAGCAAATTTGTCAAAATTTGCAACAAATGACCATAAAGTGGTAGAAAAGTACTACCACATATTTGCAGATAATAAATTGCCAATTTAACTACTACTTTCGGCTATCTGAAAGTTTGCCAAAAATACCTACTTATTATGGCAATGGGAGCCGCTGCCATAAGTCATTTATATTGTCAGAAATACGTCAAACAACCCTCCCAATCTCGATCAAGAAACTCAATTCCTGAAATGCAACCTTGCCACTAATATGATATCTCATCAATTTATAATATGGCTATTGATTACTTACTACACATATATATTGTAGGAAATATATTATATTGGGAACTTATGTCGAGAAAAAAATTCAAGATTGGCAACTTTGAAGACTCACAATAACTTAATTGCGATGCGGTTCAACAAGTTCAGACTGACTTCAATTGGCTTTTGGTACAACTACACGTCTATGTAAAAGGTTATTATTGGCAACTATGTCTTCTGAAAAATACTTTTTAGCATGAACTTCCTATCCTCCAATCTGCCTTATTGCCGGCTACCTATATTCTCCAGATCAAGAATTCATTGGCAATTCAGTTATGCCAAAAATAACTATTATTAGCCATTATTTTCTTTGCTATAGCTTAATCTAGGCAAATTGCATTTACATCTATATATATATTCCGATTAGGATGACCTACATTTTATTGGTTGAAATTGAAGGGTCTTGATGATGCATTCTTGCCAGAAATCCTCATTTCCCACAAAACCTCTCCATGTACATGTATACCTGGCACAATTACCTAATGTAGCAAAATAACATTTCTTGCTACTTTCCTACCTTACCATTTTGCGACTACTACACAATAATTTCATATGTCTGTAATTTGTTTATATACAACGATGACCTCAACCAGAATTTTCTCTATAAATTAATGCTCAATACATAATTTATAATTTGCATCCTATACATGTTGCAACTGACAGATCAAACTTGGTAATTGTCATCATGCCATTGATTTTGCACATGAAAAGTATAAAACCAAAACTGTCAACATTTTGGTTTTATAGATCAACTTGATGATTTCCCCCTTAGCAGTACCTTTCCAAAATAAATAGGATAAATCAAATGGACACAAATATTTGATTACCCTACCAACTCCCAAACATTCGCACATTCATGCAACATATCTATTTTATATATCACTTAGTTCTCCATTAAACATACATTTTCTATCCAAATGCACCATGTTCAGTTAGTCAATATCCAGCCAACATAAACCACAAAGTGCACATGATCATATCAACACATATCACTTAATCATCAATTCTAGTCTCATTAATTACATGATGATGTCATAATTGGCATCCTGTTCAATCTGACATGCCCAGCCAATATATATACTCAGGAGTCCCATTTCTATGTCCCAAAACAGAACTATTACATATCGATATATAATTCATGGTTTCTAATCTCTTCCCTGGTCAAAGGTATCTGTGGGGATCTTGACCAAAAAAAAAAAAAAAAAAAAAACACACCTCCAATTGTCCACATCATGTCAAGGTTGGCCTCATTGTGTCTTCGTTTGAACATTTCCTTCAAATCTCTTCTTGCTGCCAAGCTTTAGACTCCCTGCACATATATTTTGGCATAGAGTCATGATAATCCATTTTTTAGAGTTGAGTTGCTTCCAATATAGCAGAGCTGATAAATTATCCCCACAATGACAATATTGGACACTTACTATGTACCCTATGCCATCATGCAATTGACTCCACACAAAAACCACCAATTGCATGTATTTTTATCCAACGCATGCAAACTATTTAAGTTAATCTAAAGCAGGGATATCCAACTGTCAGGAATACAAAACCCAAACAACACATATATTTTGAGTTTTGCATCATGAAAATCCAACATTTTTACCTATGAGTTCCTTCCAAAATAGAAAGGATGATAAATGACCAAACAACTCATTCTTTGACACTTACTAACTACCCTATCCCATCATTCAAGTGACTGTACTCTCAGCCACCAATTGCATGTATTTTTATCCAATCATGCAAACTATTTATTTGATCTAAAGCATGGACAGTTTGAGTGGATATCCAAATTTACCCATAAGTGACCAAACTGATAGGGTTAAATGGAGGGGGAAAAAAACTGTGAATTAGGACTCAATCAGCAATATTAAGCAGAAGAAGAGTGTGGAAATTGCATACCTTGCACAAGGTTTTTTGCACCAACATGGCAGCAAGTATTGCCATTGTCAACCCATACTATGTTGACTGTTAAAGGAGACACAAACTAGAGACTGACGCCACATCCATATAGGTGCACAGCAAAAATTACCAAAATAGTTTACTCCTTATCACACCTTACTTGTATCTTCAACTAGGACTTCCCAAAAAGTAAAAGCTAGGCAACCAAAAAACCAAATACCCAGGATGCCTAGGCATCCATGCGAGTCTCCTGATGAGACTCTCTTCGATTGCATTACAGGTTAGCTACATGATTGTTCATCGATTTTTCATAGTCTTTAAATTGATTCTTGAAATTATGCAACTCATCTCTTAGTACCTCTAACTGGTTCTTGTACAAATTTGCTTTATTCTTGTTCCTTTCATTCTCTTCAACAATGAGAAGATAGTCCCTATTTTTGTGCAATGCTATTGAAGCTTCGGGTATAACCGAGTGGCCAAGTCCTGTCGCATAGCCTGATCTATATCATAAAACCTCATTGAAAGTTGCATTGCACTTCTCATTGTTGTTTTATGTATTCACCTCATTCTCATCCAATCGCTCAAGCATTAGTTTCAACATCCATTGATAGGAAAACACCATTAATGCAAGCATGTATAGGCTTTTAACTTTTCAAAATACACTCAATAGATACTAAGTTCGACTTACATAGGTATGTTATGCTTGGCCAATTATAAAGCAACCATTCTTTCTTGACCAATGCACTTCTTTGTAAAACTGTATCAAGTTCGGGTCTTCTTCATTTTGGACCATCAACACATTTATTAGTTAAATTTATAGTGTGGATAAGAAATCATATGTGGTGTTAGATGAATCGGAAAAACATAGTAGACTAACCATTTCCTCCAATATTCTAATGAATGGCTTTCTCCCTCCTGTATGGTTCACATTTTGTTTCTGCCTATTTCTCTGGTTTCTCTTTGACATTTTCTGTGGAGTATTGACAAGCAAAGTTTAATTTTATATAGGATTAAACTATTATTCTGCAAAAGCAGTAGTAAGGAAAAATCTGGAAATATTTCAATTTATATATAAAGAGCAAAGTATTTATATTATTTGTGGGTTTTAACCTGCAATTTTAATTAAGGATGGGTGTAACTTTTAACACATTAATTAATCTATTATAACCATGCACACTACTGTTAACTACAATATTTTCAAGCAAAAATCTAAAACCTAATTGTATTTGATGTTCTACATGCCAAAAGTATTTAATTCCACACAATTTACACTTTTTTTTAACAAAAGAACACAAAAAAGAAACCATGGATAATTTGTACCACTTGTCATATTACACAAGATTGAGCTTTTTTTTGTTTTTTAGAAGAGCCAAAGATCACTTGTTCATTAGTGACCCCGTCCAAATTTTATTAAGAAACCCTCATTTATGGCGGAGGAAAATCGTGGTTACAGACCGACACCTGGGGTTACAAAATAATAAAAAAAGACCCAAAACCAGGTGTCAAAAAAACCTAGAAGCCTCTAACCAGAAAAAACACGACAACAAGGAACAAACCAAAACGCTGAACAGAAGAGACACCTGCAAAAAAGACATTAGCATAGGAGAAAAAACAAAACAAAAAGAAAAAAACCTTACCAAACCAGCACGACATCCGATGGCTTCAACGCAAAGAAGGTAATCCCAATTTATCCAAATGAATTAATCCTCTGGGAATCATAGGCATATCCCCAATAACATTCCAAACCGAATGGTGACCAGCTGCACCTCTCTTAGCCAACCAGTCAGCAACTTTATTGCCCTCTCTATAAACATGCCGAAACACACAAACCATAGAGTCAGTAATATCAAGAATAGCTTCCTAGAAATCTTCCAAATACCAGACACCACATCTCCTCCTATTCCACCACGAGATAACCACTTGAGAATCTAATTCAATTTCTACCAAGTGTATACCCAAATGTTTACAGGCTTTGAGACCTTGCAAAAGAGCTAACAACTCAGCTCTATTATTAGAACCAAAATCAATATGAGAAGTAAAAGCATGAACCAAATGACCGCAATCATTTCTAATAATCCCACCCACCCCTGAAGAACCTAGATTACCAAGACTACTGCCATCTGTATTCAACTTGAACCACCCTTGAGCAGGTTTTTTTCAAGACACAAGCTGAAAATGAGGTCTAACTGGGGCCAGAGCCGGGATCTGTAAAGCCTACAAGATATCCAGATCATACCGGGAACAAATATGAACCTTATTCATGTCTTGACACACATAAATCATCCAGAATTTAATAGCATGCCAAACCGAATTGAAAGGCTCAAAATGCCCCTCCATACGGGCCGTACATCTTCTTTGCCAGAGTTGCCAAGTAATGATAGAAGGGAGAAAACCCACCAAACGCCCCACTTGAGAAGAAGAAGAAGCACGTCGAAACCAGGCTGTCACTGTCTCCATCCAAGAGCGACCAATAGGAAGACCAAAAATAGTACCACAATAATGCCAAATCTTTGCAGCAAAAATCCCTTCAAACAAAACATGGTTTTGATCTTCATAACTACCTTCATCACAACAGTCACAACGAGAAGCTATAGGAATACCAATTCGTCGAAGACGATCGTCAACACTCATAGCCATATTCCAAGCTTTCTACATAGCAATAGAGATTTTAAGGGGAAGAGATTTATGCCACATCCAAGAATGCCATTCCATGCTAGACCCTCGAATTCGAATACAATCCCAAGCCGATTTAGTATTGAAATTACCACTCTCATGCTTTGTCCAGATCAACACATCCGAGCCCCCCTTACAATGAGCCAAAGCCTCAATTATGTTATCCACATTATTCTGACCCGCTAAGGTAGTCAACAAATCCACATCCCAGCTATTAGACATTTTACAATCCTTAATTTGAAGCAGCGGGTTTCCCACAATATTGAAATCATCAATTAAAGGACCACATTCCCTCCATTTATCATACCAAAATAAAATGTTCCCATCCCTAACACGCCACTTGGAATTATTGAGGATATTGGGAATACTTTTAACGATCATTTTCTAGAACCTTGTACCTTTTTTAGTGTCAAGAAGGGACCACAGGGAAGATCCCACATATTTTTCCTTAAAGAATCTAGCCCATAAAGATTTACCTTGAATTAAATTCCAAGTAAACCGCATGTGCAAGGCTTTTTGTATATCATCCAAATTGCGCAGCCCAAGACCACCTTCCTCAACTGGCTTACAGATATTGGTCCGAGCCACCCATTTTTTTTTACCTTTCTCATTCACCTCGCCCCAAAAGAAAGTGCTCATCATACGATTAAGGACTTTGATGATAGATTGGGGAACCTGCAAAATAGCAAACAAATGTAAAGCCATACTAGAAAGAACATGTCTAAGGAGAATCAGACGACCTCCCGAGGAAAGAATCTTCATTTTCCACCTGTTAATTTTTTTCCAAACTTTATTCACCATCTTCTCCAAATGCCCTTGCTTGATACACCCCAAAACAATAGGAACCCCTAAATACTTAAAGGGAAAAGAACATGGAAGTTTTATCTTTATTGATCATCTAACCTAACCAATGTTCATATTTCTCAAAAACCCGTAAAAGCTCCCTAATAGAATTCTTGCTGCCATTCAAAAAAATCACAATGTCATCAGCATACATATGATGAGAAATCTGGGGAGTACCTCGAGCTTAAGAAAATTGACCAATCTTTTTTTCTGCCACACTGTGTTTCAAGAGTCTCGAAAGGACCTCTTGAAGAATAATAAAAAGATAAGGAGAGAGAAGATCCCCTTGACGAAGACCACGACCCCCTTGAAAGAAATATTTCGTCGTACCATTAAGCATCATAGAATACAAATATTAGAAATACAAGCATGAATTAAACCATATAAAGATGGAGGGAAACCAAAACAACGAAGCACCTCCAACAAAAAATTCCAATTCACTCGATCATACGCTTTGGCCATATCAACTTTGAGCATGATATTACCACCATGAGACTGCTTGTTAAGAGAATGGACCATTTCCTGAGTAAGACTGATATTTTTAAAAATACTACGCCTAGGATTAAAAGTGTCTTACTTAAGAGAAATCATCTTGGGGAGAAGACCAGTAAGACGATTAACAATAATTTTGGAGCAAATTTTATAGAAAACCGAACAAAGACTGATCGGCCTAAATTTGTCAAACCCTGAAGGCGCATCCATCTTCGGAATGAGCACAATAAAAGAAGCTGTATAAAACCTCGGAAGAGATTTAGAGATAAAAAATTCTGAAATAGCAGACAAGACGTCCATCTTCACCACCTCCCAGCAGCTTTTAAAGAAACCTGCACCAAAACCATCCGACCCTGTGAACTATTTATAGGAATAGAAGAAAGTGTTTTATGAACTTCATCCAGAGAAGGAATGTGACAGATACGGGTACCATCCGCTTCATCAATAACTGGAGAGATTAAGTAAGATAAATCCGGAAGCTCTCTTGACTGATTGGTATTTTGAAGAAAACTAGAAAAATAATTAACGGCACCTTGATGAATGTCTTCTGGAGAAGAATACTCTACCCCATTCAAAGTTCTCATCTCTTGAATTCTCTTATTCCTTTTGCTAGCTAAACATACATGGAAAAATTTAGTGTTTCGGTCTCCTTCCATTTTCCACTTTAGCTTAGCCATTTGAGCCAATCTAGTATCTACTCTATGCCTCCATGAGGACAACTCAACAGTGGAAGAAACAAGCTCTCTTTGGACATCTTCATTCCAATCCCTTTGAAGACTACACTCTAGTTCCTCAACTTTCTTTTCAAGGGTATCAATCTGAACATTAGTCCTCCCAAAAACTGTCTTGTTCCATTTCTGAAGTGCCACTTTAAGCTTCTTAAGTTTATTAGCAAGATTTAACAGACCCGTACCAATAGCAGGAGTAGACCAAACATTCTGAACAAAATCCATAAAGTCGGGATGCTCCACCCACATTTGTTGGAACCGAAACGGAGAGGGGCCATAGGAAAAAGGATCCTTACGAAACTCTATGAACATAGGACAGTGATCGAAACTAGTCCTCGGCAGATACGAGCACATCGCATTGGGACATTTAGTAAGAAGGTTAGGATCAATAAGCACCCGGTCCAATTTAGCCCAACTTATGGAAAATCCTCATTGACCATTACACTAAGAAAATTTACATCCCTGTGATTTCATGTCAATCAAGCCGCCCAGATGAATCCAACTATTAAACTCATCCATGGCGAGACGAGGCTATGGCCTACCTCCCTGCCATTCCAACTCGGAACGAATAATATTAAAGTCACCAGCGAAAAAACAAGGCTCTGCACTAGTACTAGATGAGCGTAGCTCTTCCCATAAATTCCGTCTATCCATCATATTGCATTTGGCGTAAATAAAACAGCCCAGAAAATGGAAGGGACCCTCCGCTATACGTAAAGAGATAAACTGTGAACTCATACGGGTAACTGGAACGTCCATACCATTCATCCAGAAAATCCAAATTTTCCCACCAGACTCTTCATTAGAGATAACATTATCAAAACAAAAGGCCCGCATGTATCTTGGAGCTTTATCAAATTTCTGAAACAGTTCCATCAAGACTACCATCTTCGGCTTATACTTGACCAGAAGCTGATTTAAACTACTTTTCGATGTACCAATCCCTCGTATATTCCAAACCAAAATAGGATTGATCATAGAGAGAACTTAGTGGCTTGAGTGAGGACCCGAGATGAGCTTCTAACTTTCTCAAAATGCCGTTTAGTATACTTCATCTTCATAACATCACCCTCTGTTTCTGTATGGTATTCCTTGTCCTGTGGAAAAATTTCAACATGTAATTCTGGTTCTGGATCAGACATCGAACCTTCTTCCACGTAAAAAACATCCTCCTGAATGTGTGCATCATGTCTTTGCTCTATGAAGTTTTCGTTAATAAGGGCAACACCATCACCCGAACTGTTATTGGCCACCTCAGCCCCCTTGAGCTTATAGGAATTCCCATAGATACATCCTTCGTAACTGGAGAATCCAAATTCAGACCATTCTCTGTAGCATTCTCAAGTAACGGATCCTCTCCTTTATCTTTTTCCACATCTAACTCATCAATCCGAATTTACGAAGACGGTTCCCCTGTAACACAATTTTCTGTAGGTGCCAAAGTCTCTGCATCTACTGTCATGACGTTAACAAAAGGGTTAGAGATTTCTTTTGGTTCCTCCATAACAGGATTTTGTTGCCGAACCCAAACTTGATTCTCAGACTTCTTTTTCCCAGCACGGCAGGTCCGCACATTATGCCCCTGAATTTTACACGTAGAACAGAACGCTGGCAAAGTTTCATAAATTATTTCTTGCTTACGGCTAGTCACCATCCCAGGGGTCCCAATCCAGAAGTGTGATAGAGGAGCCTTAGCTACATCCATCTCCACACAGATACGGGCTCCATCGGTTCGAGTTGCACATCGAGTTGGGTTATCTCTTCTAATGAATCTACCAATCGGAGCTGTGAATATTTTCAGAAAAGATTCATGAAAAAATTTAGGGGCAAACTTGGTAAGACGATCCAGACCGAAACAATGGAAGGTTCTTCATCTTCCTTAAATTCTGGTGTCCAGTGGAATACTCGGTAAGGAATGCCATCAATATTGCAAGCCTCCCGTGACAAAGCCTTCAAGAAGTCTTCCTCCGAAGACATACGAATAAAAACATTTCTTGGACACCTCATAGTAGATACCACCGGAGAACCATCAAGACTCCAGCGACTTCGAATGAACGACTGAATCGCATCCAAGGAGGGACGCTGCCTCAAGAACTTCAGAACAATAGAGAACCTAAACGGTTCTGCCGAACATGAGATTTCCTCCTTACAAAACTAAAAAAATAGTTCCCCATCCTTACTCTTAGGCAAACGGTGAGCCATAGATAACTCAGGAAGCGGCTGGGGCATCGCCGAGACTAGATCCACGAAGCGTCGACCTACATTTTCAGTGGCTGCCATGCAGCCTTACGTGAAGCAGAACGCAAAACCCTAGTAGAGGAGAAAAGGGTAAAAAATGAATTTTCCGACCCGTATATAATATATAATGCTATATTATTTGTGAGGGTACACAAGATTGACCTATACACATACCAACAAAAGGCAAAAATCCCTTATGTCCGAAAGCAGATTGCATGCCAAATGTATTTTCTGTGAAGCACACTCCACTTTTTTTACTTTGTTTTAAGAGCTATGCAAGTTGTAACACATTAATGTTACAGTTTTGTGTAAACTTGTCAATCCCACACTCTAGCATGCATACATTTGGTATGACTGTGTTTTGTACCATGCCAACAGTATAAAAATATAACCATTTGTACTGTTTTAACATAACCAGTATGCTACTTTAACAGAAATCATATCCAGCAAATCAGATTAAGCACCACATAACTACCCTAGCACCCAAGAACCAAGTCATTTGATTTTGTGTCATGCCAGAATTATTTAACTTGTAAGGCAGTTTTCCATTTTGCTAAATTATTCAAGGAGGTGTAACTAATAATGTTTAGAGGATATACCTTGAAACCATCGCTTGACCACATTGCACATAGGTGTTCCATACGGGCTTCTCCACCCACGATGTCCCGCTAGAAAGTGCTGTATCTTTCGACCCATACCTTATGTATTGCTTTCGCAATAAATAGTGAAATGCATTATATTTCCTAGCAACTACATTTTTCACACACTCACAATGAGAATTTTGTGTCCAATCCAATTTAAAATCAGCCTACGATAACAAATTGTCAAAGCATTTCACTTATTTGATCTCTTTGTGTTGACAAATAAAGCTGGTAGGATGTATATTGTGGGTTACAAAAAAAAAAGGGGCTAAAAAATAGCACTCTTGCATTATCTTACCTTAACACGGTCGAAGAACTCTTCTTTCTCCTCTTTTGGCACAGCTTTCTAGCTTGCATGGCTCATGTTTGCAT
This sequence comes from Carya illinoinensis, assembly GCF_018687715.1. Classification (NCBI taxonomy): domain Eukaryota; kingdom Viridiplantae; phylum Streptophyta; class Magnoliopsida; order Fagales; family Juglandaceae; genus Carya; species Carya illinoinensis. The sequence continues at coordinate 13,421,441 of NC_056764.1, read as the reverse complement.
GAAGTCTCACGATCGTGGTCACCCGTCCAGAAAATATATTATAATTTTCACACGATGGACCTCTTTGTCCATCTTCAATATTTAGGGATATCAGACCAAATTTCCTGACTCTCTCAAACAATATGTCTTTTGCTGGTCCTCGACCATGGTTTCGGGAAGGTGCATCGATACCTTCTATCCACCAATAACATTAAATCAACACCAGCTGAAACCTTTTTTCATCTTAAGTAAAACAAACACTGCAAAGGGTTTTCAATAAAAGTTACTCAACTTACGTGCATTACTAACAATCCTAATATCAGGATTTGTTTCATCCCTGGCCTCCTCTACACCCACATTTGGAGGTTGAGTGGAATCACTAAATACTTCATCTTATTCTGTATCATGCAGCAGTGGTGGCCCATGAACAAGCCGTCGTGGAAGTAGAGCTGAAACATGCCCCCCCCCTCCCCATCCATATCATCCAGGGAGCCTTCCTCTTACCCATCTCACCATTGTCTTATTTTTTGAAATGTCAATCCTACTAATACACCCAAAAAAAACCAAGTTAAACTTCCAGTCTAGATATTGCAACAGGGGAAAAAAATAGGAATCTAATCTAATGTATCATATTGTCAATGAGTTGACAATACTAAAACTATTATAACCCTTGGGTAAGAAGCATGGATTACTTACATTCAAATCCATTAAGAAAAACTCAGATAGACACCAGTAGAGTTTGAGCAATACATCCTCACTACAAACTGCCATAAAAATTTATTTATTCTAGTCTAGATATGGCAACAGGAAAAAAATATAAATAAAGGTACATTTCTTTGCTTTTATTTGAAATGAGTTGACAATATTGAAACTAGTATAACCCTAGAGTAACAAGCATGCATTACTTACATTCAAAGCTATTAAGTATAACTCATAGAGAGAAATGAGAGTGAGAGCAATAGCCCCTCACTACAAATTGCCACATAAAAAATTATGTATTCCATCCTAGATATTGCAACGAGGAAAAAAGTTACTAATCTTTTGCTTTACAGAAATGTGTTGACAATATTGAAACTAGTATAAGCCTAGAGTAAGAAGCATGCATTACTTACATTCAAAGCTATTAAGAAAAGCTCAGAGAGAGAAATGAGACTGAGAGCAGTACTCCAGAGCTACAAACTGCCACAAATTACATTATGTATTCTAGTCTAGATATTGCAACAGGAAAAAAATTATTAATCTTTTCTTTTTCAAAGAAAAGTGTTGACAATATTGAAACTAGTATCATGAAGATTTGTAAGAAGCATGCATTACTTACATTCAAAGCTATTAAGAAAAATCTACCAAGATTGAAATGAGAGTGAGAGCAGTACCCCAGAGCTACAAACTGCCACAAAAAACTTATGCATTCCAGTCTAGATATGGCAGCAGGAAAAATCAGCATCAAACAACTTTCATGCATATTAGGAGAATTTGCAACAGTTGAGATTTGTTGACAATATTGAAACTAGTATAACCCTAGAGTAAGAAGCATGCATTACTTACATTCAACGTTATTAAGTATAACTCAGAGGGAGAAATGAGAGTGAGCAGTATTCCAGTCTCACTACAAACCAAAAACAAAAACCATTGTGAACTTTCCAGTCTAGATATTGCAACAGGAAAAATAAAAATACTAATCTTTGCTTGAGAGAAATGTGTTGATAATATGTATTACTAGTATAAGCATAGAGTAAGAATCATGCATTACTTAAATGTGGTTGCTATTAAGAAAAACTCAGACAAAGAAATGAGAGTGAGAGCAGTACCCCCTCATTACAAACTACCACAAAAAACTTATGCATTCCAGTCTAGATATGGCAGTAGGAAAAATTGGCATCAAACAAAAAACATGCATATTAGGAGAATTTGCAAAGTTGAGATTTGTAAATAATATTGAAACTAGTATAACCCTAGAGTAAGAAGCATGCACTACTTACATTCAAACACTAAGTATAACTCAGAGAGAGAAATGAGAGTGAGAGCAGTATTCCGTGTCTCACTACAAATTGCCACAAAAAAAAAAATAAAATAGAACTTTCTAGTCTAGATATTGCAACAGAAAAAATAAAAATACTAATATTTACTTGAGAGAAATGTGTTGACAATATGCATCTACTAGTATAACCCTAGAGTAACAATCATGCATTACTTACATTCCGGGCTATTAATAAAAACTCAGAGGGAGAAATGAGTTGTGAGAGCAGTACCCCCTCACTATAAACTGACACAAAAAACTTATGCATTCCAGTCTAGATATGGTAGCAGGAAAAATCAGCATAAAAAAACTTTCATGCATATTAGGAGAATTTGCAAAGTTGAGCTTTGTTGACAATATTGAAACTAGTATAACCCTAGAGTAAGAAGCATGCATTACTCACCTTCAAAGCTGTTAAGTATAACTCAGAGAGAGAAATGAGGGTGAGAGCAGTATTCTGTGTCACACTACAAATTGCCACAAAAAAATTGAAACTTTCCAGTCTTGATATTACAACAGGAAATATAAAAATATGGTTTCTTTACTCTAGAGAAATGTGTTGACAATATTGAAAAAAATACACCTAGAGTAAGAAGCATGCATTACTTATACTTTGTTACGCTATTATGAAAAACTCAAAGAGAGCCAGGAGATTGAGAGCAGTACCCCCTCACTACAAACTGCCATACAAAAATGTCAATAGTTTCTAGTCATGACAACAGGGAAAAAAATATTTTTTTCTTTAATAAAAAACTAATCTTTGCTTGAGAGAAATGTGTTGACAATATTTAAACTAGCATAACCCTAGTGTCAGTTGCATGCATTACTTACATGCAAAGCTTTTAAGAAAAATTTCAGAGAGAAAAATGAGAGTAAGAGCAGTAACCCCAGAACAAGTGCTGTGAGAGATAAAAACCTTAGAGAGTGAGTGAGAGGAAAAGGAGAGGAGGCAGACCGAGTTAACCCAAGCTCTTCGTGGCTGAAGGTAGAAGAATTATCTCCTCTCTCTGCTTTCTTGATCACAAGTGTAGTGGAAACCAACTTTGTTTATTGGTCGAATTTCAACTTCTCTTGATTGGCTGATTTCACGTTTGGTTTTGCTCCTCTCTCAGAAACAACTGGGTGCCCTTCTCTGTTATGTGAGCAATGTCAAACAAAAAGTTAGACAAATTCACTTTTTGAAGCAATTGGCTACGGGCTCCTAGATGTTGGTAGGAGAAAACAGGAGATTTAATCTATGAGTTGACAAATCTACACGTTGCACCCAGCCTCTTTTTGGTCTCTTCCCGCCCACTTTATTTGTCATCTATTTTTAAATGCATCATCTCCTATCTGCCTTTGCCATATATAACTTGAATTATTTAGGTTTTCCCCCATTTAGCGTATAAAAAATATTTGTTAAGACTGGTCAACATTTAATTATCACAAGTTAATTAATTTTGTTGGTCCTATTACTGCATAGGTTTCCAATACAAGTGACAGATTATTTTTTATAGAGAAATAAAGTGTCAATCCCTATATACAAGTGGTAGATTATTTTTGATAGAGCAATATAGGTGTCAGCTTATATACAAGTGGCAAGTTAATATTTTTGACAAAACATTACAGGTGTCAACTTATATACAAGTGGCAGATTATTTTTGATATAGGTGTCAGCTTATTTTTGCTAGATGTGTCAACATTTAATACAGGTGTTAGCTTATAATTTGCAGTTATATAACTAGCATTGCAAGACCCACCATTGTGTGAACTAGGATTCGTTGCAAATCTTAACCAGAAAATTAATATTTTTGGCATTTTAGCAAAGTTGCACCATACATATAGAAGCAATAATAATGGTAGTCTATAATTTTGCTTAATTTGCATTGATTTATCCATCTAAATCCCCTCCTCGATAGGTATTGAAACAACACAAATGTTTTTTTAATTCATTTAGTCATACGATACTTATGACAAGATATTGTCAATCAATTTTTAGTTTGATATATGATCACATTTCTTCACTATTTTTTACTGAGGTGAATAACTGATATGAGTGCATTTTGGTTTTGTACGTAAGCCGAATAGCTTAGAACCTGAAATTGCTACTTTGTATCTACATATAACTCTTATATTCAATCAATTATGCTGCCCAGGTGGCAGATTAAGCTATTCTCAAATCCCTTAACATATTACGGCACCCACATCAATTTAGCCAATTAATTGGTCCACAATTTCAATTATCCCATTTACTTGGATTGAGTTTATTGGATTGATAAGAAATACCTAATGGTAGTGCATTACTTCATACTTTTTGGAGGATTGATATGGATGTTCGACGGACTTTATGTATACCTCTTATGCTGTATGTTATATTCATTGGGTGCATGCCAGGGCCTTGGAAATTGAGCAACTTGATTGTGGTAAAATGAAGTTTAGGATTAGTTGAATTCCTTGATACCTATCATTTCATCTTCAACTTATGAGAATCACGTCAAACAATAAGGAAGTGAAAGAGAAAAAGTGAATATAAATAGGAGTCAGCAGATCACAACATTGAGCCCTACCAACAGGATTCAACACAACTCAAGTGTCCTATCTAAACTTGACAAAGAAGCAAGTAGGAGTATTTAGTCTAGAATATAAGCTATAAATTAGCCAACACTATAAATAGTAGTTTTTAATCAACTATTGTGTTTGATTAAAAACTTCACCATAACTCAGTCACATAAGCAATCACACTTCAAGTTGGTTTTTCACTGAAAAAGGCTATCAAAATAGACAAGTTCTATGATCTGAAATAGCACTCCTTAGTATGTTTATGTAGAAGAGCACCTTTATTAACTCTATAACAATTGCCTTAGCTGCTGGAAAGAGTTTGTGTGTAGCCCGCAATTTCCAATTAGATTTCTGAAAGCTTGCAGGATTTTGCATCTTATGCTTTGTTTCTGGATATCATAGAGACTCAAGTCATTTTTATAATCAATCAAGATCAACATATAGTGTAGAAATGTTTATGCTTTGTTTTCATAAAAAAGAAAATTCAACGTGGCAGTGAATACGTGACCCTAAAGAATTTTTTAATGATCATTTCCTCCTAGATAATCGTCTTAAAATGCATATCTTCCTCATTGTTGAGGTGGCAATTCACCTAGCAATATATACATTAATATATTCCTAACATAAGTAAATTTGTAAACCAAGATACTTGTATAGGGCATATTGTATGCAATATTTAACTGATACAATGACTAACAACATAACAAGGAGTCTGCAAACATGAATCACATTTATCTTAGTTTGTTAATCAAAGAAAGTGGAGCAAGATAATATTGCCCAATTATGCACAAACCTCCCATACATAAAGATGCATAGATGGGAATTCTTACCAAAATGAAGGAAAAGCCAAACCTTCGTTCTGATACTTCGATCAACACCCTTCATCAGAGCATAACGAATAAGGTATCAAATGCATACGGAATAAGAGCTTGACAACAGTAAGGAGGATATAAAAATCCAGTAGATGATGCCCTTGCAAGTCTGACAATGGACATTGACTCTAGTTGGTTGTGGATGACATGACACATAAATATCATTATGCAAAAGCCCATTTACCACATTCAACACTCACGATCGTCACAATGCACACATAACGAAGTGAAGTCAAAAGGGAGGGTAATGTGAAGATGGGAACCGTGAGGGGTTGGGGTTTGGCTTGGGTATTAGTTATACGGGAAACAAGGGGTTGAGGTTCAATGTAATTTTTGGGGGTTGTGAGTTGGTTTGTTAATTAATTATTGTGAGTTGTTTTTAAACCATTACGGGTGCTTTATGCTAGGCTAAGTGTTTTCTTGTATACCTTTAGTGTACTTATTTACTCCTTTTGATATATTAGTTATTTTTACTTAATAATAATAATAAATAAATAAATAAAGAAGGAGACCATGCATTGTGAGAAAACCAAATAATAACATTATAAGTTAGGGCATACCATCTTCTGAATCTGAGGTTGCATCATCGGCAAATGCAATACTGTCTTCATCGCTATTAGCATCGGCATCGTCGATTCCCAGCTCATCATCAACGCCATCATCCTTGAGGTATGCCTCATGGTCAGGTAATTTAGATGGTTGTTGTTCTAATATGGTTGAAGGGTCAATCAGAAATGGTTCTTCATTTACCCTGTTCAATGGATTCATCAAGTCTGGGTCACTACATTGGGCATGCGGCACGTTTCTGGCAATGTTTTTATCTTCCTAGAAAGCGTCATCGTCACCAGACTCTGCACCATCATTCGCATCCTCAACCGAAGAAACTAAAGGAATGTTGTATACATTCCTATTCGTTATCTTATGGACCACATACCAACTACCCACCTTATGGTAGTTATCTTATGGTTTACAACCACACCTTAGGAGCTACTCATGAAAAAGATTAATGGAAAACATAGTATCGTAAGTTTAGTGTCAGTTATCACATCAAACATATAACCACTTGGAAAAACAACAAAAAACCACAACTCCATGTAGATTCATACCGATAAATGTTTCATGCATACACCCACCCGTTACATTCAAAGTTTTGTAGCAGCTATGTGACGCCGCCAAATTTCGTTTGGGATCGGACGGGCATTTGAAACGTCGAGACATGCAACATAAGGTTACCTGCCCCCGTTCATGACATATAAGATGCAATGTTCCTAACATACATCTAACAATATGCAATATTCGCAGCGGATAAATTTTTTTCTTTAGCAATACTATACACCAAATTGAAAATATCTCAAATACTTAAAACATACTTCATACATAAAAACCCATTGAACAACTAAGATCACAACACTAGTCCAAAATGGTTATGATCCAAAAAGTACTAGAGATGCAACTCAATCGTACAAGTAGTAATTTACGTTAATTACTATATTAACATTGATGTTGCACTGTCGCTTAGTCAACTGTGTCTAGTTGATCAGCTCCTGATTCTCCTTCAGGTCCTGTAACAAGATCTACCATTCAGGGGGAATGGTAGTTGGGACTACCAAAGTGAGATTTGATTACAAATCTCAGTAAGTTAACAAAAAAACTTCCACACAAGCTAATGATGCATGGATGACAGAAAAAGCATAAATGCATAATCAAATTCATAAGTAATTAAAGCATAACTTGGCGTACAACATAGCATAATTGACATAACTTAAATTGAAACATGAACTGAACTTGACTTGACATGAACTTGATCTGAAACTTGACTTAGCATGAACTTGCTCTGAAACTTGAATTAACATGAACATGATATAAAACTTACTTATCATGAACTTGTTCTAAAACTTGACTTAACATGAACGTGATATGAAACTTGACTTATCATGAATTTGTTCTGAAACTTGACTTAACATGAAAAATACATACTCCACAGTTGTTGTGGCCCCATGTATTCTACGTGTAAATACATACTCCACAGTTGTTGTGGTCCCATGTATTCTACGGAAACTTATTCTTTAACTGCTTAAATACATACTCCACAGTTGTTGTGGCCCCATGTATTTTACGTGTCACAATTAATGTGTCTCACGTAGTGTATGTATCACAATTGCTGTGACCCCATACATAAGTAATCAAGATGAAATATGACTGGAATACGAAAGGACTGAAGCCCTGACGTAACATAACGTGACTTGAACATAACTTGAAATACAAGACCAAGTTGAGATAGAAATATTTCGTAACATGGCATAACATATAATAGACAACATATTTAGCATGACATACTTGCAACAGTGAATATTACATGACTTGACATACATGTAATAGATGGCATACTTAGCATGATGTACTTGTAATGTACAACAATACATGACAGAATATATTATGTAACAGATAAAAACTGATGACAGAATAAATTCTATATAACAAACAATTACGTGATGACTTGGCATGGCATGACATATATTATAACACACATACATATACTGTAGTTCCTTTACTTAGCACACATACACAGTAGACTACTAGTAAGTTAAAAGCTAACTTACCTCGATCTCCGCGTTTCTTATAAAACCTCAAGCGCGATAACGAGGAACTGTAATTAGTGATTCTAAAAGTTAGCACTAAATCACTAATAACTTGAAATATGAAAAATACTAACTTAAAGAGAAAAATTTCCATTTTACTCTCTACATGTAAGAAAATGACCGTTTTACCCATAACTTAAGGATTTTGCATAGTAGATCCAAAAGTCACCAAAATTTACATGCCTCATGTAAATTTTATCCTCAACTCAAATATCAATTTAGAAAAATTTAAAACTAATCACAACTATTAAAACTCCATAGGGCCGAAATTCCCATATGCTATTTCCATTGATTTTTGTTTCCAACTTGTTTTGATCAACCTTTTGATCTATGACTTATAAATATGTGATCTTCAAACCAAACCATAACATGGTTTAAAAAGATGTCCTAAAACATATATAAGCTTCTAATTCAAGATCACATGGTTAAAAATTAACCAAAACATAAATTTAGCCAAGAACATCCACACTTTGGCTTATTTGAATATCTCTTTGCATAAAATTTCATATATTTGAAACTGACATCAAATATCTTCAAAATAATAATATAACATGTATATAAGATGCTTATGATTCTCCAATAAAATTATCAAATTCATTGGAGTAGGTTTAGACCACCAAAGAGTTAAACTTTCTCAAAACAGAAACTGTTTTTCCTCTTCCAGTTTCTAAGTTTCTAAATCTAAGAAAATCTTTCATCAAAACCTTTAATCATGCAAACATCCTCAACCAATAATCATATACACATGTTAACAATACTCTATAAAAATGTTGGACCAATATCTATCCATTAGCTTGGTCAAAAACTCCAAACTATAATATATTCTCCAGTTTATCTTCTAGAATGAACTTTCTATAGTTTACATAATATTTGACTGACCAAATGATCTTCAAATGGGACAAATAAGATATCCATGTAAATTAGACTAAAAAAGGAACAACTTATATGAAGGAGACTTTATGATAAAACACTTACAAAAGCTTCGAAATGGGCGTGCAAAAGAACTCCTAAAAGCTGTCCGAGAGAGAGTGTTTGATATTCTTTTAATGGAAAGTATAAATGAAGATACTTTTGTGGGGAGGGGTGGCTGGAGATACTTATGGATGAGATATGAAAGAGATGAGGCTGGAGTGAGAGTTAAGTGTAGGATTCTCTTACCCGAAGTGAGAGTTAAGTGTAGGACTCTCTTACCCGGAGTGAGAGTGGAGTGTAGGACTCTCTTACCTAATAATATCTACAAAAATCAACTCAATATATTTTTACCCAATAACATCCACGAAATTAGTTTAAAATATTTTTATCCAATAATATACACAAAATTAGTTTAAGATATTTTTATCCAATAATATCTACAGTTTTGAACAGACGTTTCGCCTGAAATTATGAAAAAGTGTTATTGCGCCATAAGACCTTAAATAACCCTCCGAGTCTAATGGCACAAACCATAATACATTTTGACACTTCTAACTATCTCCAATAATCAAAAACACATTTCGGATACCATAGTAAATAATAACACTAACTATGTAGTTAGACTAAAACCTATACGATTAATGGATTCGTGAAAACTTATGGGGTCTTCATGAGATTCCTAAAGCTAATAGAAATTTCATAATTAAATTTCTAGCGGGCTGTTACAAGCTATACCAATATTTGGGGTTTGAACAACACAAACTGTTTTCAAACAGTTTTGATCAATAGAAGTAGTTATAAAGGCAGTTATACTCTTCTACGTTGATGAGTTAGATTAAAACTAGACCGTAACTCAAATCCCATCTAATGCATGCAAACCCTTTTTGCTAACCCAATCATAGGTGACAATATATTCATACAATGAGCAAATTGCAAAGCCAAATTACACCTCAATAACCCTAAATAGATATATAGTAATACAAACATTCTGTAGTGCATTTTAGCAATAGCAAAAAACTTTGTATTATAGCATAGATGAGAACTTATACTAAGTCTGTTAGCATTAATTGATTAGCTCAATTCTTGGGATTGTCACATCCAGCCATGGAAGCCTGCACACAAAAAAAAAAAGAAAGGGAAAAAGAAAAAGAAAAAGAAAAAGAAAATCTTTGGTTTAGCATGCCAATTATGTAATCAATTCCCACACACAACATCGCACAAAATTTTACATTTTAAATATTTATTATGGAAGGAAAAGGATCCAGCAGCTGTATGGTTTTCCAGAGTTGATAGGCTCCTATTTTATTCTAGTCTATATATTAGATGCTGCTCTTGAGCAATGTTTTTATGGGAGAAATAAACAAACAATGAGTGACTAGTGATGTAACTAGGCTTGGGCATTGTTGGTCCTGGATATTGTGGGTTGTTTAAATTGATGTGCCAATTTTGGTCACAGTTCATCATCATATCAAGTTACAAAGCAGTCCACATTACAAATAGGAAGCAGTTCATGATGATACTAATCCTTGTGTGGTCGCGATGAGGCACAATAGAAGCTATTATATACCAAGAAGGATCCATTGGCCAAATGCATATTCTAAAATTGTCCATATCGTGTAGTAGTTTTGTATTTTGTGATAAAATACAAGATTGGGAAGGCTATGGTTGAATTAAGAGAACAATAGTCTCTTGGTAGAGTTAGTATTTGAAGGGAAAAGGGTTTAAGGTTTACATCAGATCATATCCATGAAAAGTGATTGGTGTTGTTAAGCTGTTTGGTATAAAAATGACTTGACCACATAAAGTTTATAGAGAGACAATCCTAATTTTCTACATCTACTAAGGTTTGTACCATGACTCAATAGTGATCTTGTTTGAAAGATTAGTTACATGTGAAGGTGTGGGGCAGAAAATGCTAGAATACATATCTTAAATTTGAACTGTTATGCATATATTCTGATGTGCTTTCTGTTATAATTAGTTGACAAAAAAATTACTAACATACACTGTGTTTATGATCTTCAAAACATTCCACATAATATTCATCTTCACATACATCATGAAGTCTAGTTGTCTATATACAATTTGCTATACATAGTATTTGCCTCGGTTGTTTTGGTAGTCTGCATTGTTCCCATCTAATTTAGCAAATGGATGTTTTCCTCAACGTATTTTCAAGTACGTACCACACTTGGAAGAAGAACAAATTTTCAAGTACATTCTACACTTGCAATTTAACATGCATGGAAGAGTACACAAATTAGGATATCTTGCCATAAACATATTACCATGGTAGGGAGGATGAACAGTGAGTGAGCTTTGCAATCAGTAAATCAGATTCAATAGTGACTGCAGAGATGTCAAAGTGTAGACAAAATGAAAGGGACTGGTGCAAAGTTGCCTTCGTGCAATAATGTTAGTTCCTTCTCCCAAAAACTAAGAAAAACAGAATATTAGTTGACCAGAATGAACATCGGCAAAGACCACAATAAGATTGAATAAGTTGAACTTTTTGAGCTGTCAAAGTGCATATCTGACTATAGGGGAAGCTAGTGTTTAAATTTATTTAAGCAATTGCCATTGTTTTTAAAAAAGCCAAACCTCTTACACAAGTTTCTCTAGAGTGTTAATTCAAGTCAAAGTCCATCATATCATACTCAACTTGGTAATCGTTTTATTCTATTAGGCTAATGTTTCTGATATATCAATATCCAGTCTATATGTGCATGGCTACTTGTGATTTAAATGCTTAATTAATAGACCATGCATTACTTTGAGGTGCACTTTCTACACACCAAATACTTATCAAAGGGCTTGAATATAAGCTTGCAATGAATTCAGTCAGTCCTCTCTATGATGGCTCTCCATAGTTTTTTTCCTTCCATGTATTATCAAAAGAAAAAGTTTTTAGAATATTATGTGACTATTAGCATTATAAGGATGGTATGCAATTACTTATTAAGCACCAATAAAAAGGATGGTACACAATTAGTTTAGACTTGTATGTCTTCCCCATCTTCCCCTAATTTTTTGTGAAGAAACTCACTGGAAATAATTTGATAGATGATGATAAATAGATAAATTAGGGGTGATCAAAGCTTATATTTTTGGCATCATATGGATGTCATTAACAAAAAAGCAACACTGAGATCACTCGAGGGATACATTGACATTGTAGAACGAGCATACTTGGCATATCAGCATTGGTAGTGGTAAGAACCAAGCATGGGATTATTTTGTGGAAATAGAATTTGTTTCTCTACCCTAAAGAAAATCTAACTATGCTTTTGTTAATTGTAAGTCTACTTGTTGCCTATTGCACATAGAACAACCCTACATAAACTTGTAACAAATTTTCAATACCTACATTTATGTATCTATTTCTTCATAAAGGGTTTTTAGAGTTTCTTGAGTTTGGGTTTATGGCTTATGATAATTCGTGGAACCAGTGCTGGGTTCCAGTCTAGATATTGCATGACCTTAGAGCCAGTTTTGTAACATAACTTTTTTAACCTGCAGTTTTTTCCCTAGAGCATTGGCAACCAGTAGGCCATTGCCAAGTCTGTAAATTAGCAGGTGGAATGTTAACTTTTAGCTAGAACATGGACTTCTAGATAGATTTGTCCACATTGGACTAGTTATCTTAAAGTCTAGATAATAATAAAATGAGCATATATTTTATTAATATTTGCTTCAATTTTTTTAATATGTTACAAATAGACTTCACATATTAGTTAATAAATTAGTTAAATAAATTATTATTTAACTATTTAACTACTCAAGGTTCTTTTTAATGATTGACATTGTTGCTCTAAATGAATCCAACATTTTCTTTTACAATTTGAGTGGGTAGGTAAAATCATCTTGTAAGATTAGAAGTCTAATAAAAAGAAAAAAAAAACAAAAAACAGCAAACAGAAAAAGAAATGAAAAGAGGAGTAGGTAAAGGATATTAAATAGCATGCACTTAAAAGTAACCAAAAAGGGCCCACCTGAGAAAACAATGCAGATGTGCATACACACTTTAAGAACAGGTTAGGCTCCACAAATGCATTAGCATAATCTATATCAAGGTATCATCTTGGAAGTCATTATTTTATAAATTAATAAAAAGAATCAAAAGATAACACTAACAATTGGAAGTTGCATTAACATGATACATTCAACACTCAATCATGGCCAATCTGAAGCATGCATGAGAGAACAAAACATGTAAATGGAAAATGGTTTAAAAAGTGTGTTCAGACCATGTTTTGTAGCTACATGTGAAGTAGAGTCAAATCCACAATGAGGGTTATACCTGAGGCCATTATTTCTAAATTATATGTGACGATCCAAAAGGCTAAATAATAGAAATGAGAGTGCCTAAATTGCCAATACAACCATCAGACATATAAGTAGAAGAAAGGCACACTAAATGGTGACAAAACAATCAAATGCGCATAACTAATATTGTTTAATTGAAGGAGTAGCTTAATACGAACTATAGGTTCACCAAATTGTGAAAATGACTTAATTAAATAACTTCTCACCTTCAATCAAATTACAAAGCAATAAAATGCAATTTAGTTAAACCTAGGCTACCATCCTATCAATCACACCAGTCGAAATTAGAAGTACTAAGTTCATTATGTAAATGCTAATTAAAAAGCCACCACAATTATTAAACGTCAAAGAAGCAGTTGAAGATAATTATAACCATGCAGCAACTGATAAAAGGGAAGAACTATATCCAATTACTAGAGGATGTTCTGAAAGAATATAAACATACGGTCGGTGATGGAGGCAAGAGCCCAATTAGCACAAAGGGTTCACAAATTGGAACTGCAACTTCGACGCTGAACGCTTGCACGCTACTCTGCAACCAATCAAACAAGAAACTTCATGAGGTTAGATAACAACAAAACAGTACCTCACTTCGTTATAACTCACATTTAAAAATATATATCCAAAACACACAAATTGGAGAACTGTTAGCGAAATAATAAAGGTACAAAAATATATTCATCTAGTTTTAATCTCCCAAAGAAAAACTGTAATTTAGGAAACAAAATGGAAAAAGCCCCAGAATATACAACTAAGATTAAAGCTTCATTCAGATCTCAGTCAAGGCATCAAGAAGAACAATATAAACAGAGAGTTCAGGTTTGATCAAGATATCCAGATTGTAAATTGCAAGAACCAAAATTTTGAAGCCAAGAAAAAAAAGTGAAGAAATGAAAAAGAGACAGCATGCTAGTGAAGAAGGAGAGAAAAACAGAGACAATTAGAAGAACAGTGAAGAATAGCTGGTAAACCTTAACGAACTCAGCATTTCAAGCAATAATCAAAAATAAAATGAGAACAACTCACAAATTAACCTAATCAAAAAAAGAGTTCTAAAAGCTTCTCACAATCTGCCGTGTCCCAGACTATTGGCATGTAGATATTTCTCAACTATATAAAATGCCACAACACTAGATTTCGTGTGATATAAATCTACCAAGAAATACGGCATTATCCCTTCATCTTACATCTCAACAAATTAAAGCCTCACAAACAGAGAAATATTGCATAATAGGGACAGCAACAAATCAAAAAATGAAAGCTTGTTTACCTGACCGTAGCTTCCATGCACTCATTGTTGATAGCTCACAGTAAAGGCAGTCGAAACATACTATTGATTTTTGTAGGGATCAGTGAATGGAAGGGGATGACTGAGCAGAGACAGCTAGGGTCCATAAAATCTCCCAATACTACTGCGAATCGAAGCATGCAAAATGAATTGCAAAGGTGGATTGTGCCGTCACTATCGACGACGATTCAGTGGTTGCTGGTTCATCACGGATCGATTACAGTAGCAATGATTCACAATCTATAATAATAAGTATGAATTTTTGGATTTGGCTGTGGGTTTCGCCCAAAATACGGTATTCTAGAACAATGATAGAGGGTCAACTGACGAGAAGAGAGGAAAAAGGTCCCGCATGCTCCTTGTAGGGGCTATTTATATAACTCGGATATAATGACGACTTTTACTTGTCACAAAAGGATTTAGTGATTTATTAATGGAAACTAACGCAATTGACGACTATATGTTGTTAGAACAAACACAAAACGTGATGAATTTGACTTATAGTGTCAAAAAACTTTGCAGTGAAAGTTTGTTGCCGAAAGTACCCATTTTTATTGACAATTTCATTGGATATTTTTGGAGACATAAATATTGTGAGAAAACATATATATTAGCGGCAATTTATGATCTGCGGGAAAAGAAAATGGTGGCAAAAAGCTGAATTTGTTGTAGTGTTATACAAACTTTTGAGATTATAGGAAAAAAATTGGAGAGACATTTCTAAGTATATTGAAATTTTATAAAATTTTGTAAAGTATATGGAGATTATATTTTTTTTTGGAGGGGAATTTTCTATATTTATAAAATTATGATTAAAAATTAGGATATATTTTAATTTTTCAAAAAATTTTGGGCGGGCCATGGCCCCTGTTAGATACATGTAGGTCCACCACTGGTCACTCCCCCTATGGGAATTATGACTTGCTCCCAATAAAGATAGATTTGATGGCTCTAATACCTCAACCGTTATTACTATTGTTAAGATTTAGAAGTGGATTTAGGAGCTCAATCCTCTTCAAAAACCCAAAACTCTCACTCGTAAGGAAAACACTGAGGTTCTCAACTTTTTACATATCATCGGTTAATTGTCCAAGCCAAATGGCTTATTTTAGTTAAACAGATTCTACCTCCTCTAGGTCCTCCAAACTTGAACATTGACAGTGATTCAAAAAGGTAACTCTGAGAATGCTAGTTATGGTGGTATTATTTTATGTTATCATAATTGCTTTATCATTGCAGGGTTCTCTTATTATTTGGGTACAAGGACCAACACTTTCACTAAATTGTTAGTTTGAGAATTTCATGGTTTAACTTTATGTTATGAACTAAGTGCTTTTGGCATGATTGTTGAGACTGATACTCTTATTTTTGTTAATTGGCTTAATTAAGAATTTTTCTCCCTTGGAATTGCACCAATATTTAGGACGATATTGTATATTTCAAGAACTTTTTTCCTCTTAATGCATGTTTGGATAATGAGATGGGATGAAAATTTTGTTATTAGTAGTAAAATAGTTTGTGAATAGTAGTAAAATGATTTTAGTTAAGATGTTTTAATGGGTTTATGGAAAGGAGAGAGAAATTGAATAAAAATATTAGAAAGTTAAAAAAACTATTTGAATATTATTTTTGTTTTAAAATTTTAAAATTTGTATTATTTTTTGTGTTTTGTTTAGACATTTGGAAAAATTCTAATGATTAGGTGAAGAAGTTAAAAATTTAAAATTGAAAAGTATTTTTTGTTTGAGTGATGTTTGTGAAGAAATGAGATGTAACTCATCTACTCATCTCACTTTTGAAACATGACCTTAGTATATATATCAATTATGCATATAGAGAAGGTAATGCGCTTGTGGGAAACCTAATCAATTATGGTGTAAAGGAACACGTATACACTAATTGTTTTTCCTCTTCTTCAACTCTCTAAACATAAGATTGCTTTTTCTGTCTAGACAATGCAGGTCTTCCTTCTATTTGACAATATTTTCCTAGACTAATTTTACTTAAATTTTTTTGTATTTTCCTTTATGCTTCTCCTTTCCAACTTTTAGAAACTCCATTTTGGGGTTTTATCTTTTCTATTCTTATAACCTTCAAGTTTTTCCTTTTTGTAAAAAATATTTATCTGTCATAAGTGAGGATAATTAATAAAATTAAGGTACTATCCCCTTTTTAAAAAAAATATATATATACCTTCATTTTTATCTTTATATTAAAAAAGGAACGCAACTGTAGAGATTATAAAATAGACCCTTATAGTAATAAAAAAAATAGCATATTATATTTAAAAAGTAAGTTATTAATAAGTACACGCATGCTGATTGGTGCAAAATTACAAGTGCACAATATCGTAATTTTATAATAAAGTGATGAGATAGAAGAGTATCGTCCTCAAGAATTGATAACTTACTTTTGACAAGTATCGAAATTATACTAATCTCGACTTTATTTAGAAAAGTCACTAAGGTTGTTTGTAATTGTAATTTGAAATAAAATCAATTCAAAAAAAATATTCAAAAGAAAAGAAAGCTGTTATTCGAAAATCAAATTAATGAGAAAGAAAAAAACTTCTAAGAAATCGATTTTACTTAATCTCTCACTACGTTTTACTCATTTAACTAATTAAATTTAATTCTCTCTGTTTGTTAGCAAAATCTCCAAACTTATTCAAAAGTATTTTTCGATTGTCAATTGGAAATATTCTTATCATCATCTTACATAAAAGTATGCAACTTAATAAAGCAATAAAGCATTAAAACCAACAATTTTAAGACTATATATGTTCATATAAATCTTTCAATCTCTATATTTACCTATGTTGAAATATCCAAGATCTATATTATAATCCCCTCTTTCAATAGTAAATCACAAGATCAAAATCATCTAATTAATGGCTAGTCAATTAGAAACAATAAGCTCAGAATAAATCAAAAAAACATGAAAGATAATTATTTTAAATTAGCATAGAAAAGTAAGCATAGTTCGAAACTAGATTACATTGTTTCCATAGAATAAAAAAAATTTAGCTCGTGCTAAAAATTAAATTTAACGTAATTTTTTTGAGAGGAATAGTAAAAGATGAACACTGAAAAAAAATTCCTCGCCTTCGCAGCGTCTCAATCACAGAGTCCTTCAAAACGAAAATTAAAATAAAATGTCGTTTGTGCATGCCAAAGCCAAACCAAAGACTCTGCATTTAAACCTCTAAACTCATTACTATTCATAAAAAACCTCAACTCAACTCAACCCAACTCAATATTTAAACTCAACTAAAGCTGCCTCTTCCCTTCTACGTGTCACGTCTTCATTCAAATCATAAGAAACGTATGTGTTACATCCTCTACTGGGTTACGCTGAAAATAGATAATCTATTTCGTGCGTATTTGATTGAGCTTGTGTTCGCGTAAAACTAGAAGGGAATCTCACTAAAATTTGCATGCCGCTCAAAATGGAAAGCTACTGCGTCCGTTTTTCCCCGACGACCCAGCATCCAAAAGCCCTCATGCTTAAAACTCCTTGTGTGTATCCAAATCCTCTCTAGCCGTTCAAATCAAAAAGCACAAGCGTATGCCTTTTGCTAAGTCAAACCAAACTTACGTCCATTTCCCAAGAACCCAAAAGCTAAGCAATAAAGATTGCTCCCTATGAGGTCTAAACCCAGTCAAGTAAAAACAAAAGTTGTCTCTTCACCTGTTCATTTCATTTATAGTGTTCCGCTCTCTTCCAATTTTTAATATCCAATTCAAAAGTTTGCCATTTGATTGGTTCCAATCTCCTCTACTAATAAAAAGAAATTCAACTTAATCTTTATCTCATAAATAGTACTAATGAAATTTAGATCTTCATTTTTTTTTAAATTTGAAATAAAATTTAATTACAACAATGAAGTCTAAAATCGACAAAAATAAATAAAATTACACTAAAATTTAAAAAATGATAAAATATACTAAATTATGTAAATAATCACATGCTTAGGATTTTGATAGATGGTGAATTAAATTTTAAAAGTAGACTTAAACACTAATATAATTTGATGTGATACGTCAAGTTTATTTTACAATAAAATGAGTTTCACAATCTGACATACTATATCAAGTTATGTCAATTTGTAATTTTAATTAAATAAATTTTTTTTATAAACGAAACATTTCTCTTAAATTTTAGTTTGTTTTCAGAGATGGGTTGAGATTAAAATTGAAAGTAGAATAAAATATTATTAGAATATAATGTTTTAATATTATTTTTATATTAGGATTTGAAAAGATTGAATTTTTTATTTTATTTTGTGTAGAAATTTAGAAAAGTTGTAATTATTAGATGAGATGAGATGAAAATTTTTATAAGTGTAGAATTAGGAGGAGCCTTGTTACACTGCATAGCTTACAAGGGGCATTCTTTCCATATCTCTTAATTTATAATTTTTTAACAAGAAAAAATATAGTTACAAGGACAATTGTGCATTAATCTATGTACTAATGTGATGTGATTGATCAAAAAATAGATTTTATTGAAAACGGTGTTAATTTAAATTTTAAGTATGAATGAATCAATATTGATACACAAATTAGTACGCGACTGTGCTTGTATATAACAATACTCTTTTAAGAAACCCAAACCCAACAATGTACATTATGTTTTATTGATATGTTTTGCCACTTTTCAATCTTTAATTAGGATCATTGTTTGTGTGAATGTTTAGATGTTTTAGTTGGATAATGGGGCCGAAAGCCTGGCCCAGGCCCATAACTAAGGATTGGACATGGATTTATCAAAAAGCCCACTAAGTGGTACCCATCATTTTGGGAGCGTAAGAGTTTCTTTTCTTCGTGCTCGATGGCAAGGGAGTAGCAAATAAATTCGTAGCAAATGCCTGTACTTTGGTTTAGAATATTATCTAAAACATTTGAGAATTGGATAAAATAGAGGAAAATGCATTTTTCTATCATCCAACCAACATGCATTTTTTTTTTTTTTTAGAAAATTTGAAAATTTTGATCATTTCTTAAATATTGGATTTTAGAAAATGAGGAGAAATTTTTGCATATTTTTTAAAGTAAGTGTTGTATTGAAGTTTGTGAAATATATAGAATTAAGAAGATTTCTAATATAGTTTTTAAAAAGTATTCTTATTTTTGAATTTCTAAAAGTCATTATTTTTGTGTTGAAAAATTCTATTTATAAGCTGGTGTGGATAATATATTTAATAAAGTGCTTTCATAGTATAATTTAATTTTAAAAGATAAATTTTAAAATTTGAATCTAATAAATTAAATCTTATCATTTAAACGATGTGAATTGTATTCAAATAATTAGTAGGTAATGATTGGATAAAAAATTTTAAAAATATTTTAAAACCAAACATGACCTTAGATTTCAACATTGGTGAGGGAATCATTTTGAGCACCTGTATTTAGAACACATATGTTCCTTTTTTAGTATTTAGTATAGTAAAAAGGAACATAAGTATGTAGAATATCATGCATATAATGATATTTAGTATTTAGTACTAAATACTTCGATTTCGGGCGCCTATACTTAGTATTTTGTATACAACTCAAACTTATGTTCCTTTTTCCCCTCTAGAATCATTGATAGAGGTGTAATCAATTTGGTCGGTCCAATCCAGTTTTAGACATACCGGTGAACTGAACTGATCTAAGTCAATTTTAAGATTTTGAGAACTGGAATGAATACGTTCAAATAGGGAACCAGAATTTTCGATTTTTATAGCTCGATTTCGTTTTATAGGTGCAACTTGGTTTCGGATTTTTTTTGTTAGACTAGTTTGTTTTTCTAATCCAAATGAATAACTTTTCTTTAGTTAAAATATGATTTTTAGAGCCCAATTTCAGATCAAAATACCATGCATATAATCTAATTAATAAGTGCTGTATAACATACTAATATGTCTTATACACTACATATGGTTGGTTTGATAAGTAACATATATATATATATGTTATACTTATACCATATTATATATACAAGTGTGTGACTTAATATGTAAGGATAAATAATAATATATTAATAACTTAATATTAATATTCACGTTTAAGAGTAAGTTTATGTTAGGAAAAAATAAATTTCATGTTATATTAACTTTATAATATGTATAATATATAACATATAATATAAAAAATTAAAAATATATAATTCCAATTGGTTCGGTCCAATTCAGTTCGAAAATCAAGATAATTGAGACCTATTTGATTTTAAAACTTTTAAGACCAGAGAGCCAAAACTGACCGAACCAGTCATTAAACCGAATTTACAGAACCGTTCAATCCAATTAGATTGATTTCTCAAATTTTTCTTGCAATCGGATCAAAACTTAAGAAAAAAGTTGTTTAGGAGACCAAGAAGTAATCGTGAAGATGCTTTATACAAAATACTAACTTTTGTGTACATAAAAACTTAATTCCCGTAAGAATTTTGAAGTTTTTTGAGCCGTACAAAAAGCTAACTCCCATGGAAAATTTTTGGGGGCCGTTGTTTGGTCTCTTATATATATATATATATATATATACACACACACACACATACATACATATACAATATATATGTTAATTAGTGGGTAAATACATTTGGAAAATTCTATCAATCGTCTTCTTAATTATCATTTCTCAACATCATCTTATGTCGCATTCAATAAATTAATAAATGATAAATAAGAAATAATTTTACAATTATTTAATATCACGTTAGAGAATGATAAAAGGATGATGGCAAAAAATATTATGTTTAACATTTCTCAATACATTTAATAGTTCAATATTGCAAAGTATGGTACATCAAGATCAACGTCGACTCAAAATAGGGGCCCAATATTATATAAATAATAAATATTGTTATCTTATCTGCCAAGAGGTGCTACTTGTGAAACAAGTTAGAGAGAGAAGCTCCCACCACTCTCTAAAAAGAAAACTCAGAGTGTTCCAAGAGCGAGGCGCACCTCCCTTCCTCCCTCCCTCCCTCCCTCCCCTTCCAGTTTTACTGTTTTTTATTTAGTTTGTTTGCTTTGTATGGTTGTGGAATAAGGTTGCTCGGTGTTGGATGCTATGAAGACGTAATGTCGTGGCTCATGCACCTAGTTCAAGATCTCGGTGGTTCATGGAGGCTCTTGTGGACGTGTATGACCCCTCTATCGGAAAGAGGAGGATGTTCTCGGTCAGTGGGGAGGTTGCTCCCGATTGGTTGGGTGCAACCTGGACTGGCGGCGTTTGGGCTTAATTCATGAAAATGCTCTGTTTTCAGAGTATAAAACAGAGCAATAAATCCTCTTATAAACGTGGCTTCCCAGTAGACAGTAGCTTCACGGTGGACGTTATCGAAAGGTAACGATGACCTCTAGAGTGGCAGTTTGCGGTGTAGGTAAAGGGGGGGAGTACTTTGTTTTCCTGGGCGAGGGACGGTTGGCGGTGTCGAAAGGGAAGAATAGAAACATAGACTTGCGGTTGTACAGAAGTTGGTGCTCGTGCAGAAACACAGTTCCAATAATCTTCTTGCGGAAGCCGGTGCTTGTGTAGTGGTGGACTTGCTGAGGAAAGAGAGGCAGCGGCTTATAGATTTTAAAGAAGCCCTAAGAACTCCCACTAGCAATCAGATTTGGTTCGTGTGTTTTGATGTTTAATGGGCTCATGAGTTTAGACTCTGCCCATATGTTTTGATTTAGATTGGGCCATGTGTTTTGTATTTTTTAGGTTTTTTACTTTTGTTTTATTTTATAAATAAAAAGAAATAGGCTATTGGACTTAATGTTTATAGCAGTAAAGTCCCACTCCTCTTTTGGAAGAAGGTGGGGGTTCGTCTCACTCCTCCATTGGAGGAAAGTGGGTGGTTGTACTCCTCCTCCTTGGGAGG
This sequence comes from Carya illinoinensis, assembly GCF_018687715.1. Classification (NCBI taxonomy): domain Eukaryota; kingdom Viridiplantae; phylum Streptophyta; class Magnoliopsida; order Fagales; family Juglandaceae; genus Carya; species Carya illinoinensis. Next base: position 13,399,010 of record NC_056764.1, on the reverse strand, counting down.
ATGGAGCGTGGTAGTACCTCTCTTCTTCGGAAGAGAGGCTGTTCAGTTGTGTTTTTTAAAACAGAGCGCTTTCTCTATTGACTGTTGTCAGGAGAGAGTTTATAGAAGTTTAGACAATATCTATCATAAAGAAATTTATGGGCGGGGGAGCTCCTAATAGATGATTATTTTAGCTGGTAATCTGACGTTTTCCTGGTATTGATTAGTTACAGTTGTAATTTCAGTTTCATTAAATGTAATTAAGTCTATTTAAAAAAAAAGGGGGGGGGGGCTACTTGCCATTTTCACAGCTAATAGCCATGAGATATCATATACACTTGTGTGGATCTGGTGAGGTGTTGCTTGCCATGGGGATGGCGAGATGCACTACAGTTGAGGCATGCTGTTGCATGTTGGTCGTTGCACGCTATAGGTGTTATGTACTTGTTGTCTGCCACAAGGATGGTGAGATTGTGGGGAGTGTTGCCAACTGCCAAAGGTCGTGTCTCTTTAGGTGAGGCCGTTGCCCACCACTAGAGGGCGGACAGTAGGAATGCTATTAGGGGTGGTAAGATGCACTACAATAGACGCCTAAAATCTAGTAAGGAGCTTCTGGAGGTTGACAGGCTGGGTACGGTGGCTGGCAGCTGCGGTGACCATACTTGCAATAAAATATGGGAGTGCTCTATTTTTGGTATCATAAAACAGGGGATTACCATGGCTCATGTTTGGCACCATATAGCAGGTTGCGGTAGCCTCTGATCATGACAGGAGATGTTGATAGTGGTTGTGGCCGTTGCTCAGATGACTAATATAAGAGGGGGTGAATTATGTTGTATTTAAAAATTAGCAATTATAAATCAAATGTACAATATAAAATATGAACACAATATGAAGAACAATAAATATAAAGAGTAATAGTAATAAAGAAGCAAACTCAATATGTTAATGAGTTTTAGCCCCACTGCTTACGTCCTCGCCTCAAGCTACCCATTGAGAGTTCTCAAATTCACTATTCAACCTCCTTCAGATGGAGATAGAAACCTATTACGCATTTGAGCAAACCGCTACAAAGAATCCGTGTAGAATACCCTCTAAACTTGCAATCACCTTACACGTGGTGATTCAACTATTTCTTGTATAGAACACCTCCTACACTTACAAGAGTTATACATACCCTTTTACTAATATAAGAGTTGCTAGTGAGTAGGTTATCAAATAACATTCCTCAATGAGTGAAATAAGAACAATATAGAACAAACTATATCTCTCTCAAAATGTTTAAGGACTAAGGCTCAATACTTAGAGAAAAGAGATTGAAGGCTTTGAATGGTCTGTCTATGCTCTTGTAGTTGTTAATTTGAAGATTTCAATTAAACTATTTATAGGCATATGAGACTTCATATTCAAATTTGTAAAGATTCACATAGCAAAGACAATATCATTAACCTTTTAAAAAATTCAAATAAAAGTTTCTCCTTTTTGCAATTATCAAAACAACATCATTCAATTTTCAAAATATTCAAACCTAATCTTTTTACTTTTTACATATGACAAAATAAACATTGTTTACTTTTCAAAATTTTCAAACAAAATCATCTACCTTTTGTAAATATCAAAAAGAATATCAATCACTTTTAAAAATATTCAAACAAAACATCCACATGTGAAAGATGACAATCAATCATCTTTCAAATTTTAAAATTTAAACTTTTAATCATGTCATGTACATGTGAAGGATGACAATCAATCATTTTTTAAAAATTTAAATTTAATTTTCAAAAAGTGACATGCATATGTAGAAAATGCAATTTAATACTTTATGAAAAAAAATTAATTTTGAGCCTTAATCCTAATTTTGAATTTTTCAAGAGATGTATAAAATTACTCTAAGAGTTTTATTTGTGAGCCTGTTTCCTTTCTTACTCATGCTTGGTTCATTGATGTGCTTGGCTCCATAATATAGACAACTTAAATTTGAGACTTGTTTATGATTGCATTTATTTGTTATTATCAAAATTTATATATAGATATATAATTACATAGAGTTTGAAACTTTCGGTTCAACAATCTCCCCCTTTTTTTGTGATGACAAATACTCAGTATAATTCTGAAGCCTGTAGTAATACTTAAGCTCTCCCTGAAAATGTACGTTAGTTTTTCAAGCAATAAATAAATATGATTCCAAGCATATATAACAAGCTTAATAATTCAAAAAAATGTTAATGTTTTATTCTAAAACTTATACCCCTTTTGGCATCATTAAAAAGGATCCGTAGTAAGTAAATAGACTGAAAAAAATGGTGCGTTAGTAGAAACTGTAGATAGTTAAAAAATTGGAGCCACCCATGTCCCGACAAGTTCTACAAAGCTTTGAGGCCTAACTCTATCAATTTAGTGTGATTGGAGATTTAAATTGCCTGATGTTGTTTATAAACATGATTGATGGCTCTAAGTTTCTATTTAAAAATGACTATTTTCACCCATCGGATACAAAAATAAAAATATCACATTCCTCCTTGACCTAGGTTCTATTTTTCCATAACGATAGAATGGGAGCAACTCTCTTCTATTAATGTTCCAGACTTGAATTAGGAACCTTTTATGCCTCAACCACCATTTTTCTCTTCTGAGGCCATCAGTACCATGATAGGAGCAGAAATCCATTTTTTTTTTAATTTTTTTTTTGTAGGGCTGATTTTGAGATTGATGTAGGATCAATAATGCTCAGTGTTCAATATGCTACCTCTATTACGACCATGTCTCGAAAGTTACTGGCGAGAGTGAGTGAGGTCGATCATCTTAACAACCAAATATCTGAGTTGCGTCACAAGTTTGCTACTAAGGATAGAGAGAATAAAAAGTTAAAGCGAAAAAATAAGGAGTTGAAAAAATTTGTAGACTGGTATACTCATAACCTACAACCATGAATAGAAGAGCTAGAATGAGAGAGAGTTCAATTACAAGGTCAACATCAACAGATAACAGCAGAGGTTCAACGTTTACGAGAAAAATGGAGAAAATTTGCTATTAATTTTGCTAGCTTAGCAAGATAACTTTGACAATATGCGTCCAGCATATCTTGTAATTTTTGATTAAATAAGATTTGAAGAGATGATATCTTGTCTTGTTTTCATTTTTATCTTTATAAAATCAGTTTTGAATTTCATCTAATTCTTATCAAATCTTCTTCATATTTTTATAACTCATCTACATTCATTCAACATTCTTGTTTTAAACTTTCAATTTTTTAATCAATGGCTTCTTCTCCTAACACTCCTATATATCCATCCATGAGGTATTCTACACCTCAATCTCTATCTTTTCTGTAACTATCATCGGTGCCATGTTGCAGTAAGAAAATAATAATTTGGCTAATAAATTAAACTCTGACACCATCTACGACTTAATGAGTCTCAGGACTCGCTACTCTTCCTTCAAAGTTGCTTTTTCCTAGCGGCTACAAACCAGAGCCTACGAGGTGGAAATGTTTAATGTTCAAATTGTTGTACTGTAGTGAATTGTTCAAGAATCTCACACATGGGAATGAGTCCTTCGACAAAAGAATAAAAAGTTGAAGTCCCTATTAGACTCTTCATTTTGCTTGCCAGTTCCCATAGATAGAGATGGTATGATATTGTACAAAGAGAATGAATATCTCAAATATGAGGCTAAGAACCTTAAGTTTATATATAAGTGTTTATTAAAAAAAATTTCTATTTCTATTTTTACTCTAGTCTATTTCTTAACAGATATTCATAGTATGAATCATACCTATTTCTTTTCTAGTCATACATAGTCTATCTTCTGGCAAAGGTTTTGTGAAAATGTATACCAACTGATCGTATGTACTTGTGAATTCTAATATAATATCGCCTTTCTGCACATGATTTTGAAGAAAATGATATCTAATTTCAATATGCTTAGTCTAGAATGTTGTATTGGTTTCTTTGAAAGATTTATTGTGACGCCCCTAAATCCTCACGTACGGACACGGGAAAATTGAGACGTCCGGATGGCCATATCACGGGTCACCATCCTATCGATGAGTTCTAAGTGTGTGTAAAAGCAACAAATGTGCAAAAGAAAACGCAGCGGATAACGAAAGTCATATAACTAAGTACCAGAATTTTTCTTAGTTTAATACAAAACTGTTCAAAATATATTTAATAAAATATTACAAAACACAAATATTATTCAAAGCAAAACAAGATATTAACTTCAACTCAGAACTCCGACGAAGCAGCATCCTCAAGCTCAGCTTCCTCCTCCTCTTCGATCCCTGCACCACAATCTACGGTACCAAAAATGGTGCCGCAGGTAAGTAAGATCCAAACACCACTAGATAAAAACATAGTAAACTCTACAATATGCATGAAAGAAAATAAATTCTCACATCTCATAAAATCACATTTTTTCACGCACGCCAAAATCTCATTTGGCCCCAAAACATATCCTTTAAATATAAGCTCGCCATTATCCCCAATAATAGCCCCAAAACCAGACCGTCAGAGCACTGTAGGCGGGAATCACAGGCGGGACTCTACCACCATCCCTACTCACCATCGTCCCTACGCGAGCACCGTAGGCGAGAATCACAGGCGGGAATCATAGGCGGGACTCTACCACCATCCCTGCTCACCACCGTCCCTACACGAGCATCGTAGGCAGGAATCACAGGTGAGACTCTACCACCATCCCTGCTCACCACCATCCCTATGCGAGCACCGTAGGCGGGAATCACAAGCGGGATTCTACCACCGTCCCTGCTTACCACCATCCCTATGCGAGCCTCTGACTTCAACCAGTCAGTCCAACCGTTCACATATACCATAAATCATTTCTCGCTTACAAGCCTAGCTTTCATTTTTCAAACACATGTACATGCATGCAACTACACGAAAAACTCAGTTTTTCCTTTTTAAACATGAACATGCGTGCACTATACAATGCAAACATCAAGGCACAAATATTTCAAACAAATAACAACATCAACCAAACAACTCTGTCCTCAATCTATCCGACCCCTGAACTCCTCGGATTCCGTCTGGAATCAACCAACTAGCAGATAAATATTTATTGTATGAGCAAAATATATTTAAATCTAAAAGTAAGGTTTGGAAAATACTTACAGCTTAACGGTATTTTTTGAAAGCTCGCGGCGTTGCAAACGGCTGAGGAAAAGCAACGTAACAGTGTAATTTACACTGTGGCCGTGGGTAATAAATTACCCACTTTCGAATGGGGACAAACCAAGACACGAAATTGATAGAGAATGGTCCTGAGATATTTATGAAGTTAAAGGAAACGAGTTTTGGCCGTGGCTGGCGGTGGAAATGGTGGAGGAAGCGGAAAAAGCTCAAATTGGAGTTGAGCTCGTGGGAGCTGCTCCGGCAATAGATCGAGGCCAGAAATGGGTGATTTAGGTCAGCAAGAGGTAGGGGAAGAAGCTATGAAGAGATGGTGGCCGGAGGTGGTGCGACGGCGCCGAAATCGGTGAAAAATCGTGTGGCTTATAGGAGCTCGTGGTGGCTAACGGTGGCTCGGATGGAGGTGAAACTTGGTGGGGATGTTCACTGGTGAGAGGGGAAGAAAACTGGGTGGGTGGTGTAGGCCATGCTGCCAGCGAGCGGCAGTTCTGGACTGCAAAAGCAACCGGCAGCAGGGGAGAAAAACAGGGCAGGTGTCGTGACTTCCAGGGGCTCGTGGCGGCTAACGGCTGGTCCGATGGCTCTGAAATTGGTGGGGATGATCTCTGGTGGGAGAGGAAGAGAATGGTGGTGGTGGTGCACTACACGGTGGCCGGACGGCGGAGAACCGGGCTGGTAAACAGGTGGCGACGGGGTGGAGAAAAAGAAGGAGTAGCGCGCGGGGAGAGAGGAACCAGGGAAAAAGAAGAAGAAAAAGAAAGAAAAGAAAGAAAAGAAGGAAAATAAAAAGGAAAAGGGAAAAAGAAAAAGAGAAAAGAGAAGAAATGAGGTTCAATCCTCACTCCGGAAATAAAAAACAGATCCGACGAAAACGATATTAAAAACCGTAAAACGACTAAATAAATTAAACACAACATCAAATAAATTAAAATCAATTTAAAATACAATAATTTAAAATAAATAAATCAATATATTAATTAAATTAAAAACAACCCTTCAGTGAAAATATACGTAAAAGCGGGTCATCACATTTATAACACATATATTATCATATTTGTTTGGAATATGATTATACATAAGTTTAAAATCCTCAAGTTATTGCTCATGTAAAGAACTTGAGTACAACAACTATCTGCAGCAATATATTCTACTTTATTAGTAGAAATTGCTTTTTACTAAACCATGAAATAAGTACATGACCTAAGAAATGACATGTTCTACTAGTATTTTTTCGATCAACTTTGCAATTAGCATAATCTACATCTGAGTAACTGATTAGATCGAAAGAAGTATGCTTAGGATATCATAACTCGAGGTCAATTGTACCAATAAAATACCTAAGAACGGGCTTAACTATAATCAAATGAGATTCTTTTGAAGATGATTGAAAATGTGCACATAAGCATACACTGAGCATAATATCTGGTCTATTGTCTTTCAAAAATAATAAGTTACCAATCATATCTCAATATACCTTCGAATCACCTGGCTTACTGATTTCATCCTTATCAAGTTTAGTGGATGAGCCCATTAGTGTTCAAATTTCCTTAGTACTTTCCATCTCAAACTTTTTGAGTAATCATTTGACATATTTTAACTGATTAATGAATGTTCAAATTTTTGCTTGCTTGATTTGCAATCCGAGAAAAAATGTAAGTTCTCTTATCATGCTCATTTCAAATTCTAACTACATACTCTTAACAAAAACTTGGCATATATTTTCATTAGTAACACCAAATATTATATCATTAACATAAATTTGAATTAAAAGAATATCTTCATTTTCATATTTAATGAAAAGTGTTGTGTCTCCTCTTGAAAAATATTTTTCAATAAAAAAATCATTAAGTCTCTCATACCAAACTTTAGGAGTTTGTTTGAGTCCATAGAGTGCTTTTATAAGTTTGAAATATTATTTGTTGAAATATGATTTTCAAAACTTGAAGGTTACTAAATATATACTTCTTTTTTTATAAAACCATTTAAGAAAGTATTTTTAACATCCATTTGAAAAATTTTGAAATCTTTATAGCAAACATATGCAAGTAGCATTCGAATAACCTCTAATATTGTGGGTGATGCATATGTCTCATCATAATCGATTCATTCTTCTTGATTGAAACATTGGGTTACAAATCGAATCTTATTTTTTAGTAATGACTTCATACTCATCTTCTTTGTTTCTAAAATCCTATTTTGTTCCAATAAAAAGTATAATTTTTGGTTCTAGAAATAAGTATCCAAATATCATTTCTTTCAAATTGATTTAACTCTTTTTGCATAGTTAAAATCTAAAATTCATCAAGAAATACTTTATTAATATTTTTGGGTTCAATCTGATATAGAAATACAATATGATTGCAAATATTTCTAAGTGATAATCGAGTACTTACACCTCGTAAACGTTCTCCTAAAATTTGTTTCACTGGATAAACTTTCATAAATTTCTACTGTTTGGTTGCATTTTGTATTAAGTTTTGATTATCTTTCCTGATATTTCCATATTGGACTTCCTCTTTTGTGTTTTCTTTATTGAGATTGAGATTTTTCGTATTATTTATACCTCATATTTCTTCATCAACAGATTTCTTGGAAAGTAGAGAATTAGATTCATCAAATACGGCATGCATAGATTCTTGTACAGTCAAAATCTTTTTATTGAACACTCTATAAGGTTTAGTATTAGTAGAATACCTAAAAAATATACATTTATCAAATTTTACATCAAACTTGTATAAATTATCTCTGTCATTCAAAATGAAACATTTGTATCAAAATACATGAAAGTAACTAATGTTGGGCTTTCTCTCATTCCAAAACTCATAGGGACTTTTATCTAACTTAGACCTTAACATAACTCTATTTATAACATAACATGCAATACTTACTGATTCGGTCAAAAAATAACTAGCTAAGTTGTTCTCATTAAGCATTGTTTTTTCTATCTCTTGAAGAGATCTATTCTTTTTCTCTACTATCCCATTTTGTTGAGAAATTTGAGGAACAGAGAAATCATGCACAAAACCATTTTCATCACAAAAAATTTCAATATTTTTATTAACAAACTCTTTTTCCCTATCACTTTGGATACTTGAAATAATATTGTCATTTTTTTTAATTCTCTTGCATAACTTGTCAAATGTATTATGTGCTTCATCTTTATGAGCAAGAAAGATGACTCAAATATATTTAGAGAAATCATCAATAATAACAAATGCATAATATCCTAAACTTGTAACTCTATTTGGTCTAAAAAGATCTATGTGTCTCAGTTGCAGTGAACTAATAATGGAAAAAGACTTCTTAGTTTTAGAATAAGCTTTTGTTTGTTTACCAAATTGACATGTATTACAAATTTTGTTTTTAAGAAAATTTACTTTTGGTAAACTTTTCACAAGATCATTTTTTGAAAATTCGGAAATAAGTTCTATGTTGGCATGACCTACTATTCTATGCTATATCCAAGTAGTTTCATTTTGAGTTGAAAAATAGATAGCATCTTGTAAGACAATTTCTTCAAATTCGATTGTATAAATATTGTTCATTCTAAAAATAATAAAACAAACATTGCAATCATGATCATTCAATATAATGCATTTATTGCTTTTGAAAGTAATTGTCAATCATCTATCAAATAATTGATTTATGTTTAGAAGATTATGCTTTAGACTTTCAACAAGTAGAATATCTTCAATTATGAGAGAAGATTTATTATCAATTTTACATATTCTCACAATCTTTTCTTTTAAGTTGTTGCCAAATGTCATGTATCATTCTTCTTTGGATGTAAAATCAAAGAACTTAATCTTATCTCTTGTCATGTGTCTTGATTATCTACTATCTAAAAATCATTTATTTTTGCTTGTGGATGATTTCATGTATACCTACAAAAACAATTAAAATTATTTTTCTTGGTACCCAAATTCTTTAGGTCCTTCATTTATTAGTATTAAAAGAAATAAGATTTTTAAGTACCCGCTCTAATAGTCATTGTATGTTTTTTTTTTCTAATAGGACAAGCATGATAATTATGACCATTTTTATTATAAAAATTGCAAGTAACATGTGGCATATATGAAAAATTTGAGTGATTGTAATAGTATCTTTCTTTGAAAAAATTATTTTTATAAAAAAAAATTTGAATACTGAACTTTTGATGTAGAATGATTATGAAATAAGTTTTTATAAGATTTGTATTTTTGTTTTGGCATGTATCCCAATCCTGCCTTGTCAAAAACATATATTTGATTATCAAGAAGTTTTTTCAAAATTTCATTTTCTATTCGTAAAGTTTTAAATAATATTTTCTAAATCAGTTATTTTCTTTTTCAACTCAAGATTTTCATTTTTTGAAAACGATATTTTTTTCTTAAAACATCAATTTTGTTTGTTAAAGAAGAGTTTTTCTTTTACAAAGTAGTATATTTGATATCCAATTTTTCAAATTCCTCATATATTTATTCCAAAATATTTTACAATTTCTCATATGAAAGATCTTCATTATTATTAAAATTTGTTACCTCAAGGTCATCTGTAGCTATAAGATAAAGATTTGCTGATTATTTTTTGCTTGCTTCGCTGTATGAGCTACTTGAATCATCATCTCATGTAACTTTCATTACTTTCTTACCATTGTTTTGATATTTTTTTAGTAGAAGATAATCTGTCTTGATATGTCCAGCTTATTGCATTTATTACAAATTAAAGAATCATTTTTATCTAAATTTTTCTTGAAAAACTTTTTGAAAAATTTCTTTGGAAGAGTTTTATTTCTGTTTAAGAATCTTTTAATTCTTTTATTTATCATCGCAACTTCTTTATTTTCGTCGTCACTTTCCTTATTTTTATCACTTTCGCTTTCATGAGGAACAGTTTTAAGTGTCAATCTTTTCTTTGGCTTTCTTTCTTCTTTTCATCTTTAATGTGTACTCATGAGTGGTAAGTGACCTGATGAGTTCATTTATTTCGAGTTTCTTGAGATTTCTAGTTTCAAGAATTGTCGTCACTTTGATTCCTTGCGTTTTAACAGAGAGTTGAAAATTTTTCTTACTATCTCCATGTTGGAATAGACTTTGTTGAGAACTATCAAGTTGTTTATGATATTAGTAAAAATAAGTATTCATACTAGAAATAGATTTATCATCACTCATCTTAAACATTTCATATTCATGAGTAAGAATATAAATTTTTAATTTCTTGACATACAAAATTTCTATATAAGTAACTTCTAATTTATCCCAAATTTCCTTTGCCATAGTGTAAGTCATTATTCTATTGAATTCATTTTTATTGAGAGCATTATACTAGATATTCATAACTGTTAAATTCAATGTATAAATTCTATCGTCTTTACGATCAAATTCTTTTTCTTCTTTTTTGATCTTTACTCCATCAACTACTTTTGTTGGGATATAAAGTCCATTTACAATATTTTTCCAAATTTCTTGACCTTGAACTTGAATGAATATTTTCATTCTAGCTTTCTAAAATGTGTAATTGTCTCCACAAAATAGTGGAGGCTGACTACTAGATTAACCTTAAGCAAATATAGTTATAATGTTAGTCATAAGATCTTAACTTAAAATATACTTAATCTTATAAAAGAGTCATTTGTTCATATACGAATTGTTGCCTAAATGACTAACACAAGAGGATGGTGAATTGAGTTATATTTAAGAATTAATAATTATAAATCAAATACACAATATAAAATATGAACAAACTATAAAACAACAATAAATATAAAAAATAAGGATAAGAGAGAAGTAAATTCAGTATGTTAACGAGGTTCGGCCACATTGCCTACTTTTTTGCCTCAAGCTACCTTTTGAGGATTTTCAAATTCACTATTCAACCTCATTCAGGTGAAGATAGAAATCTATTACACATTTGAACAATACTGCTATAAAGAATCCATATAGAACACCCTCTACACTTGTAATCACCTTACATGTGGTGATTCAACTATTTTATATGTAGAACACATTCTACATTCACAAGAGTTATACACACTCTTTTACTAATACTAGAGCTGATAGTCGGTACATTATCATAAAACACTCCTCAATGAGTGAAATAAGAACAATATAGCTCAAACTATATCTCTCTCAAAATGAACATGGATTAATTAAGGCTCATTACTTAAAGAAAAGAGATTGAAGGTTTTGAATGAATATTATATACTCTTGTAGTTGTGACTTTATATGCATATGAGACTTTATATTCAAATTTGAAAAGATTCACATGTTAAAGATAACATCATTCACTTTTTAATAAATTCAAATAAAAGTATCTCAATTTTGTAATTTTCAAAAACAATATTATTCACTTTTCAAAATATTTAAACCTAATCTTTTTACTTTTTGCATATGACAAAAGAAGTATTGTTTAATTTTCAAAATTTTCAAACAAAATCATCTACATTTTGTATATGTCAAAAATTATCAATCACTTTTGAAAATATTCAAACAAAACATGTATATGTAAAAGATGACAATCAATCATCTTTCAAATTTTCAAAATTCAAACTTTTAATCATGCCACGCACATGTCAAGGATGATAATCAATCGTCTTTCAAAAATTTTAAATTTAATTTTAAAAAAGTGACATGCACATGTAAAAAATGCAATTTAATACTTTATGAGAAAATATTAATTTTGAATTTTAATCATAATTTCAAATTTTTCAAAAAATGTACAAAATTACTATAAAAGCTTTATCTGTGAGCCTATTCTTTTTCTTGCTCATGCTTGGTTCATTGATGTGTTTGATTTCATTATGTATACAACTTGAACTTGAGACTTGTTTATACTTACATTCATTTGTTATCATCAAAATTCATATGTAAATATATATAATTATATGAAATTTGAAACTTTGGGTTCAACAGTAGCAGTGGCCACAACTGGTTTCACAAGCTCGAGGCTGTCACAAGGGCATATAAACATTCTGCCAAGAAACGGTTGAAAGGAGCCTTCGTGACTAAGAATTTCCTTGTAAGTGATAGAAATCGTCGTCAATGGTGCAGATGTGATGCTCTCCATCTACCTGACGATGCCCTAAGGGCGTACAGCTGGGTTATGCCCATTATTAGACAGATTAAAACGAGTAACACGACAATTATATAATTAAATGTTCATAACTTGATACGACACAAATACAATTTAAAAATACGATTTGTCACTCCTATTGTTTAGATGGTAAATACATTTAAAAAATTCTATCCACCGTCCTCTTAATTATCATTTCTTCAACATTATCTTATTTGGCATTCAATAATTAAATGATAAATAATAAATATTTAATATCACGTTAGTGTTATGAAATCATAGAAAAGAGAGAGCCATAACGTATTATAAAACTTTTAAAATGAGAGAGAAAGAGATAGAGCTCAGAAAGGTTATGAAACTTATGAATTTCTTAAAGAATTCAACGATATATATAAGCGTACAAAGGGAACTATGCTAGCTTACTATGCAGTACTATGCTGACACTATGCATTGTGCATATGTCGACCATTCACTATGCCAGTTACTATGCAGTACTATGCTGGCACTATGCACTGTGCATATGTCGACCATTCACTATGCCAGTTACTATGCTGGCACTATGCACTGTGCATATGTCGACCATTCACTATGCCAATTACTATGCAGTACTATGCTGGCACTATGCACTATGCATTTGACGACTAGATAAATGTGGTCATACAATTCAAGATACTTTATAACACTTTCCCTTTGGATGACCATATTTAAAGAATATGCCTCGTTAAAACCTTGCCAAGGAAAAACCCTGTGGGAAAAAACCAATGACGAAGGAAAAAGAGTACAGTATTCATGTGTATCGCCGAGTGCTTTAGGATTGCCTCATTAAAACCTTGCAAAGGAAAACCCAGTAGGATAAAACCTTAACGAAAGAAAAAGAGTACAATCAGCACAAGTCTTCAAGACATTACTTCCCCTGAAAATTGCATGATAACAGGTCTTCAAACCTCCACATTCCAATATTCTGCATAATCTTCTTAAATGTTGCAGTTGGTAGTGCATGATAACAGGTCTTCAAACCTTCGCATTCCAATGTTCTGCATAATCTTCTTAAATGTTGCAGTTGGTAGTGCATGATAACAGGTCTTCAAACCTCCGCATTCCAATGTTCTGCATAATCTTCTTAAATGTTGCAGTTGGTAATGCTTTAGTGAATAAATCTGCTAGATTTTTACTTGACCGTACATTTTTTATATCAATTTCAACTTTCTTCTCATGAATTTCAATGATCTTCTTGTGTGTATCTGAAAGATAACTCGTATCTATACATCCAACTAACTGTGGACTTGATCCATGTTGATAAAATAATCACAACTGGATCTTTCTACTTATCACTACTCTTCTGGAGTTTTTGTAAATAACACAGTTAGTGGAGAATTCATCAACATTAAACCGCTAACCTCATTTTTTAATAAAAACGGTGGCCAGCCTTTTAAGATCAGACAAGCACCGCGAATTTTCAACTCCTCTGTAGGTGTCAGGCGTGCTGTCAGGCACCGCAGCTGTCAGGCGCCGCAGAGCTATGAAGCTATATTCCATCTCTTTTCTCTTGCTTCACGAGAGATGCTGTATCATAATTTTCTCTATAAAAGAGATATTCAGTTCATCTTCATTCGCATCTCATCTTCTTCACTTTTCTGTAATCATACTGCATTTTTACTCTACAATCTCTTTCTGCATTTTTATCCTGCTATCTCTCTCTGCAATGGCTCAGCAATCTTCTCAGGGTCAATATATGAGGTATTCTGCACCTCGTTCATCAGCTGTTCCTGCTTCTACCACAGGTGCTATCATGCAATATAATGATCTGACTCGTAGGTCAGATAATGAAGCTATCTATGAGCTTGTGAGTCTCGGTACCCAATACTCATCATCCATTGTCGCATTTTCTTAGTGACTGCAATCCAGAACTTGTGGAGTTGACAATCTCCACGAGAATATTGCTATACTTCAGCGACTTCTTCTGGAGTCCAACATGAAGATAGAATTAATAAAGAAAGAGAATAGGAATTTAAAATTCTTGCTTAAATCTTCTTTTCGATTGCCCACCCATTTAGATAGGGATGCTATGCAGATTCTTGAAGAACAAGAGCGTTTGAAGAATGAGGCAAAGTGTCTCAAATTTTTGTAATTCTTGCTTCAAGATAATAAAATAATATTTCACAAATATTCATATTTGTGTTTCTATCTTTTAGTAGATATTCTGTGTGCTCCCTTTTATTTCTTCTTTGATAATGCACACTTCATATCAAACCCATAATATGAATCTGAAATACTAATTGTATTAAAAGATGGTATTTCATGACTAATAACATCATCCATCTTCCCCTTGAAGCCGCAAGAGTTTCAGATTTATATTTCAAATATGTGCAATTTTTATGAGCTTTTCTGGAGCCTCAATGACATTTAAATCATATATATAAACTGCAATAATAGCTTGTTTTCATTTGCGTTTGGATTGCTTTAGATCATATAAAGATCTTTGAAACTTGATAGAATACATATTTCCATATGTATTCATATTAGAAGCTTCAGACATTTTCTATCCTTCAGGAATTTTCATATATATATCATGATCCAATGATCCATATAAATTTGCAGTTAATCATGCATATCCAAACTCTCGGTAACTTTCAAGCTAATAAAAATCTCAATATGATTTCAACCACTTTAAAATCATATCAATATTGTTTCTTCGAGAAACTAACTTGTGATTTCTATATCACATTTTCATATTAAAAGTTTCAGGCTTTTTATATCATATATATAAATATCCACTGATATTTAACAAAAATCACCTCTTTAGGTGTTTGGACTTCAAGTCCATATTTATCACATTTTACTTAGTGATATCAATTCTGCAGGAATTGAGAAACTGACTCGTGATTTATATATCACATTTTTATTTCCTTTTCATAAATACCCACTGACATTCAACAAGCATCACCTCTTTGGACTATAAGTCCCGATGCATCATATTTTACTAGTGAATCAATTCTGCAGGCATTGTTTCTTTCAAATTTGGCCAATATTTTACGTCGTATTCTTCGACGATTCTTGATTCACTTTCATCATTACTTCTGGTAATCTCAATTGCCATCTTATATGGAAATACATTGTCGACAACAATTTTATTTCTATCCATAATTTCTCCATTATTCATGAAATGTAACGAGATCTCGTTATTTTCAGGTACCTGTCCCTCTTCAAGGGAAGACATTTTCATGAAAAACCTCTTCAGGAGGTACTCTTCAAGAGTTTATATAGGAGAATTTTATACAGAGAATTTGGATGGACTTTATTACTTGTTTTGTGGGTATGACCTCTTCAGGAGCACTAAATTATTTGTGCCTTTCTCTTTTGAGATACTCTATCTTTTGTATCGATAAGTCTCACATGCCTTTATACATGTCTTTAGACTGCTGAATTTCTTAATTGTCCTACAGGGACTTCAATCCTCGCTGGGATTTTAGCAGCTAGAATATGAGACATTTTTATCTTATTGTATCCAAAATTTAATTATCATCTGAACTTCTGATTCACATATGATAATCAAGATAACGTCGAATAATTTCATCTTATTTGCTTCAAGCAAATTTTTCTTTTCATTTCTGGTGGTAAAACTTTATAGTAGAAGAATCTTCTGGTTCTTTTATGGACGTCCATATGAAAATCATTCGACTTATCGTAATTGATTTTGGATGATCAAGATAACCATGAAAAGATACAAATATTTTGAATCATATCACCTTTTGATGCATCATAATATTTGATTCAATAATTTGTATAATATCATCTCAAAGAGAAAGGTTACAGTTTTTCCAATACAAGCTTCTGACCCAAAAAGATATTTATTATCACGTCCAATCTCTTAGTTTCTTTGAATGAAACACATCATTCTTTTCACTTCAGGGAATAGAATGTTATAAATTCATTATCATTCAATTCAGGGAATGATGTAGATCTAGTAAGACTTGAATAATGATTCTTATCAAAAACTCATTATTTTGCTCAGTCACTGATACAGATTTAGAATATATTGTGAACGTTTGCATTTCATATTGCTACTTCAGGAGCACATTCGAGACGTTCATTCAAATATATATTCTTTCCACAATTTCAATTATGCAACTTCAGGTGCATAAATCATAATAAGTTTTTGGTACAAGTATCACTCATATGAGATACTCAATAAAATTATTGATTTAGGGCGATCCTTTAGGGATGCTCCATTTCCATTTTCAGATAAATCATATCATTAATAATTTATAACCAGTATAAAAGAAAAAATAAAACTTTCATTACTACAAAATATTGCAGAATATAAAAATATTTTATAATAAGATAAAGGAAATACATTACTTAAAAAGGAACACTTTCATGATCAACTCTACCACTAGAATCCTCAAAGAAATCAGAAACATCAAGACTTGTAATATCTTCTCCATCTATAGAATCTAAAGCATATAATGGTTCAGTAAAATTTGTTTCAAATTTCTTTGTTTTTTCTTTTATAGAAGACTGATATAAGTCAACCAAGTGCTTATCTGTACGACAGATACGAGCCCAATGTCCAGTCATACCACATCTATGACATCCATCTTCATCTTTCTTTAAAAATTTGTTTTGGGGACCTTTACCCTTTTCTGAGTTGAACCACTTCTGGTGGTACGGTGTATATCTATTATTGTCCCTTTTAGTGTGGTCACTTCTAGGACTTCCACTTCCATAGTTTTTCCTACCACGTCCACGCCCTAGTTTTCTTTGAAAAGATGCACCATTCGCTTCTGGGAATGATGTAAATCTAGTATCATTTACTTCAGGGAATGATATAGAACCAGTAGGACGTGACTGGTGATTTCTTAACAAAAACTCATTATTTTGCTCAGGTAATAGAAGACAAGATATAATTTCAGAATATTTTTTGAACTTTCGCTCTCGATACTGCTGCTGCAGGAGCACATTCGAGGCATGAAAAGTAGTATATGTCTTCTCTAACAAGTCATCATCAGTGACTTTTTCACCACATAATTTCAATAGCGAGCTAATTTTAAAGAGTGCAGAGTTATACTCACTAATACTCTTAAAGTCTTGCCATCTCAGGTGCATCCAATCATGACGAGCTTTTGGGAGGATTACAGTTTTCTGGTGTTCATATCTCTCCCTTAAATCATTCCACAAAATAAGTGGATCTTTCACCGTTAGATACTCAGTTTTTAATTCTTCATGAAGATGGTGCCGAAGGAAAATTATTGTCTTAGCACGGTCTTGTAGGGACCCTTGATTTCCTTCTTTAATTGTATCTTCCAGGTTCATCGCATCCAGATGGATTTTAGCATCAAGGATCCAAGATAAATAATTTTTTCCAGAAATGTCAAGAGCAACGAATTCCAATTTTGTAAGATTTGATATTTTTTACATATATAAATCAGGAATATAAAAATATATTGAAAAACTTACTTGAAGTTGAGGACTACTAGCTTCAAAATCGTCAGAACTTTCGTGCTGATAACGTGTTATGAAATCATAGAAAAGAGAGAGTCATAACGTATTATAAAACTTTTAAAATGAGAGAGAAAGAGATAGAGTTTAGAAAGGTTATGAAACTTATGAATTTCTTAAAGAATTCAACGATATATATAGGCGTACAAAGGGAACTATGCTAGCTTACTATGCAGTACTATGCTGATACTATGTATTGTGCATATGTCGACCATTCACTATATCAGTTACTATGCTGGTACTATGCACTGTGCATATGTCGACCATTCACTATGCCAGTTACTATGCTAGTACTATGTACTATACATTTAACGACTAGATAAATATGATCATACAATTCAAGATAGTTTATAACAGCTAGAAGATAATCGAAAGATGATAACTAAAAAGTTGTTGAATACTTCAAAGCATGGTACATCAAGCATCAACATCGACTCAATCATGGGGCCCGATATTATATAAATAATAAATATTGTTATCTTAGGTTTCTATCTATTTTTTTTTATCTAAAATCTGTAAGGTCTATATATATATATGCTAGAATCAATTTATTTATTTTTTTAATTTAACGTAGAACATTAAATAGTTTTATAATATGATATAGTATATTAAATAATTTTATAATATGAAGTAGCACATTAAAAATATGTCAATTTTTGAATTTATTTACGTAGGATTTTCTATATAAATGAATATTTTTCTTTTGCGGTACCATTATATTCAAAATAATTATATATAAATTTTTTTTACTTCATTTAAAGATAATTTAATTTAAAAAATAAATTTTAATATACTATGTCAAAATATAAAAATAAATAGTTTTTTTTTTACCACATTAAATAGAGAAAGTTGGTTGTCAAATCACACCTTCTAAAGTTGCTATTGCCCTTTAATGTTAGGAGGGAGACACTGCAGCACAGATGGAGAGAGATCATACCAACACGTCCCCCAACATAACATAAATCCCACAAACTTCAGACTCAGTTAAAACCAAAACCCAATAACATTTCTTATTCTTCATATATCCCCAGTTCCTCAAAATCCATACCCGGTTTGATGCAGTCCATGTCGAGCCTCCATGGCTGCTCCTATGGCCTTCCTCTTTGTGTTTCGGGGATTGCTCATCCCCTCTCTTTCTCTAAGGAGTATGTTTTTTTTTTTTTTTTAATTATTTTTTATTTGTTATTTTTTCTTCTGTCCATCCCTCGAATACAATGATTTACATCCTTCTTTTCTTCTTTTCTTTCTGTGTAGAATGGCAGATCATGATCGCAGAAGGGAGGCCATAAAGAGGCAGAGGTCACAGTCCTTGGCGGAACCTCATGCCAATCAAGAAATGGGTACTCAAAGATTCATTGAGAGAGTGCTTGCAGAGATCAAAGAAGGTGAGGCTGGAGATCTGGCTGGTCTTCTGCATGATCTGGCCCACATTTATTTGGCTTGTACAGCTAAAGCCGCTTAAACTTTACTCTTTACTACCATGTTTGGACAAGCTGTCTGCTTAATTAGTTAATATTTATATTGCTTTGCTTTTCTGAATCCCTATCTTTGGCTCTTCTCCTTGTTTTCTCTGTGATTTTGATTTGATCTTCTTGTTCTTTGTTTCTTCTCCTTTGGTATCAAAGTTTTGAGGTAAGAAACCCGATTTCGATGTTCCTATTTTTTTATTTTATTTTAAGTTGAGATGGATGATGAATAAAATATTATTTAAATATTATTTTTATCTTAAAATTTAAAAAAATTAAATTATTTATTGTATTTTATTTAAAAATTTTAAAATAATAATAATAATAATAATAATAATAATAATAATAATATGAGATGAGATAGAAATGGATTTAATAGCATGAACGTCCTGAAGCCCTACCTTTATGAATATTTTGAATATAAAATTTATTTTCAGATCTCTGATACAATTGTGAGAATTATAAACATTGTAGTAAATAAATAAATATATAAATAAATTCATGGGCCTGCCTATTATAGTACGCAATTAACGTTTTTTCATTCATGGTTATTTTTGCTGTACCGAGGTATTAATTTTTTAGTTTCTTAGATATTATTTTGTTTTCCACTGTTCCTTTTTAGGGAAATTATGATAAATGCACGCGTGTGCTTTTTGGTTTTGGAATTTAAATCTGGATTTTATTTTTTTCAAATTTAAGATTCGAGTTCTGCAATATTTGAAATTCAAAGAACCTGTACTATTTCTCATCAATTTCATGACAAAAATTATTGAGTTATAACCATTTAGTTTTGTTTTTTTTTTAAATGTTTTAAAGGGAAAATTACACTTGAGTTCCTCAAGCCAATATTTTATTAAAAAACAAAAAATGAGATACATGATGAGGAGGTGAGGTTCACCAACAAATATCCCGTTACAACAACTATAATGTAAAAGTGAAAAAGAAATCGGATTTTAGGTTAAAGAAACTTAATCCTTATCCATATCCTACAAAGAGGGCGCTCTCTTAAATGAAGGTTTTTTAACAGTTTGCATAGCTGGGCGAGCTATAATAACACTATTGAAGGGGGTGGATCCTGAAGGTGCATTGTAGTTTATTGTCGTGAATTTTTTTTTTTTAAAAGACTCATATTTCCTTCCTCAAAATCATTAGTTCAGAAAAACGGAAACATTGTAGGAAGATTGGTATCGAATGTGATGAATTGCGGTAGATCGATTTTCTTCAAGCTGGCCTATGGTGGCGCGTGATCTCCAAACTTCTATTCATTTTGCATCATGCACCCTCAATTCTTTCCAAAAAAAAAAAAAAAAGATTACAATAAGCCCCTAAACTATCAACAAGTTTTAATTTAGTCCCTCCATTAAAATATTATAACAATGATCCATACCTCAACAGAAAGGAACCATCTTATCTCAAGTACTCTTAACTCTAGCAAATTAACCATGTGTCTCTCTATATTGCCTAGTGTTTTTGGGATAGAGGCGATACCTGTAACCTAGTAATGGTATAGTTGATGAGAAAGGAATAATTGTGGGGACTACACGCATGCATAATGGTTGGAATGTGCGGGCAAGGATGCTGAAAAAAGTGAGGATAATGTACATGTTTGGTAGTACTCTAATCAATGTAGGAGTCATCCCTTTGCTGATGATAACTTTCCGATCCAAATATGCTATCATATTAAAGACGAATATCTACTTAACAAATAGCACAAATCTTCTCCACTACAAAGAAGAGAAATGTTTTAGCCATCATATAAAAGTAAATTCACAAATTGACATGCCTTAATATAGTTTATTAGATTGTAAAACTATTTTGATTATAAAATAGATCTAATGCATTACATGAAATTATGTCAGTTTGTGAGTTTACTTTTATAAGAGTGTAACACTTCTCTTTTATTTAATTATTTGAGAAAAAAGGGTTGCAATCTTGAGATGATGAAATACTAATCATGAAGAAATTATTGCTATTTTTTGGATGCAAAAATTAATGATGCTGGAAAGGGGATTTATTGTACTTAGCAGGCTAAGCCTTCACCCATTGCGGCGAGGCCCACGACCCCCAATGGGGGAGGCCCAAGTGAACCTAGGGGCCCAAGGAAGGGTAAAAAGAGCTGACGGTCCCTCCAGTTACCTTGCATTAATAGGGAATAGATAGACCCAAATTATGTCTCCTGCAGGATTGGCCACATTGAATGCAACTCAGGGCGATCAACTTTGAGGTCGGTCCCCCGTAGCTGATAGGAACAACCACATTAAATGTAATGTCATGCCATCCAAGACACAGGCGGTCATTACAATGGCAAAAGAATCCTATGTGGAATCGGCTATAAATGGAAAAAGGCTGACAATGGGAAGGGGGTTACACACTATATATTTTTCTAACTTTTCACATCTCCTTGCTTAGCTTTACTGGACACAAGAGAAGAGATTTGACTTTGGCATCAGAGGCAACAAGGTCACCCCTGCCACCCTTTCTTCCACCCTCATAGGTACATGAGTATTTTCGTTGCTTGGAGGCTACAAGACACGCTTTAACAATTGGCATTGTTTGTGAGATCTGATATTATTTTGACCTAACAACATCAGCATGCCTTTTGCATGACAGCCACAATGCGCTCCTGTTCGACCCTCGAGCAAGAGTCTACTTCAAGAAGCATGGAAGGAAGGTTCACGGAAATGAAAGAGCTTGTGAAACCTTTGACCTCAGATGTGGAAGCCTTCCGACGAGAGCACGAGGTGCTAAAGCAGGGAAATGATGAGCTCGAGGGAGGCACCTAACTAAGCAAGATCAAACGGACAGAAGGGGACTTGCAAAACACTGGCAGGCCACCCTCGAAGATCAAGAGCACTAGCCTATGGGCGAGGAACTACACAATCTCATGGGCAAGTATGAGGATAGGGCAAAGAAGATAGGGGTATCCACTATAGACCAACTACTTAGTGGCATAGACCTACCCTACAACCCCGAAATGATGGGATTTCACTTCTCCCAACATTTAGGGCCCCAAAGACAAAGATGTACAACAAGTTCGAAGGATCTAGTTGAGCACCTAGAGACGTTCAAAACTCACATGACATTGCATGGCTTCCCAGGGTATATAAATGTTCCTAGCACATGTGGATTGCATGGCTTGACAACCCTCCTTGGTGTCCAAACACCACCAAGTGTAGTCGATTTCAGATTCCGCCTGGTCATTCAGGTCGATGCTCCGCACTCGAACCCAGACGAGCGCATGTTGGAACACCTCTTGCATGTGTCCCAGTCACCCTTCGCACCCAGGGTTGTCGAATCTGGATCCCACCTAGCTACTTAGGCCAATGCTCCGCGCTCGCTCCTCGAAGTCCAAACATCATCTAGTGTAGTCGATTCCAAATCCTGTATGGCCATCTGGGTCAATACTCCATGCTCGAACCCCTGACGAGCGCAAGGGAAACATCTCTCCCAAGTATCCTAGTTCCCCTTCGCCACCTAGTGCGGTCAGTTCCAAACCCCACCTGATTACCTAGGTCGATGCTCCGTACTCATGCCTTGGTGTCCAAACGCCACCTAGTGCGGTCGATCTCAAATCTAGCTTAGTCATTTGGGTCGATGCTCTATGCTAGAACCCTTGACGGGCATAGAGGGAACACCTTTCCTAAGTGTCCTAGTCCCCCCTCACCACCAAGTGCATGGTTACTTGGGCTGATACATCACGCTCGTGCCTCGGTGTCTAGGTGCTACCCAGTGCGGTCGATTTCAGATCATGTCTAGGCTCAGGTGGCCTTGACTACCATTCAACGTGGTTGACCCTCGACTCAGCTGCATTCCTCGGGTTGGCACATCTTGATAGGGCAGACTTCGATAAATGAAAGTTAGCAGCAAACTAGGAAGGTATAAACTCACAATCACAAGGGAAAAGTGCTCAGAAAGTCAGGTTCATTAAGTAGACTTATGTCTACAAGGACATGAGTTGAGAAAAATTAAACAAAGCATAAGGTGAAGTGAGAAAAATTTAGCCTAAGCAGTTATGGGTGGGAAGAAGATCAGAAAAGACTTCAGGCATCAGGTCACGCCCCAAGGAGTCAAGGGTTTTGCAGTCCTGTTAGGAAGGAGCAAAGCAGGTCAAGTCTAGAGTCCTAAGGGAGTCATGAGGGTTCACTACTAGGTTTCTTCTCACCCTTCTCTAACCCTAAGGAGTATTGGTAGCTCTAGGCCTGGTTGCGGAAACATGTAGCTGCCTCGAGCTAGGGAGTGATCTAGGCTGGCTTCGCATTCGCGGTAACTAACTAGCCCTCCAACCTTTTAGTCCTCTCCTCATGGGACCTTGACTCCTCCTTGAGCTGCAAATGGGACTCAAACAGCTTCATATATAAGTCCTCGACCTTCTTTTTGTCCCTTTGAAGCGATGAGATCTCTACTGCGAATGCATTTATTCTAGACTAGAGTTCACTAAGGCACATGTTCAAGTCATAGTGGACATCCACAGCTTTAGCGTATGTGATGATGTAATCTTGACAATGAGGCTCGGCCTCCCTAGTCTCCTTCTCCATACGAAGAATCTGTGCCTCCTCCAAACTTTGCTCTTCTGCAGTGGCCTTGGCAACAGCCTTAAGGTGGGACAGTTCCTGCCTCAACGCCCCTTCCAAGATTGGACCCCTCTTTGCGAAGGTCCATGATGATCCACCGTAGGTGCCCATTCTTTACTTCACCCTCCTAATGGGCCATCTCAACGCGCTCCAAGGTGACTTAGAGCTTAAACATCTCATGGTAGGTTAGACCACCCAGCCTACGCAAGATCTCGACCTCTCTTTCTATCTCGACCCATCCATCCACAGCCTAGGCTGCCAAAAACTCAAATCCCTGTTAGTCAAGGAAAAAATAGTTAGACCACCAAAATCTGAAAACTGGGTTGAACACAGAACAGACCAGAGAAGAGTCTTACTGGGGAAAGGAGGTTGTTGAGTTGGTTAGTCATTCCTCGTACCGCCTTCTCTTTTAGAAAGGCGAGATGAAGAGGAACTATCCTCGCTCCTCAGTCCCAACCCACCGGAAGGCCCAACGGCGAAGGCATTAGAAGCTCCAAAAGCGGACGTCGCGATGAGCTCTTCTGTCTTAGGACTGCAAGTCACCTCTCTTTCTGATTGCACAGAAGGACTACCACTCATAAAGCCAGTTGACTAAAATATGTTCTCAGAGTTGGTAGCCAAGGAAGAGTCTCGTTTGACCGAAGCATCAGTTGAGGACAACAAAGGTTGTGAAGACGAGGACCCACCTCGACTCAACAACAACGGGTTCTCTTGGGAGAGGCCCTCAGGAGCAGTGACGTGCTTATGGGAACCATGCCCTAGCTAGCGTTGGAAAGATACAAGACGTCATCACCACCATCCTGGGAGGTTCCCTCTTGTTGACAGAAAGTATCTTTCAGGCCCAACACAGCTTCTCGGTCACCAGCACACCAATGTGTATCTGTATGCCTCAAAACGCTTGATGATGATGACCACTTGGGAGACACCCAAACCTAATTGATGTAAGGCCTCAACGAAGGCAGCCTCCAACTCTTTGATTCTCAGGGGACCATCCCGCCCTTTAAGCGGAAACTTTTTGGCATGCTGCCCAATGAGCCCTCTAGCTGCTGCTTAGCCCCTTGTGGCATCGAAGTCCCCCATAGGAAATCATAACCCACCTTGTGGGATTGGTTGAGGGTGACGAGGAACCGGAAGACATTCTCTTCTATTATAAGGATGTCGGTCTCGACCTCCTCCTCATGTTCCCAGACCCATGAGTACACTAGTTGGATGCAGGCCCGCTTAAGGTTAAACAAGTTGAATGTGATCTATTTTTCATCAAGACTAACCCCTAGTCAGGTCTGCTGGGGAACTCCCGAGTGGCGGCTTCCCTAGGCAGGAACTCCCATCCTTTGCCCTCCACAAAAAAGAACTTGTTCTACCATCGCTTCGCATTAGAGTGGCAGGCCTCAAGCTAGAAAATTTAGAATTTAGGGCGAGACCAGAAACTACAAATGTTGCCCTGTGACACCCGGACTACATAGGTGAATGAGAACACTCGAACGGTCAAGTCCAGATACTCCTCTCCAATGGATTCCAGGACCATATGCCATGATGCACAGCATGACGTCAAGATTCTCCAAGCATTAGGGTGCACCTAGGCTAGGGCCATGCCCAAGAAGTCCAAGACGTGGCAAATTGGGCGGAAAAAGGGAAGCCGCACACTTTGCGTGAACATCCTGGAGTATAGAACCACTTTTTCGGCATTACCTTTGGAGTTGACGACTCCATTGCTTGGAGCCTGGACCTCCAAGACCATTGACTCAAAGATTCCATGTGTACCCAAATCACATCAAGGGTAGCGGGGTCAATGGCAGTGGACCACTTGTATCCATCGTAGGAAGAAGAATTGCCAAGCGAGATGCTCTCGGAAGCCATTGTAGGCGAATTTGGAATAGTGTTGGGAACAAAAATGCTAAAGTTGTAGGAGAGCTAGAGGGCCAAAGGAGAAAGAGCAGGAAGAGTAACAGAGAATGCTTAGGAGTAGGAGAGGAGGAATAATTAGGGAGATCATGACGATTCAGAAGCCCTAACGGTAGGAGTGATGGAATGTGAGAATGCAACGGTTGTGCAGGTTTCTGAGGCAGGGAAACGTGCAGATGTGCAACGAATTCAAGTGGAAGAGGGAGCGTACTAGATAATTAAATTCCTACCATGCCCATATGATAGAAATTTGAAAGGTAACTGGAAATGGGATTTTTCATACTCAGTTGGGCTAAGCTCAGGCCTATTGTGCTGAGGCCCACTACCCCAACAGAGGGAGGCCCAGGTGAACCAGGGGCCCAAGGAAGGGTAAAAGAAGTCAACGTTCCTCCAGTCACCATGCATTAATGGAGAATAGAATGCAATTCAGAGTTGTCAACCATGAGGTGAGGCCCCTAAAGCTGACAAGAGCGGCCACATTGAATGCAAGATCATGCCATCCGAGACAAAGATGATCATTGCAACGATAGAAGAACCCCATAGGGAATCGATTATAAATAGAAGAAAACTGACAACGGGAATAGGATTACACACTTGATATATCTTTCTAACTTTCCATATCTCCTTGCTAAGCTTTCTTAGACCCTAGAGAAGAGGTCTAACTTTGGTATCGGAGGTGACATGGCCACCCCCCACCATCCTTCTTTCACCCTCGTAGGTACATAAGTACTGGTGTTGCCTAATGGTTAAAAAACACACATCAGTAGATGCCATTGCGCAATAGTAAATTAGGTACAAAAACAAAACAAAAATATAATATAATAGTTTTACGTTCAGATATGATTAAGAGAGAATTAAGTTTATTTTCAAATGAGGAGTTTGGATATGAATCTGTTAAGAGTTTTACTATATACAAGCAAAGTCGCGTACTAATCTATGTACAAATACTGATTATTTCATATTCAAAATTTAAATTAGGATTTTTTTTAATAAAATCTACTTTTTGACCAATCACATTAGATTAGTGCACATATTAGTACGCAGTTATACTTGCAACTAGATTTTTCCATCTGTTAAGTAGGGGCGAATGCATAGGGGGCCCATGTTCCCCAATGGATTTATTTTTCTGAAAAGAAAAATTGAAAACAATTTTGAGACAAATTTTCATATATTTATATTATTTAAATTTAAAATTAAAAACATAATTAGTGATGAAGCGCCAGGGGGAGGCGCATTTAAGTCAAAATTTTTAAGGAAAGTTAATAGGATTGGTCAGATTTCCATAAAATCAAAGGAAAAAAAAAATTGTCATACCCTAAAGCTTAATTTACTTAGAAACAGTTGAGAAGGGTTGTAGGAATCAACTCATCTTTGTTAGTTCTATTCTAAAACAAATCTCCAATATTTTCGGCACAAATGACTTTATTAATGTTCAATTTCTAAAAATAATGGTAAAAATGAGGATTGAAATAGCACCTATGCTTTTATGATTCTACCAAATTGCCAACGACTCTCACAACAAAGAAATCACAATTATAACAATCATGGATGCCTCAATAAAAAACTTGAACTAAGGGAGCTCTTTAGCAACTAGCTAAAATCTAGTTTGTAGCAATTTATCCTTTTTGCCT
Source organism: Carya illinoinensis (assembly GCF_018687715.1). Taxonomy (NCBI): domain Eukaryota; kingdom Viridiplantae; phylum Streptophyta; class Magnoliopsida; order Fagales; family Juglandaceae; genus Carya; species Carya illinoinensis. The sequence goes on along the minus strand of NC_056764.1, from coordinate 13,371,762 downwards.
ACGCTTTCTACAACAAACAAATAGCAAGTGCCTCTGACTAAGCTGAAATATTACATATTTTATACATTTAGAATTAATATATTTTAATTCTTTCATTACATTATTACTAGTTTTATATGAAAAAAATGATTAAGATGAACAAATCCAAGTTGTGATTTAAATTGATTAATAGCATGATTTATGCTTAATTTTAGAATTTGTGATTTAATTGAGCAATTTTTCTTTATATGCATAATATATATATTTATATTTTATTCTTTTTATTTTATTTTAATTATCTTTATATGCCGTCAAGAGTTAAAAAATGGAGTTTTGAACTTTTAAAAGACACATTGAGGAGCCCGACTTATTCTTTTCGGCTTTGGACGCACGAGACTTCACTTGCTTTTTGAAGAGAATGCATGCCACACGGAACATGAATTGGAAGGCCGGACTTATCACTTAGTCAAATGCACGCCGCATGATATAAAAAGGAATTCATTTTTGGTATTAGTTAATTAACACTACTTTTTCTATGGGACTTTGACGGCATGGACCTGGGGGTTTTTAATTTAAGTCAAAGGCACGGGGCAAGATTTCAATTGGTATTAGGACTTCAACTCACGCATGGCAACACGTACTAGACTTTTGACCTGGGATGGCATGCAAAGATCAATTTATTTAAGGCCGCACCGATAGGGAGAGACACAACATTTATTCTCTTTAGGTATTTTTCAGCCGCACCTTTTCTCTTTGAGCATTTTTTAGTGCCACATACATTTTTTCTCTGGAATTGAAGACGCCGTACGCTAGCTAGAAATTTATTCATTCTTTTATGTATTTTGGATCTACACTGCAATGCCATTGAAGAGCTCCTTGAGGGATCCAACTACTGCTATAGTCCAGCCTCCTTCATTGCTTTCAATCTCCATCTTTGTTTATTTGGTTTGCTCTTTTCATTTCATACTTTTTATTTAATTTCAATTTGAAGTTTATGGTGTATTCTTGATATTTTTTGTTTAAAATTTTGGGCATTTTATTTGCTATTTATTTTATTTTATATTAGTTATTTTTCTTATTTCTTTAAACTTCCATTAAATATGCATTACAATTACATTTTAGATTGATTAAATGTTAATTAGGACATAAATAATTTTAGTTTATTATTTAATTTTTAGATTAATTAAAATTATTTAGCATCGTTAAAACTTTAATTGTTAATTTTAATTTGTTAGTCTTTTACGTTTCATTTCGACACTCAAAAAAATTTAAAAGTATGAATCTAGTCTATGACTAGTGACCTTTTTATTTCCATTACACTCTTCCATTCATTGTATATACCACCATTTTTGTTTGTGAAACCTTTTACCATTTTATACGAGTTTAGATTTAAACAACTTTTTCCAATGAGACAATTTAGGAATTTTATTTCTAATTATTATACGACATCTTCTTGTACTTGGGATAGCATTTGTGTTACTCATTTTTGAGTTAGTCAGCCTCTAACATGACCTCTCTTGATACTTTTAGCAATGACAGTATAGGATTGTTAAGAAAGTGTTTCTCACCTCCACGTTTGACCTGGAACAAGGAAGTTTAATGGCCTCAAGTGTCAGAAAACACCTTTCATGCTTAAGTTTTTCCTAGAGAGTGAGAGAGTTTGTGATAACATTAGTTCAAATTGTATCTATATCAAGGCTTTTATACTTCCTTTTTCCAATGGGATCATCGTTCTTTCTGTGCCTGGGGTGTCTAGTCCTCTTCTGTATGGAATGTTGTCACATTTAATACAACATCTTTTGTTAGGGAGTAGATCTCCCGTTGGGATCTCTTGCCAATGGCCCATGTCAAGGTATTTAATGTAGTGTAGTTCCCCGCAAATTATCCATTCTGACTCGTGCCCGTTTGAACATCGTCCCCTCTCCCTATGTTGGTCTAGGCCCTCTACTTCTTTACTAGTCAGTGGGCTTGCAACATATAGATTGTGGGCCTCAATAGAGACGAGTTGAGCCTAGTCTACCGAGGGTTGAATATGTCCCTCTAGCTACCCCACAAATTCCTGCCACGTGGGCATGACAGGAATTTTGTCACCCATAACCCTTTTGTCTCTTATCCTCATAAATATTTTTGGCGATACATGTTCCCACGTCTTAGGAAAGGGTGCGACAATTCTATATACACGTTCTTTCACTCCATGAGAATTGCGAGACATTTTCTCGATGTTTTCTTTTCAGTGATACTTGTCACCGAGGTAGTCCAATCAATATCGACCCTCTACTTAAACCCCGAGTTTCAGCCTTCATCTCTTTCTTTCTACTGAGCCTTGCTCATTCTTGCAACTTCTTCTCCCTTGAAGAATGCTAACCCTTTTTTTTCTCTATTTCTTTCTTTTAGTGTCAATGGAATCCAAAACACTTCCTTGTCCTTTGTCTCAGGGCTTGCGTTTGTAGCGCTTGGGACAACCCTGGGGCCTCTAATTTCTCTAGGGCTTTGGACAACCCTTTGTACTTTAAGGAGTACCATTGGTCATCAACTACTTCCTCATTGAATTTGAACATGCTGAAAAGCTCCTACCGGGTGCTAAATTTGTTGTTTTGGAGGCTCTAGGGGCTCGCCATGATGCTATCGACTCCTAGGGATTTGTCCATAAGGTTGCGTTGTACCCTTCCATGTTCTTGAACGATCTGTGGCTCCCTTTTTGTTGTCTTGTCCGAGACGTCTTAGACTACTTTGCGTTGGCCATATCGTAGCTTCATCCCAACATACTTTGCGTTGGCCATATCGTAGCTTCATCCCAACATACTTTGCGTTGGCCATATCGTAGCTTCATCCCAACATGTGGAGAATTTTGATGTCATGCTGCATCGTTTAGCCCTAGTTCTAGGAGCTGAGGGGAAAAACTATCCTGACTTGACGGCCAGGGAGTTCTTTTTCACACATGAGGTGCAGTGTCACGACGGTAGCCTGTGCAACTTCCATTCTTGTGGCAAATACAAAGTTGCTCACTTGGAACCTCACTTTTCTTGTGTCAAGGAATGGTTCAAGAGGTTTTTCTTCATGTCAGGCCATGGTTGGGAATTCCTCACTAGTGAGGTCGTCTCCCAAGAGTTCCCTGTTCGGGCTATTTGGATAATCGTTCCACATGACAAGGAGTTTTCCTTGAACTTGTCCAACTGGGAAAAAGTCTGCCTGAGGCAGTTTATTCTTGGGTCAAGGACTATCAAAAGGAGGTTTGGACTAATGCTCTGTTGACTTGAACCAATATTGATAATTTCTAGTGATGTCGAACCCGTCATGCTTCAATGGCTGCCATTTCTTGAGGGAGCCACTCTCTTCTCAAGTTTTGAAGAGGCCTTCTAGTCCACCAATAGAGGAGACTGGGAGCAGGCAGAGTCTGACTTCTCGACAGTTACGAGCTTTGACCATTCTTTGCTAGGAAAGCACCTTGCCACATCGCTCTCATTGGTTTTGTCCTCTACCCCTCCAAGCAACCAGGTGCTAACTAGGGCCTTTAACTAGGATGAGGAAGAGCTTAAGATGACATTTTTTTCATTCTTATTCAAACTTGCTCTGAGGGGCCCTCGTGAGCCCATTGTGTCATTTGAAGATGCCACAGGAACACACACCTCCGGGGCGACCGTCGACCTAGTCGTGAGGTGGCTAACCTCCAAGGTGACTTGACGAAGTCTCAGGAGGATATAGCCCACTACTATCTTGAAGCCAAATTGTTGAAGGAGTAAGATACCGAGCGAGATCGGCTAGCTTATCAGAAGGCAAAGCTGGTGGAAAGGACCATTGAGGTGGAGAGGGTCGAGAAGTCTTGCCAAGATCTCAGGGGTGAGAAGGATAGGCTGGTCAAATAGCACGAGTTGGACAAAAGGGCATACAAATTCTTGGAGAAGAAGTATTTGGATCTCAGTGCCTCTTGGAGGAACAAGTAGGACGAGGTTAGATCTCAAGACCATAAAATTACAACTCTAAGGACTAAGTTGACCTATGGGGATATGTAAATAGAAGCTCTAGAGTCTGAGTCAGTTTCTTCCAAAGAGGGCCTGGTTCAACTCTCTTCCCAGTTGGCTGTGGCCAAGGTGGTCAGGAACAGGGCTTGGGGCTTTGGGTATAAGAAGGGCTTGGAGAGGTTGAGGAAACACTTGATGGGGAGCCCTCAAACCGACCTGAATAATCTTAACTTAATGACCCTCAAGCCCAACCATCAAGCCCTTCAATTACTTAACTCCCTGGGGAAAGACCTGAAGCCCAATGCCTTCCCAATACATCTTTAAGTCCTTGAGCTGTAAAACAAATCTGTAGATATATATATTGTGTTTTTTTTTTTTTTTGTTCTGAGCGAACAATTCATTCTGTGAATGTATATTTATATATTCTTTGGCACTTGTTGCTTTGAATGATCTTCACCTCTCATTTGTGTGTATGGATATGTGCCTTTCCTAGTTCTCTATTTTTCTATTTGCCTATCTTGGGAGCCCTTATCCTACGTGCCAAGATTAATTATGGCATGCCGATTGGCTGGGAGTCATCTCCTATGATTTGAGTGAAAGGGCGATTGGTCGCTATTTATGTATGGGAACACATCGGCTTAGGATACCAGGTGGGAGGTGGACTCAACTGCACTAGGTGGTGAGAAGAGATGAGACGCTTTGGAGAGGTGTTCCATCCTCTACTCGCCAAGTAGCGCGGAACTTCAGCTTAGATAACTAGACGAGAGATGTGCTTGACTGCACTGGGTGGCAAGGAAAGATGGGACACCTAGGAGAGGTGTTCCCTTCTTTGTTTGCCGAGTGCGAGCGCAGAACATCGACTTAGATAACCGGACAAGAGGTGACCTCAACTGCATTGGGTGGCAAAGAGAGATGAGACACCTAGGAGAGGTTTCCCCTCCTTTACTCGCTGGGTGCGAGCGCGGAGCTTCGGCTTGGATAAACCAAACAGGAGATATGCTTGATCACACTAGGTGGCAAGGAGAGATGGAACACTTAGAAGAGGTGTTCCCTCCTTTATTCCCTGGGTGCAAGCGTAGAGCTTCAACTAAAATAAACCAGGAGGGGGATGTGCTCAACCGCACTAGGTGGTGAGGAGAGATGTGACACTTAGGAGAGGTGTTTGTTCCTTTTTTTCCTAAGTACAAGCACGTAGCATCGGCTTAGAAAACTAGGTGGGTAATGGCCTTAACCTTGCTAGGTGGCTCTCAATTTTTTATTTTTATTTATTTTTATTATTATTATTTTTAAGTGGTAAACATTGAAGATAAGTCTTGAGATGTGAGGAAATTCAACAAAATGTAAAGCAATTTTATTGAGTTTTCAAGATGTTCTTACACGAGCCTTCTAAACGAAGTATTTCTTAAGGTGCTCCACGTTTCATGGACGTTGCAAATTCTTTCCCTTAACATCTTTTACCTAGTGAACTTTGGGTATGTGGAAAGTCATAACCATCTACGATCCTTCCCATTTCGGTCAAAGCTTTCTTTCCTCTTGAGAAGTTACCCCAGTTTCTTTTAAGACCAAATCTCCGACCTTAAAAACCCACCCTGTGCTTTACTCTTTTGTTAAAGTATTGCTGTTTTTTCCTTTTGGTGATTGCTGCCCTCAGCTTTGCCATGTCTCTTAGTTCTTCTACTAGGTCTAAATCTCCTTGTAGTCCTACTTTGTTTAGCTTCTCGTTAAAGGGCTTTATAGCTTGGTATTCCTATCTCTACCGAGATTATGGCCTCGCTTTTGTAGGCTAGCACAAAAAGGGTTTTCCTTGTTGGGGTCTTTGTGGTAGTTCAGTAGGCCTATAGAAATCCTGGCAACTCTTCTGCCCAAGTTCATTTCTTACTCGTGAGTTTCTTTTTTTAATATTCCTACAAGAGTTTTATTAGTTGCCTCAACCTGCCTGTTTCAGCGCAACAATTGCGAATGTGGTCAAATTCAAACTGCCACATGTTGTCCACAATGATGGTTTGGGGGATACCAAATCTGCACACGACAATCTTTCATTGGAATATGGTGATGTTGGTGGCCATTATTGTTTTTAGGGCCTCTACCTTCACCCATTTCGTAAAGTAATCCACAGTGACTATGATGAATTTCAAGTCTCCTTTGCCTGGGGCTATAGGGCCCACTATGTCTGGCCCCCACTGCGCAAAGGGCCATTGGAATGTGATTGACGTCAACTCTTCTAGTGGGTTATGAGGAATTGGCATATATTCGTGACACTTTGAGCATTTCTTGGCTAACTGTTCTGCATCTCTGAGGGCAAGAGGCTAGTAGTTGTCTGTTCTCAAGATCTTTCTCGCTAGGGTTCTTCTGCCTAAGTGATTTCCACACACTCCTTCATGTATTTTTGCCATTACTAAGCTTCATCTAGTGATATGCACCTTAATAAGGGCGGGGAAAAACGTTCTTTGTACAAGGTCCATTTAGGAGGGTGAGCTCGGTTGCCTTATTCCTCACTTTGCTCACCTCTTCTTTCTCAGTTGTTACTTCTCCAATGGTTAGGAAATTGGTTATTGACGTGCCCACTCGAGTAGTCTCGTTTCCACTTCCAAGACTTTGAGCCCAATGGCAGGGGTTCCTACCACTTTGCTAATCACTGCCCATGGTAGTGCTGCGTCATCCATTGTAAATGTTGTTTGCGCTAACTTATCTATCTTCTTCTGGGGAATTTCTCTAATGGCAAGATTTTGAAAATTAGTAGCGTAGCTCCTATACTAGATGTAGATAGAGTTAGAGCCTTTCATTGTTTGCCATGTATTCTCATATGACTTGGTTTACCACAATTTGAGAGTCCGATTTCACTTCTACTTCCACCACTCCTAGCACCTTTGTTATATGGAGAGGCCTATTAGTAGGGCTTTGTATTCATTGTTTGTAGTTTTGAATTCGAGTCTTATCGAATAATAACTTTTGTCACCGAAGTTTGACACTATATACACTTCGACTCCCACGTCTGAACAACATGACAAGCCATCGACATAGACTTACCAAGGATTGTTGGTCGGTTGGTTGAGTACCTCCTCAAGGGGGGCTAACCATCTTTGCCATGAAGTCCGCCAGCGCTTACACCTTGATGTTGATTTGCGGAACGTAGTCAATGTCGAATTTGCTGAGCTCAATCGAACAATTGAGCAATCGTCTGGACATATCTGGTCACGCTTAGTGCTTTCTTGAAGGGAGCTTCAGTCAGTACTCTTATCAAGTGCGCTTGAAAGTAGAGTTTCAGGCGGTGGGTAGCTACTACTAATGCAAAGCCTAGCAGCTTCATAGGCGGGTACCTAGTTTCCACCCCTCTCAATGTGCGGCTAGTGTAGTAGACTAGTCTTTGAGTTCCATTCTCCTTTTGTACTAATGCTACCAAGACAAACTCTAGTGTGATGGACAAATACAGGTAGAGAGTTTCTTCCTTCACGGTTTGGTTCAAGAGGGGGAATTAGAGAGGTATTCGTTGAGTTGAGAAAATCCTTTATTACATTCCTCATTCCAATCGTGCACCTTGCACAACACTCAGCAAAATGGTATGCACTTGTCTCTCGACTGGGAAATGAACCTGTTAAGTGCTGCGATTCTTCCCGCTAGCTTCTAAACCCCATTGAGGCTTTTAAGGGGCCTCATGTTGATGATGGCCTGGTTCTTCTATGGGTTAGCCTCGATTCCCCTTTCTAAAACCATGAAGCCACGAAACTTGCTCGACTCTACTCCAAATGTGCATTTTATGGGGTTAAGTTTTATCTTGTACTTTTGCAAGACCACGAACATCGCTCACAAGACTCCTTACTTTTTACGAGCAAGTCCTTCGCATAGACTTCCATGTTCCATCCTATTTGTTATTTAAACATACGATTTACCAGCCTCTGATAAGTTGATCTGGCATTTTGAATCCAAAGGGCATTACCTAGTACCAATATAATACTCAATCTGTTATGAATGTGGTTTTTTCTTCATCGCCTGGGCTCATTTGGCTATACCCAGACTAGGCATCCATAAAGCTCATCATTTTGTATTTGGCAATCAAGTCCACGATCAAATCAATTCATGGTAAGGGGAAGCTATCTTGATGGCATGCCTTTTTCAGGTTGGTGAAGTCGACACACATCATCTACTTGTTGTTCGCCTTCTCGACCAAAACCATATTAGAGAGCCACTTTGGGTAGTGGGCCTCCCTAATAAACCTTGCGACGAGTAGGAGGTCAGCTAATTCCTCTAGTATGGTCACATACTTGGTGCTAAAACTTCTCCACTTCTATCAGACTTTCTTGGCATCTGGGTTCATGCTCCAACAGTGCTCAATCTAGGCAACGCTAGGCACAAACGTCTTTGTGCTCAATCAGCAACCACTTCAATCGTGATCTCACCTCAGGCTTCGTCCCGGTTCCTATTCTCCCCTTCCTTTCACAATGAGCTTCATCTAATGTAATTAATTCCAAGGGCTTGTCGACCTTTCCTTGTTTCTGGTTTCACTTGTCCCTAGTCTCCACCACTTGCTCAATGAGCTCAAGAGATGGGGGAGGAACTTGCTCCCCATTTCTTCAAACCCCCCTTCTTTATTAGAGATAGCTTTTTAATCGCCATCGTGTTGGACAGGGTCATGACTGACGTATGAAAGGCACGTTCATTGTACTAAAAGAAGATTTCATAGACGGTGCCAACTTTTAAAGATGTGTTTTACATCCTGCTTACCTCCACGTTCAACTTGGAACCAAAGTTTTGAATTTTGTTTTAGTTGAAGTATTGAAACTGAATATTTTGGTACCAGTACGTTTCAGTGTATCATTTTGGGATAGTTATTATATAGATAAATTATTTATATAAATCTTAAAAATATACATATATAAAAAACTAAATAATATTTCTTCACAAAATCTCCAAATTCTTTTAGGAAAATATACCTGTGTGTACAACAGATTTTCTCAAGTGCATTTGTACAATATTTATATATATGTATATATATATTTATATATATGTCTGAACAATCAAAAAGAATCATGGGCCATGGCATCCTCTGCATTGACTGAAGAACTTCCCTTCTCTTCATAAATCTCGTGGGTATTTCCAACCATCAAGAATTATCGATCAAGCCGCACCCTTTGTCATCATTTTCCTTCTAATTCTTTCTTTCTCAACTGCTGGTTCTCTCAGGTGACTTCCGATATTTTTCTCCAATTTTTTTTTTTCTTTGCATGTCCTTTTTTGCGCAGTTAACAAATGGACCAAAATGAATCTTTTGCTCGTTTAGTTTTTGGTTACTTTTATTTGAAAGAATTAATACTCGTAACTAGAGTCAATCGGGTCTACTGTTAATATGTTGAGCTGGAGCATTTCGTGATGAAAGTTAAAAGCTTTAGAATGTTGGGTTTTCTTTCTCCTATTTTCCACCATTTTCTCGGCAAACAAACAGTGTTTGCTTCATTGTTTTACTTTTATTTAGTTATTATGTCTGCTGGATTGATCAAGGATAGATGGCACTCATCAAAGTGGTGAAGACATAAAAGTTATCTTTTTGAAACATTGTTTCGAACGAAACACACATTTTGTCTGGAATATCGAAATCTTATCAGAATGAATTTGAAAATGACCATAATTTAATCCGGAACGAAATATCCCAGTATGGCAAATTCTGGCCAGAACAAAACGAAAATGAAAACTTTGTTTGGAACAAGGAAATTTGATGGTCTAGAGTGCCAAAAAAAAAAAAAACACCTATGCCTAAGTCCTTCCTAGAGAGAGAGAGAGTGAGAGTTTGTGATTACATTAGTTCAAGCTATACTTGCATCAAGGCTTTTATACTTCCATTTTCCTACGGAGTCACTGTTATTTCTATGCCTGCAGTGTCCACCCCTGTTTTAGGTGGCATGTCGTCGCATTTAATGGGACAACTTTTGTTTGGGACAAGATCTACAATTGGATATCCTGTCAATGGTGTCGAGGTATTTAATGTGGTGTAATTTCCCACAAATTATCCAGTCGGAGTCATGCCCATGTGAACACTACCCCCTCTTCCTATGTTGGTAACTAGGTCTAGGCCTTTTTCTTCTTTACTAGATGATGGGCTTGTAACATATGGACTGTGAGCCTTAATCAATATGGGCTGGAGTCGGACTGCCGAGGGATGAATATGCCCCTCCAGGGACTGATCTCATTTTATTCCATTTCAAAACTTTTTTTATTTTTTCCCCTTTTGAGTCTCAACAATTATATTAAAAAACAAAAAGGTGATTGTTGGGTCTCCGGTCTATCTTTTTGTATACTTAATATTTTACCAATAGGCCAATTGCCTCTAAAAAAGAACTCGACCAAGAACCAAAAAAAGCAAGAGCTTAAACTTTTCGTATGATGGTTACCCACCAACACAAAATCACAAAATGCCAATTTTTCAGACAAAAAAAAAGAAAAAAAAAATAATAGTTTGGTAATTAATATCTTCTTAATTGCCTCGTCTTGAGAAAAGGAACAAATCTAATACCTTTTTTTAATATATAAACAAGCTCGATATATTATAATTAAGAGAAATATAAATACATGAATAAGGGTTAGGATCTCGACAAACACTCTCGTAATGCAGTATTATATAAAAAGAAAAAAAATAGATATTGGAAACAAATAAATATTTCTTACCATTTCCTGCTAAGAGGGAGCCACACAAAGTGTCTATTTTTGTACAATCCAAGAATGAGATTGTAGTTCCATGACTGTAGGCCATTATGATTTTAGTGGCTAGCATTTTGTCTTAAAGTAGTTATTAGGAAAGTCCACTGCCTCGTCTTCACAATCTTGCGGCCAAATAAGACAACTCTTATAATAAAAAGTCAAATAAAAACTTTGAACTCCATCATGTTATACGTCATCGCAAAACTCCATTCTCTTAAATGAGTAGATGTGATTCTTGCACTAAAAGCAAAAGAGAAATAGGGGTCATGAGTTGTGGTGTTGAGAGACTGCCAAGGGGCAAAAGATGAGGTGATCACCAAAAACTAACAATTCAAATATTGTACTAAACTCTTTAGATATAAGAGTATTCTAGTTAAATCTAAGAAAAACAATACGGAAACCAATAAGATAGAAGCAAAAATGAACGGATTACAATTTGTATCAATTCTAATATATTTCAAAATCAGTGATGGCTCGTAGAGCCCATATGCCTATCTCCTTGCTGCCAATGGTGGCGAATCTATTGGCCCAGCGCGTGTGATTTGAAAAGCTCTTCGAAGGGGTGGGCCCATGCATGGCGATTATCACAAAACCCACAAATTTTCTTTGAACCCACAAATTCTCTTCGAACAATTAGCGGTCTAAAAGTTTTCTCGTACCTACTGTTTCTCAGATTTTGTCAAAAAATTATAGATCTCTCTTTTTTAATCTTAGAGGAAACAAAACAACAAAAATAGGACTAACTTTTCGACAAAGTGGGTAAATGGGAAATGAGAAAAAAGGAAGAGGAAACCAAGGCTTCCCCTTCCTCTGGCGAAAAATTAGATCTGGGTTCCTCTAGCGAAAAATTAGATCTGGGTTTGGATACTTTTTTTTGGAGAGAGAGAGAGGGAGGGAGGGAGGGAGGGGGGGGGGGGGGGGGGGGGGGGGGGGGGGGCGGGAACAAATCACTATTTATTTAGAGGACCAAGTGACATCGGTAATAGTGGTTATATTGACAAAAAAGTGCAATATATTCTAATTGTTCTATCAGTTGGCATCAACTAAGGTCGTCCTCAAATCAGGACTCAATTGCATGCCCACTAGAAGCGGCTATTGGCAATTGTTTGAGTCCTACCAAAGCCGACTCATTATCAATCAATAATAGTAATTCAATCAAAAATTATATTTAGAATTTTTCAATTCAAGACGGAAGCTCTACCTCGAAGCACATCACCAATTGTGATGCAACCATGAGTAAGTACACTAAAATCATAACATTTTTGTGCTTGGTTTCGTTTTGGAAAAGTCGACTGCTCAGTAAAATATAAATCAGACATGAAATTTGAATGAACATACTCAACAATATTCAGAAAGCATGGACTCCAGTTTAAAAAAAAAAAAAGGTATTTAAGCAGAACCAAGTTTAAATTAAGCAACACCATAACAAAACATTGAGCTGGTGCCTCAGAATAACTGAAGCACCTCGACAGACCATGACCAGGGAACAAACACAAACTTTACGACTATACCATACTACTCATGCCACCGCCGATCAAGTACCCAATTCTGAGATGGGGTACCTAACAGAGAAAGCATATAACTTCGACTTGTAAAATAAAGCAGGCAACGTCCTAAAGCATCGCAAACACTGCCCAAGTTTCTTTCATAAACTTTATCAATATGATAGCAGGCATGATATGCCAAAATTTGAGGAACCTCCACGATTCACTTCTTCTTGGCAGCAGACTTGGTGACCTTGGCACCACTTGGATCCTTCTTCTCAACACTCTTGATGACACCAACAGCCACAGTCTGGCGCATGTCCCTCACAGCGAAACGACCAAGAGGTGGATACTCTGAGAAAGTCTCAACAACCATTGGCTTGGTGGGAATCATCTTTACCATCCCTGCATCACCGTTCTTCAAAAATTTTGGCTCCTTTTCCAGCTCCTTACCAGATCGCCTGTCAATCTTGGTCAACAGCTCAGCAAACTTCACCGCAATGTGGGAGGTGTGACAGTCGAGCACTGGAGCATAACCATTGCCGATCTGACCAGGGTGGTTCATGATGATGACCTGGGCAGTGAAGTTAGCTGCCTCCTTGGCAGGATCATCCTTGGAGTTGGAAGCAACAAAACCACGCTTCAGATCCTTCACAGCAACGTTCTTCACATTGAAGCCAACATTGTCACCAGGAAGGGCCTCCTGGAGAGCTTCATGGTGCATCTCAACAGACTTAACTTCAGTTGTCAGTCCGGTTGGTCCAAAGGTCACCACCATACCAGGCTTGATGATACCAGTCTCCACACGTCCAACTGGGACGGTTCCAATGCCACCAATCTTATAAACATCCTGGAGTGGCAGACGGAGAGGCTTGTCCGAGGGCCTCTTGGGCTCTTGGAGCAAGTCAAGCGCCTCAAGGAGGGTAGGGCCCTTGTACCAATCAAGGTTGGTTGACCTCTCAATCATGTTGTCGCCCTCAAAACCAGAGATTGGGACGAAGGGGATCTTGTCAGGGTTGTACCCAACCTTCTTTAAATAGGATGAGACTTCCTTAACAATTTCATCGTACCTTGCCTTGGAGTATTTAGGGGTTGTGGCATCCATCTGGCATATAATTGTAAGCAAAAGCGACTCAAGTCATATTTACCCTCAATTCAAAATAACCGAGAACAGACAGAAAACTAATGCCAGCCGTATAGTATGACCAAAAGCTCACCTTGTTGCAGCAGCATATCATCTGCCTGACACCAAGAGTAAAGGCAAGCAAGGCATGCTCACGGGTCTGACCATCCTTGGAAATACCAGCTTCAAAACCACCAGTGGTGGAGTCAATAATGAGGACAGCACAGTCAGCCTGTGAGGTACCGGTAATCATGTTCTTGATGAAGTCACGATGTCCGGGGGCATCAATCACAGTGCAGTAGTACTTGGTTGTCTCAAATTTCCACAAGGCAATGTCGATGGTAATACCACGCTCACGTTCAGCCTTAAGCTTGTCCAACACCCAAGCATACTTGAATGACCTCTTGTTCATTTCAGCAGCCTCCTTCTCGAACCTCTCAATAACACGCTTGTCAATACCTCCAAGCTTATAGATCAAATGCCCAGTCGTGGTTGATTTTCCAGAGTCGACGTGGCCAATGACCACAATGTTGATGTGAAACTTCTCCTTACCCATATTGAAATGTTAAAATGATTCTGCAGCAGAAGTGAGAGAACTTCAGAGAACTAACGTCAAATATAAACAAACCAATGTGCAATATGAAACAGCCAATATAAATTTCATGGAGGCAACTTAACAAAATCTCATATCACAACTTAACAGTTGCACACAACGACCCAATATAAAGTTCATGGAGGCAATATGAAAACATGCATACAACATCCATGACAAACAACGGACAATCACCAATCCTCTTCAATGTCGTAGTATTCAGTACCAGGCGTAGCAAAAGTTTGAAGGATAATTTCACTTACTCATCATAACATATCGAGGTAGAATTGGAAAATTCATATTTTTAGATAACGGATTAAAAGATCGATTGGGCCACTATTGTGATCGAAATAGATCAGAAACAAAGAACAAACAAACCAGCATTTCCAAAGTTCAATGTTCACGAAAAACAAATCCCTGATCAACAACGAATAACAAAGAATATGAATTAGAACAGAAAGAAAAAAAATCGTACCAATTTAGGTTCCAGACGCATTACTAATAAAAAACACTCAGCTACAAAATTTTTTAAAGAATTTGTATAGTCTCTATGAGTAGAACAAACTGATATAGATCCCTAAGGCAGCACAGATTAATTAAAAAAAAAAAAAACCATTAGCAATAATCTTCTCGGGAATTTAGGACTTTTATGACGAGGAATCAAAGACCGTGCAAATATTTTACCCGGTCTAAAACATTTAGGATTAACAAACCAAAAACAGAAATTCATCTGCTAACAAATAAAAATAAAGATAATGAGCAAACTTACTAAATAAACATAGATTAAAACATACGAAAATCCGAGATATAGAAGCATATATTCTCAACAACGACAACTAGCTGGAAACAACCCATAATCGAAAAAACAAAACAAACAAGAAAATCGATTAAAAAAGAACCATAGGAAATCAAAGCTTGCGAGTAGAACGCTCACCTTGATTGAGAGGGCTTAGCGGCGGGGCGATAAGGTGTAACTGTAATGTATAACGCAGTAAGAGGGAAACGAGACGCTTTCGCTTCCTACTTATAGTCGAGGGGCCATGTGAGCTAGGGCTTCGTTTTAGAGGTTTTACATACTATGAGATTACGTTTATACCCTTCAGCGTTAATTAGTTGACTAAAAAGGGTCACATCTCTTGTCAAACTTAAATTGACGCGCCGCCGGCCGATCAATCGAACCCGATTTACATATGTTAAAGTTACGTTTGGTCAGTAAAGTGGTTTGAGAATATTTTTTTATTTTTTTATTTTTTTTATACAATTTATTAATATTTTATTATTACTTTTAAATTTTTTTAAAATTATAGTAACATCTAAATGTAGTTTTGGAGGACGACCTCCAAGCTAGGCTTGATTGATTTTCATAAAAAAATTTACCTCATTTTATTTTATCTAATTATTATAATTTTTTTAAATTTTTACACAAATTAAAATAAATAATTTAATTTTTTTAAATTCTAATATAAAAATAATATTAAAATAATATCTTTTAATGATATTTTATTTAAATTTTAACTTTAATCTGAACTTATCTCATCTCTAAAAATAAACGATGTCTAAATAATATTTACACATGTCAATAAGAATGTGACATGTATGTAGCTTACTATAATTATGGTAAGCAATTACGTTAAAACAAATTCATATCAACTTTCTTTTCCTCACTTTCTCCACTCTCTCTCCCCCCTGTTGCAGGTTGAAACCCATGTCCTATGTGCCCCGCTCTCTCTCTTTCTTCCTCTCTCGCTCCTCAAATTGAAACTGAGACCCTTTTTCTTAACAACCTATATTATTAGTTTTATCGAGTTAACTTACATCAATAACTCAAGAATCTTCAAGAACTTATTTGCAAAACATGTTGAATTTGTTGTAATAATGACCAACAAAGAGATATAAGTTGGGAAATACCTATACTTGATTAGAAGAAGATCCTCCCATATGGGCACAAAGCTCAGCTCCCAAATACTCTAGTTGTCACATTTTTAGCATCTCATTCGACATGGGATCTTTATTGACCTTTATAATGATCAAACAAAGAAGTTATATTAATGGCACATCCATTGTCAAAATCATTTTTGTCTACATTTCTCAAAAATGAGAAGGAACTAGAAAAAAGATAAGAAATAAAGAATACATAAAGAATGAAAGATAGATAGAAAGAAATAAGAGTCAATCCAGAAGACTTACTACAGACTTATTTTAGATGTTGTGGACACGATTTGAGATGAGAGAGAGGCAACAAAACATACCTACAACAAACTT
Organism: Carya illinoinensis; assembly: GCF_018687715.1. Lineage (NCBI taxonomy): Eukaryota > Viridiplantae > Streptophyta > Magnoliopsida > Fagales > Juglandaceae > Carya > Carya illinoinensis. Next base: position 13,355,676 of record NC_056764.1, on the reverse strand, counting down.
ACAAAAGGCTTCATGACGACGAAAGGTTCCAGTCTTAAGGGGAGAGAGCGGCTATGGGTTTGAGATGAGATAGGGAGAGCAACTAAAGGAAAGGGAGAGAATAGTTGAGGAGGGAGAAAGAGAGAGGGAATTTGAGAGAGAGAGAGAGAGAGAACGAAAAAGGGATATTATTTCCTTCAATCGATTCTACCATAAATAATGGAGACCGTTTATGTGTCTATTTTTTATTGAAGGATATAAAATAAAACGTTACACCACATCCAGTTTGAAGTATTTCTCATCAATTAATCAATTAACTCGAATAGTTGAATGCATCTTGGGTAAGTAGGGGCGATAATTCGTATTTGTGGTCATGTTCTTATTGTGTTAAATTATAGATATTCAATGTATGAGTCAACCCAAATACAACCTATTAAATTAAATAAGTTAGATCTTCAAACCCTAACATAATACATTTAACAAATAGGTGATATAATACGACCCGTTTTATGTAAATGAGTTAATATGTAAATGAGTTAATTGATTCGCATAACTCATTTGACCTAATTAGCATAATTTCACATAAAAGTTAATATCTATATTTATTAGTAGCCATAATAACCCCCCCCCCCCCCAAAAAAAAAAGAGGAAGAAGAATATCTATCAACAAGAATTATCAATATTTGTTAGATTTTAACCTATAATAAAACTAATATTACAAATCCAACAATAACAAATATAAGTACAGGTCCAAAATTACAATTTCAATAATAAAAATATAAACATATGGAGAAATGCTAATATTATAACTAAACAATAATAAAATTGTAATTTTGAAATAAAATTTAAACAATGTATTGTAGGTTAAGCAGATTGATTTGTTTATTAATCGTATTTTAACAGGTTAATCCGTTTTAACCCAAATCCACTTATATTAAATTCAAACTCACTAATTTCCTTTCGTATTCGTATTGGGTTTATAGGTTGTGTCACATATTACATACGGAAGGCAACTCATTTGAACTCAATTAATATATTATATAAATTGATCGGATAAAAACATTTTTTTTTATAAAATTTGAGAAGAAAAATATTACCCCATAATTTTATTAATAACCTCCTTTATAGTGGAGAAAAACTTGTGATTACAATTATCACGCTAGTGGTTACATCATAAATTCCAAAATCAAGGCATAAAAGTCATAATCAATGTACTCAATACAATACAATAAATTAAATTCATTTCTAGTGGAGATATGGAATATTAGCTTTGTCCATTGCTATATTTATTTTGGGGGGGGTGGTGGGGGACACTATATTACAAGAGAAAATATATTTATAACTATGAATTATGCAATTGTCATATAATTGTTTTAAAAAAATGAATAAAACATAAAATTCATATTAAAAAATTAATTTTTTAATAATAAACTATATTTTTTTTAAAAATAATTACATGATATTTACTGTCTTTACAATTATAAATAAAATTATTCAAATTACAATCATTGCACTGCAAGTTACATCATAAATCCTAAACTCAAGGCATAAATGACCTTATTACAGTACAGAAAAATAAACTCATTTATAGCGGATAGATGGAATACAGCTTTATCCAGTGCTATAGCATCTCTCATGGAACAATGTAGCCCATTCCAAGTATAGAAGGTTTGAGATTCTCTTTGCGCAGTGGCGGAACCGCATGCATCTAAACGACACACCCACCCCCGCAACCCCCCCCAAAAAAAAATTTTTGAAAAATAAAAAATATACCTTAGTTTTTATTTCATAATTTTATAAATATAGAAAATAATCTCTTAAAAAAATTTATAATCTCTATATATTCTATAAAATTTTAATATACTTAAAAATATCTTTTCAATTTTTTTTATAGTCTCAAAATTTTGTATAATTCTTATATATATTCTTTATTTTCAAAAGTGTGGTCTCACCAAAATTAAATCAAAGCTAAATTTAAGAGAAATAATAAATTTATTAATATGGATCCTAACGTTTTTTTTTTTTTTTATAAAATCGCATCTTGCATTCATTTAAATTGAGTATTACAAACTGAACTTATAATTCTCATTACAAGCCAACTTAAACCTCTGAAAGATCCCCAGTACACATGTAAATGACATGGCCTAGCCCTTGCTGCATCCTCACCAAACAATACTATTGTTTGTGAGACGAACAACACTCTGTTTTCGACAGAGTGTAAGCAGCCTCTACCCGTTCAACAATTCAGGTAGAACAAACACCCTACAGACTAACAGTCCAAGGAAAAAACAACTCTTCAGACCTAATGTCTAAGAGACTTGTACTTTTATTATACTAAAAAACATTAACCAAACAGATATTAAACTAAACAAAACCAAAAAATCGGAACAAAAGCACCGACAGGGGCTGTAATAGGAGCGTGCGATCCACGCGCCGCCATCGGAGCATGAGACGACAGTCAGCTCCTGAGAGAACAAATGCCCCGGTCCTAAATAAGCCGTGCGTGGCGATAGAAAAGTATCTTAGGCAGTGGCGTTTGAACTTCAATCACCCCGCTACGAACCGCGCGTGCTATCCACTCGTCCCTGCGTTCGGCGAACTTCCTCTTCCTTCCGACCATTCGGCACATTTGAAGGTCCGCTGTGGTGCGCATGGAAGCCGTCAAACATCGGAGGCCAACAGATTGAAACATCTCCACCAACAAACGCCGGAATCAAAATAGAAAGAAAACAGAAGAAAAACTCTAGAAAACAAAGAGAAAACAAAGAGAAAAGGATGAAGAGGAGTAGAGGAGAAGAGGGAAAGGAAATGGAAGGGAGGAGCCAAGCTCCTCCTCCCTAGATCGGCGACACTAAGGTTTGGAAACCTTTTCCAGAGAGAAGATAGAGAGAAAAGAGATGGATCCTAACGTTTTCTGTTATACAATATTAGGCTTCTTAATTTAGAATCTAAAATAAAAATACAAGAAAAATCATTTAAGATTGGTGATTTATATAAAAAATAATTGAAAAATTTTATCCTCTAGACTTCATTGAATAAGAAAAATCTTATTTAAATTCTCTATTATAATATTATATACTTAATGTGACATGAAAATATCTAGAATTTATATGAAACTTATTAAACTGGCTTACATATATACTAGAATGAAATATGACATTCTAAAAAACTACTTGATAGTTTATATGAAGTAAATAAATTCTAAATAATTCATTATAAAATAATAATAATAGATAAATATTATTTCATAAAATATTATCGTTAAAGACCTAAAACATATATTAAAATATTTTATTTTTAGAATTTTATTTTTACATATATATGACAAATTATCAAAATCTAATTATATATATATATATATATATATATTTATAATTTTTAAATTTTAATGTGTTATACACTATAAAATTTGACTTTCCTTAAAAGAATTTCTGGTTTCGTAACTGTCCGTACAGATGTCCACAACTTGATTTATTTCTCGGAATACATGTTGAGAAAGAGCCTAGATCTACTCTTCAAAGTTTTTGAATAAATTTAATTTTATGGTACAATATTCAAGTTTATTTTTATTTTTTTGAAATAATATTCAAGTTTATTGGAATACATAATTACGGCACAAATATTTCAATTTTGATAGAATAATCAATATTAGAATAATATAGTTTCACAAAAAAATTAATATTTTTGAGAGTATTGAATACTTCTGTAGTTTGGGGTTTTATTAAGAAATTCAAAATTAATAAATTGGAAAAAAATATCTACTAGACTTTTAATACATATAAATATCTATTACAATAATCAAAATTATTCTAATATATAATTAAATAAAAAATTTCAAATTTCTTATGTATAGAAAATAAATAGGTCATAACTAGAATAATATCTTTTAATTTAGTAATTTTAATTTCTGGGAATACAGAGTAATTTCGGCTAACAAAAAAAATATATTTTGGGATTTAAAGATGTTTATGGATTTTTTTAATTAATAATAAATATTACATTTTTTAATGAATTTATAACTATTACCCAATAATTATTAAATGATTTTCAATCATTGATGGGACCCATTATTTTATCAAATCCCAAAAAATAAAAACTACCACATCTCATTTCATTATCCAAGTGCATACTTTTTTATAAATTATCTCATCTCATCTAAACTCAAATCCTTCATTACTATTAAAAAATCACATCTCTATGAGAACTTTTGCACAATATGTGCTTGATGAAATAACTATGAAAGCAGAGAGTTACAGAGACTTCGAAAATGAAGTTGTAATTCTTCACTCTGTTTCAAGGCTTTACAAATGTGTATATTTATACACTTTTGACTTATGTAAGAGAAAGAAAGAATACAAAGAATTCCTTTACATGAACCAATGATAGTGAGACACATCAACATTCAGTTACAACGGAAATATTCTCTGCTGCAGGTGTGGTGCTGTGTGATGTTCCAGAATCTTCCTCCTTTGTAGTGCTGCTGTCTGGCAGTGTTGAGACGTTAAGTGTAGAGGAATTATTTGCCTCAATAGCCCCCCTCAAGGCAAGCATCATTGGGGAAACATTGAGGCTTGATCGCATAAGGGAATACCGAGCAGTGGAAAGTGGCTTTGTAAAAATGTCAACAAGTTGATCCTTGTTGGAAACAAAGGATACCCGAAGGGCCTTGGCAGCGACTCGTTCTCGTACAAAGTGGTAGTCTAAAGCCACATGCTTAGTGCGAGAGTGTAGGACAGGGTTAACGGCTAAATAGGTTGCACCAAGATTATCACACCACAAGGTGTGTGGGTTGGCTAGAAAATTTTTTAGCTCACTAAGCAGGTACTGAATCCAAAGTATCTCACAGGTTGTATTAGCAACAGCTTTGTATTTAGCTTCAGTCGAGGAACGAGCAATAGTGGGTTGCTTTTTGGAACCCCATGAGACCAAGTTAGAACCAAAATACACACAGTAACCTCCAGTGGATTTGCAATCATCAGGGCAACCAGCCCAATCAGCATCGGAGAAAGCAGATAAAGTAAAGGAAGACTTGTGAGAGAAATGCAGACCAAAATTAGATGTGAGACGAAGATAACACAAAATGCGTTTGACGGCCTGCCAATGGGGAAGACGAGGACAATGCATATATTGACATACTCTGTTGACGGCAAAAAAAATATCAGGACGTGTAAATGAGAGATACTGAAGACTCCCAATAGTGCTACGATACAACTGAGGATCCTCAAAGGATGGTCCGTCAGTTGCCGTGAGCTTAACAGAGGATGACATGGGGGTGGAAACAGGCTTAGCTTCATGCATGTTCATTTTTTTCAAGAGATCATGAATGTATTTAGATTGGGTCATGCATAAGCCATTGGAGGATCGAGAAATTTCGATTCCTAAGAAATAATGTAAATCACCCAGTTCTTTAAACTGGAAGGAATTTTTCAGAGTAGAAATGAATTGAGAAATAAGAGTGGGACTAGAGCCTGTTACGATTATGTCATCTACGTATATCAAAACAAAGACTGAGTCAACATTGTTTGAGAAAATAAACAGGGATGTATCGGATCTAGATGCAATAAATCCTAAGGACAGAAGCTTGCTACTGAGCTTAGAAAACCAGGCCCTAGGGGCTTGTTTGAGACCATACAAGGATTTACGCAACTTACAGAGATGTTGTGGACAATCCGGATTTGTAAAGCCTGGCGGCTGCTGCATATAAACAGCCTCTTCCAAGTCCCCATGAAGGAAGGCGTTCTGAACGTCCAACTGGTGTAACGACCACTGAGAGGAAACGACAATGGAGAGAATGAGACGGATCATTACAGGTTTCACAACTGGGCTATATGTCTCAGAAAAGTCAACGCTGGCGTGTTGGTGAAAGCCCTTGGCCACAAGCCGAGCCTTGCGGCGTTCAAGGGTACCATCGGCGCGTCTTTTAGTCTTCAAGACCTGCTTTGAACCAAGAACGTTCAGAGCAAGAGAAAAGGGGACTAAATCCCAGGTTCGGTTAAGGAGGAGAGCTTGGAATTTGAGGGCCATTGCCTCATGCCACTTAGGGTGCTTGGAGGCCTCGGTGAAGGAGGAGGGTTCTTCTGGAATATTCGAAGAGATGGTATCGGTGTGATGAAGGGAAGGTTTTGGGGTTGGCCATGCGATAGTGCCGTCAGTCCGTTTGAGAGGGCAGTGGATATTATTCCGAGATTGTGTGGTCATGGGATGGTGAGGTTGTGAGAGGGAAGAGGAAGACGTTGAGGACGCAAGGGAAGGCGGCGCAGGGAGAGTGAGGTGCGAAGAAAAATCCCTAGAGGAAAGAGGACTGCTGTGTGTTCCAGAGGTGTTCGAAGGGATGGAAGGCCGGGTTGGGGAAGTGGGTGGATCGGTAGTAGGTGAAGTGGGCTGACCTTGAGTGGGCTGAGCTGGAGTAGAAGAAGTGGATAGAGTTTGAGAAGTAGAAATGGGCTGATCGTGAGTCGTGTGTAAGGACAGGGGGAGAGTTGGTCCAGAGGAAAGTGGAATAAATGAGGGGGGGGAGGGGGGGAGTGGCAGAGTCATGGATGGGCTGCGAGTGGAAGAATTAGATTGAGGCTTGGAAGAGGTAGAGGCAAAGGGAAAGTTGGTCTCATGAAACTGTACATCCCAGGAAATGTAAATTCGGTCGGTGGGTATATGAAGACAGATATAGCCTTTATGATTTGGGCTGTAACCCATAAAGACACAAGGTTTGGATCGTAGATCCATTTTATGGCGGTTAAAGGGCCGGAGGTTGGGCCAATAGAGGCACCCAAAAGTCTTTAAAAATTTGTAATCAGGTAATTTTTTAAAAATAACTTGAAAGGGCGATCTGTTATGAAGAATGGGTGTAGGGAGTCGATTGATTAAATAGACTGCCGTGAGGAAAGATTCAGCAGCGTTGAGGAACTGAGGCGTGGGCTAGCAAGGAGAGCCCAGTCTCAACAATTTGGCGATGACGCCGTTCGATTGTACCATTTTGGGCATGGGAGTAGGGGCAAGAGACGCGATGAATTATTCCATGAGTTTGGCATAATTTCTTTAAAGGCTGAAACTCCTCACCCCCATCGGTTTGTATTTCTCGAATTTTGGAAGAAAAATAATTTGAAACATGTGCAAGAAAAGCCGTGAAGAAGATGATCACATCGGACTTAGATTGCAGAGGAAAACACCAAAGGTACTTAGAATAATCATCGACAATACTGAGATAAAATTTACATCCAGAGGAGGATGGCACAGGCACCGGCCCCCATACGTCCAAAAATAAAAGAGTAAAAGGTGCAGTAGATCGGGAAGGAGAGCGTGGATGCGGAAGTGCATGAGTTTTAGCTTGAGGGCAAGCGAAGCATGGTGGAGAGACATTGGTGGACGCTGTAACAGGGAGCCGAAACTGTTTTATTGTAAAGTCTATAGTGCGTGCTGACGGGTGACCAAGACGAGAGTGCCAGATTGCAGGTGTGGTTCGCTCAGTAAGATAGAGTTTAGGAGAGGTGGGGTTGGATGGAGAAGGAGCCGTAACACCAAAAGGCAGCGTATAGAGACCATCTTCAATGTGGCCTTGGAAGAGTACCACCCGAGTTTTCAAATCCTTCACAAAAAAAGTATGAGCATCAAATTCAAAATAAACTGGATTATCAATACACAACTGACGTACAGAAAGAAGATTACGGGTTATAGAAGGAACATGAAAAATTTTATGGAGAAAAAAATTGTGAGAGGTAGAGGAAAGGTGAGCAGAACCAGTATGATGGATGGGAAGGGAGGAACCATCTCCAACGCTGACCTGATCAGTGCCCTGATAACCTGCAACATTAAACTGAAGATTAGAGAGATCAGGTGTAAAGTGATTTGTGGCAGCCGTAGCTAGAAGGAAGTGCTGGGTTCATGGTCGTGAGGTTGGCAGAGAAAGAAGAGGGTCGTAGGGCTTGGTAGGAATGATCAAAACGAAAATAACAGATGAGGACAGTGTGGCCAGGCTTGTTGCACAATTGACACACAGGGCGAGAATTGGGTGGATGAGGAGAAGAGTTTCCACCAGGATGAAAGCTACGGCCACGGCAACCAAGAGAGTTGGAGCCGCGTCCTCGATGGGGAAAAGAAGTGGATGTATGAGTGTTCTATGTGGTGGTATTGTTTGCAGTAAGGGAGGTGGGTGAGAGAAGAGCATTGGTCTAGTGTGAAAGACAGGACTCATGGTTTAGAAGATAACTGTAAATTTGAGAGGTGGACAAAGGATCGGGCCGAGTAGTAAGGGAGGTCACAAGGGACTCATAGTCAGAGCCTAAGCCAGCCAATAGGTAGATGGTGAACTCAGATGTGGGTAAAGGATGGCCAGCGGCACTAAGAGTAGCAGCGAGAGTGGTAACTTTGTGAAAATACTCAGTTATAGTAGAGGAGCCCTTTTTTAAAGTGGCGAGCTGGAGTTTTGTTTGCATTATGTGAGCAGAAGAGTGAGCCAAAAATAAATTCTCCAAAGTGGTCCAAATCGCAGAAGAGGTTGCGCAGGAGAGCACTTGTGCAAGAACCGTATTGGACAAAGAGGCATTAATTGTGGAAACGATGAGTTGGTCCTGTAATACCCATTTTGTGTATTCAGGATTTACAACATTGTTAACCATGGGAGGCAGCATAGGGATGGTGCCGTCCACATAGCCAAGAAGCTGATGACCTCGAAGGAATGGCACAATCTGAGCCTTCCAGAGGAGGTAGTTATCCAAGGTAAGTTTAATTGTAATGAAGTGAGAGGAAGAACTAATTATAGTCGGGTTGGCTGAAGAAGAGATTGGATTAATCGGGGGAGGGGTTGTATTGATGAGGGGAGGGTTGGGATTTATGGGAGGAGGAAGGGGAATGACGGGAGGAAGGTGAATTACGGGAGGAGGTGTTTTTTGTGGGTTTTCTGTATCATCCATTGTAGTAGAGGGGACGTTGGTCCTGGGCGCTCTATGATACCATATGAGAACTTTTGCGCAGTATGTGCTTGATGAAATAACTATGAAAGCAGAGAGTTACAGAGACTCCGAAAATGAAGTTGTAATTCTTCACTCTGTTTCAAGGCTTTACAAATGTGTATATTTATACACTTCTGACTTATGTAAGAGAAAGAAAGAATACAAAGAATTCCTTTACATGAACCAATGATAGTGAGACACATCAACATTCAATTACAACGGAAATATTCTTTGCTGCAGGTGTAGTGCTGTGTGACGTTCCGGAATCTTCCTCCTTTGTAGTGCTGCTGTCTGGCAGTGTTGAGATGTTAAGCGTAGAGGAATTATTTGCCTCAATAATCTCATCTCATATCAGTTGCGTATCCAAATGGGGCATAGCTTGAGACCTTCAAAAATTGCTCAACTCTCTGTCCTTGTGTTGATACTTGTTTAATTATCTATATTCACTATAAAAAAACTATTTTTTTTAAAAATGATTATTTTCTATCAAAATGATCGAGTTTATTTTATTTATAAATAGTCATTTTTATTACAAATAACTCGTCATAAATGCTTTTTTTTCTTTAGTGATTGGGTGAATTGACCAAACATGAGACAATATGCTTCAAACCATTTGATTCATCAATTAATGTTAAAAAACAAATCATTTAGTTTGACTTTATATCATAGAACTTGTTGTAACCCTTTTTTTTTTTACTGGATTAACACATCTTTTGATTTTTAGAGATAAGATGTGTTACTTGGATTTAACGTACAGGTTATACAAATTAATTTGAAACCTTATTCATTTTATATTTTGCTTGCCAAGTACGCTGAGTTTGCACTTCATGTCCAACATTATTAGTCTTACCATTAGCTTCATCATCCACTTTTATTCTTTAAAATAAATTAGAAAAAAAAAATGTTCGAACTACATGCTTACTTGTTGACTCGCATGCGACGGTTTGTAATAAGGTTTTAGACATGGATAAAAGTTGGATGCGAGTTAGAGTTCAATTGGGTACGGATTATGTTATAATTTTAGACCTCTCACAAACAAATGCTCAAAGAACTAAATTAATATAACTAGTTGTAATATGCAATTAATATTGAACAAGAGACAACCAAAACTTCAAGAAAATATATGATTAACGTGATCGGTTTAGTTTCCTATTTTAAACACTTTAGAAAGAAATCACAATATATATTCATGCAAGATCAAAATAAAAACAAGAATAATAAAAGAAATGCGGAATCAACACAAGAAATTATATAGTTCAACCCTAATAGTCTACATCCATGGCAGAAACAGTCTAGGAGTCTTTATTATTGAAGAATGCATCAAAAACTTGAATTTACAATCACTTACAACCTTTGATCACCGTACAAAATATGGATTCGTTTCCTCGTATTATCCTCTAATGAAACCACAACATAAAACACACTTGATCATCTCTTCAAACTCCAATTTGATCTTGGTAAAACTAGGGTTTGAAAAACCCCTTCCGTTTCTCTCCCAGAATCGTGGCTTCAAACATTTGGTAAAGTGTAATCGTGCTTTGCCTGTCACGAAGGCATACTTGCCTTTATATACAAATCAAATATTTACGAGTTTGCCATTAATCAAATATTACAAAAGTTTCATTACCATAATAGAAAAAAAAAAGTAAAAGTAGCGATATCATATACATCACTTTTAAAAACTTGACACATCTTCAACAAATCTCCACCTTGACAAGTCTTTTATCCTAGTAAAGTGATCTTCTTCTTCCTCTAGATTGTTCCTGCAAAGTAATCTGAGGTCTAGTAGCTCCCCATATTAATCAAATTTAGGCAATGCCTAAACTTGGTAGTTGGTAGGGATTTTTTCATCATATCAAAAGTTCCTCAGTTGGAACCTTGTCTACTTTAACCTCTCCGGATGCTATTACATCCCTTACAAAATGAAATCGAATGTCTGTGTGTAGACCTTTCATGGTATACTAAATTCTTGGCAAGATGTATAGTACTTTGGTTATACTATGATAACCCCTTTAAATATGCTTAACTTATGTGAAAAACCATTTAACCACATAGCCTCCTTTATTGCTTCTGTCATAGCAATATATTTAGTTTCAGTTGTTGATAAAGCAACTACAGATTGTAAATTAGCTTTTCAACTAATAGCCTCTCCAAATGCTGTAAATACATACCCAGTTAATGACTTTCTAGTATCCAAATTAGCAGTATAGTCAGAATCCACAAATCTCTCAAACTCACTTCCCTGTTGCCCATCCCCTCCAAACCTCAAAACCTAGACACTGTGATCCATTTAAGTACTGTAATATCCACTTCATAGCATGCTAATGTGGCTTCCTAGGGTTACTCATAAACCTACTTACCATGCTAATAGTATAGGTTAAGTCAGGTCTAGAGCACACCGTAACATACACGATGCACCATGCTTGCATAAGGTATACTTTTCATAAATCTAATGTCTTCCTTAGTTTTAGGATTTATGAACAGTTTTGAATGCTATCTTATTGGTGTGCTAATAGGTTTTAAATTAGACATACCAAACCTATTGAGGATCTTGGTGATATAGTTTTTCTGAGATAGATAGAGAAGTCTTTTTTTCCTACCTCTAACTAGTTCCATACCTAATATCATCTTAGTTGGCCCAAGTTCCGTCATCTCAATTAGATCGACATCCCAACATGCTATAAGCATGTCATCTATATACAAGAGTAGGTAGATAATGTGGTCTCCAGAATGCCTAAAATACACACAATTATCATAATAACTCCTTTTAAACTCATTGTCTAACATATGAGAGTCAAATATTTTGTATCATTGCCTTGGGGACTGTTTAAGTCCATACAATGACTTTTTAAGTAAACAGACATGATCAATGTTGGACTCATTTACATAATCCTCATGGGGTTGCATGTAAATAGTCTCATCTAATTCACCATGCAAGAAATCTATTTTTAAATCTAATTGTTCCAAATGTAAATTTTCATAAGCATAATAGGACAGAATTAACCTTATTGAACTGTGTTTAATAACATGTAAAAAAAACTTCTTTAAAATCTATCACTTCCCTTTGAGTGAATCCCTTTGCTACCAACCTAGCCTTATACACCCTCAACTCCTGGTATGCCCTCTTTCCTTTTATAGATCCTTTTAGACCCTACCAGTTTAGCCTTTATAAGGTTAACAACCATTTCCCAAGTATGATTTTTTTTTTTTTCAAAAAATCCATTTCCTCATCCATGGCCTGTATCCATTTATGAGACTCAATACTTTCCATGGCTTCCTTGTACGATCTAGGATCCATTTTTACAACTTCATCTGCTATGGTCAATGTAAAAACAATCAGCTCAGCTTGACCATATCTCTTGGAGGATTTTATAACCCTCTTTTTTCTATCCCTGACCAAGTTGTATGAACTAACTCCACTTTGGTCCTCATCACCTAAAGTGGAAGTTTGAGTCTCAGCATCTTGGCCTTCTAATTTTCTCAAATTATTGTCAGGTTGCTTCATCTCAAAATGTATCTTCTCAAGGTTAGTATCTTGAGTGGGTTTAAGTCTTTTTGTTTTAACTCGAGCCATTTTTGTATTTCTACTAATGATACATTTTTTGTATCCCTGGCTCATTAATCCATAATTTATACTAGGACTGTTCATACGATCCGGCCCGGTCCGGAATCCGGTTTTACCGATTTCCAGTTCCAGGTTTCGGCCCAGATTTAATCCGGGTCGAAACCCGGATTGCAAAACCCGAACTTATGCGGTCCGGGTATGGATTTAAAATTCGGGTATCGGATTAAAAACCCGGTACCCGGTTTCCTTCATTAATTTTCTTTTTCCTCCACTAAATATCCCCGGCCCCCCTCTCTCTCTCGTTCATATTCTTTTCTGAAACCCTAGCCGCCGCTGCCTCATCTTTGCCTCTCTCTCTCTCTCTCTCTCTCTCTCTCTCTCTCTCTCTCTCTCTCTCTCTCTCTCTCTCTCATCAGTCGAGTAAACATGGCCTTCTCCAGTCGAAATGTCGTCCCTCTCTCTATCTTCTAGCTTTCTGTCAGCAACAGTTGTGACTGGGACCGGCCTGCCTACTATTGCCAATGACACGGCTGGGGAAGCTCGAGCAGCAGTGGGCCAATTTCTCTAGAATGGTCGACGGAAGGTTACCCATAGGCAGATACCAAGTTTTATAAGTGTAAGAACTTGATTCCATTTCATATAGCCATCGTAGGCATACCTCTTTTTTTTTGTTTCTAGAAACATCTCTTTCCATCTTCTTCTAATACTCTTGCTTCCTCTTGACCAGTGAAAGATCTTCGAATGTAGTGATATTTTACGGTTGTTCAGAGATTTTGGTGCCATATTTTGGGGTTCTTCACTATCACTCATGTCTTTTTTTTTTTTTCTTTTTCCAAATTTGCAGAGGGTCCCAAACCAGTGGATGATGGTGGCTTTCGGGCAGATCTAACAAAGGGAGAAACCCTTTGCTTTCTGTCAAGGGGTGCACAACTGTTGGGTGCTCTGTCTTTTCTTCATCCGTGGGTATGTATTTTTTTTCTCTATTTTTTTGTTTATTTATTTATTTATTTTTCTTGAGAAAAAAGAAGGGTAAGAGAAGGATCATCAGTATGAGTGTGTGTAAAAGACCTGATATTGTGTATGGTCTGCAGTTGACAGCTAGCGTTTTAAGGATGAGTATTAATCCTTTGATATTTTTTTATAGCTCAAGCACTGCATTTAATGCTTGAATCATGAGTTAGCTGGAAGTTTATTTAATGTTTGATAGCATTTTGCAAATCATTGAGAGTTTTGCAAGATTGGTCGCATATAAAGCACTGCACTATTATATATATATATATATATATATATATATATGTTTATATGCATTTGAAACTTGTGTAATCCAGTCACCACCAACTAAAATACCTTTGTAAATGCTGGCAAGATTGGCCTCCTCAAGTTTTTTAATGCTGTTTGTAAGTTCAAAACAAATATGATAGCAGGGCCTATTACCCTTATTGGAGCTCACGTTTGCTGTGAAAATGGATCAAGAGTTTCAAATTAAGATTAGACAAATGATAAATACTGAGTAGAATTTGTATAAAAATGATACTTTCTATTTTTCTCAGGAGAAATCTACCTTGCTAGCTGGCGTTAAAGGTATTAGAAGTTTCTGCAACCTGGGTTATGGAAGCTTCCATGACCTTTGCAATATTGAACGTTTTCTATAGTTGAGTAACTTGAGTGACATTTCCTTTGCAATTATATCATATCTCTAGTTCCAATGATAAAACTTCCTAGTTTTCTTTCCCCGTTCCAGCAACATATTTGCTGCATTCGGTATTTTGATAAAAGCTCACAGTTGTAAACGCAGTGAAATTTCTTTTGAGGCCTAAAATGGGGGTTGGGGGTTTTATGCCTGTGAGAGCCTTTCACTCAATATTGCTAGTCATCAAATCACATTTACGTAAGTTAATCGATGCCTAATTTCTTTATATTTGCTTGAGCACAGGCCACCTCTGCTTGAACGCAAGCTGAGTTTACCATCTAAACTTCCAAAGCCCCCCCAAAAGCTAGTGCAGACCAACTCTTCTCGGCTTTCACTGACCAGAAAGTCCTCAAAGATCTCATCACAAAGTAAGTAAATTGACATATTTCTTTCATATGACTAGATCAATAGTCATTTAGGTGGTTTATTGCTTCACTAGTCAGTTCTTAGAAAATCTCCGACCCATGCACCTCACCTCTCTTTACTTCTCTCCCTAATCTGTCTACAAAAATTTCCAATGTCCTTGTAATGCTTGTCAGGTGCTAGGAAAACTTCTGCTAGCAGCTCCTCTGCACCAAAGCCCCGCAAAGGATGGCAATGAAATTGAAGGCAATTTGGTTGGCAAGGGGAGAATTCCTTATTGTTTTAACTGGATTGTTTTACATAGTGGATTGGAAGAGATAACTGCAAAACTTCACTTTGTAATATGGGTAGTTTAGGATCATAGTGTAACTTCCATTTGTTGGTTTTCTCCTGGTCCTTATTAGTTTCAATTTCAGTTTACCTCGATGCTCCATTTTAAAAGGATTCTTCCACAGTTTTATGAAGGAGGTGTACCAATTAAGCATAAAACCTTTAGTCCGATGATTCATTAAGAAAGTTTGAGTGAGTTTGATTTGTTCAAGAGAATAAAAGTAGAATGACCGAAACATGTATGTCTTAATTCCCTATTTATCCAAGCTGCAGGCTTTAAAAAAAAAAATGGGGTTGAACCTGAAATCCGGAATCCGGGTTTTTAAAAAATCGGATTCAACCGGGTTTCGGCCCGGATCTGGTCCAGGTTGCAGCCCGGATTGAAAATCCAGATTCCGGTTTGGGTGTACCCGGATTTCCGAGTTGGAACCCGGTTAAACAGCCCTAATCTATACCCTTTCGCTCCCTTAGGGTAATCTACAAAGATACATTTCATAGCCTTTGGTTCCAGTTTGTCAGTTTGGGTGTGATCATATGCAACACACCCAAACACCCTCAAGTAGTCATAGTTAAAAGATTTTTCAGTCCACATTTCTTCAGGAGTCTTAAACTCTATGGCTGAAGAAAGACTCATATTAATTAAATGGATTGTCGTTGTGGTAGCTTCAGCCCAAAAAGACTTAGGAAGTCCCGAGTTTGACAACAAGTATCTAGCCCTCTCCAATATAATCCTATTCATCCTCTCGGCTAGACCATTTTGTTGAAGAGTTTTCCTTACTATTTTATGCCTAACCATACCCTCCTTCTGACAGAATTGATTGAATTCACTTGAGAGATATTCAAGCTCATTATCAGTTCTTAATTTCTTAACCTTCCTTCCTACTTGAGTTTTTACTAATTTCTTCCATTCATTGAATTTATCAAAAGTGTCACTCTTATTTTTAAAAATGTACAGCCACAATTTTCTAGAATAGTCATCAATTATAGGGAGGAAATAACTTCCCCCTCCATGTGAGTTGAGTCGAGCTGGACCCCAAAGGTCCTAGTGCACATAGTCCAGGGTTTGTTTTGTAGTATGAGTGGCTATTTTAAAACTTACATTTTTTTACTTTTCTAAGGATGCATTCATCACAAAAAGGTAAAATTTTCAGTTTTTTCTCACCTAGCAACCCTTGTTCATGGAGTTCTAAAAGTCCTTTGTGACTCACGTGACCTAACCTTTTGTGTCACAGAACAACCCTATCCACACCCTTCTCTAGGATAGACCTTGTTGAGGGAAAAATGAGTGTGTTGGCATATTCTTGTGAAAACCTGTGCAAAATAGTGTTGTATAGAACTACTGCTTTTTCAATTGGTATCAGAGCAGGTTCACTCCGCTAGGATTTAGTTCTTGAGTGTGATCCTGCTGTAGTGGTCTAAATGGATAGGTCTCAATCACTCACATCTCCACCATTTGTTGATGGAAACAACTATGCATATTGAAAAGTTCGAATGAGAGCTTTCCTGAAGTCTATGAATGAACGAGTGTAGACTTTAGTAACAAAGGGATGGAAACAACCGGTTGCAGTCATTGAGGGAGTCCAAAACCCCAAGAGTGGAAAATTACTCTAGGGATGAAGTCAACAAGTATAGTTAGAATAGCAAAGGCCCGAATGCGATATTCATGGCCGTGTCCTAGGAGGAGTTCAAGAGAATCTCCATGTGTGAAAATTGCAAAGAGGCATGGGACATTCTTGAGGTTATCCATGAAGGTACCAAGGCTGTAAAGAATTCTAAACTTCAAATGTTGACCACCAACTTTGAAGAACTTAGGATGAAGGATGATGAAACTTTTGATGGCTTCTATGGAAAACTTAATAATATTGTCAATTCTCGTTTTAATTTAGGGGATAGAATTCCTGAGAACAGAATTGTGAGAAAAGTCCTTAGATCTCTTCCTAAGAGGTTTCGTCCCAAAGTCACTGCAATAGAAGAAAAGCAAAGACTTGGACAACATGATGATTGAAGAGTTGGTGAGTTCCTTACAAACCTATTGACATACTCTTCCTATGGATAAGAAAAACAAGTCCATAGCCCTCAATGCTATTAGAGAGGAGTTTGGTGAATCTTCTGATGAACTTGCCATGAGTGACAAGGAGATAGCTTTTTATGCTAAAAAAATCAGGAAGATGTTTGCCCAGAAAAACTCAGGACAGGAGAAGAGAAGGTTCAAAGGTTTCAATGGGGGTTCAAGTTCAGAAAACTGAGAAAGAAGCTATAAGCGAGACACTAGAACTGTCAAGGACAATATTCAATGCCATGAATGTCATAGTTTTGGTCACATTCGATTTGAGTGTGCAAATTACAAAAAGGCCAAAGAGAAAGCTAATGCTGCTTGCTTGACTGATAGTGAGTCTGAGTCAAGTGACTCACAAGAGAATTCTCCCATGAAGAAAAATCTCAACTACATGGCTTTCACTTCCTCTGTTGTAGGGAAAAGTCATAGCAGTGAATCAGTGGTTGAAATTGAGAGTGTTTCTGAAAATGAATCTGGGAATGAAGATGACTTGCAGGAAATCTATGAGAAGTTGTATAAGGAATGTGTGAAATTGAGAAAACTCATTAAAGCGCATATTGAGGAAATAGATTTATACAAAAGAGAAAATGAAGGACTCCAAGGCAAACTAAGAGAAACCATTGGTCTAACAGATGAGTTACAAAAGAGGAATATGACTTTGGAAGATAAAGTGACAACTCATGAAAGTGAGCTAACTTTGTTAAATACTAAGTTGCATAAATTCTCCATTGGAACAAACCAGCTTGACAAACTCCTAAGTTTAGGAAAGTCCTCTAGTGAGAAGAGTGGTTTAGGCTACTTTGAAGAGAATCCTGATGCTCCATCAAGTTCAAAAGCCTCCTATAAAAATGTGAGAAACACAGTGTTTGTTCTACACCAGCCGTGACACTTGCAGGAATTTATTTGACAATACTGAGATGAATATGCCCAATGTTGAAATTACTGGATCCCAGCTCCAAGAAATAGTGATTCAGAGTCAAGAAAGTGTAAGTGGATGAATTTATTTTTTCCTCTGATTTTGAATGTATTTATCGACACAACATTAATATTTGGGTTTTTATTCTTTATAGATGCGGTTTGGGTTGGATGGATCACAACCGTTGAAGTATGGGATGGATGGAAATGACATGGATGGATCACAAGGCAGGGAATGATTTATGGGTATTTTCATGTATTTTTTGTGGCCTTTAATCACATATTTGTGGACTTTAATTTATTTTGGTGGACTTTATTGTCTTTTTGTGGACTTTATTGTATTTTTGGTGGACTTTAATTGAGCTGGTAGATTTCTGAAGATTGAATGTAGTTCATGGCATTTTTATGGGAATTTAGAAGATTTTTGTGGATGGAATATATTTTGTGGCTTGGACGAGAGAATTATATGCTTATTTTGTGAATTTAATTAGATTTTGGTAGATTGAGTTGAATGTAAATTCAGGGAATTTATTAATATATTTTTAGTTGATATTATTGAGTTATTAGAGTATTTTGTGGCTTGATGAGAGATTCAGGGCATTTAATCAATTTTTGTGAATTTTCAAGATTTTTGTATATATTTGTAGATTTTAGGAGTATTTTGTGGATTTAAAAGGAGTGATGTTGTGGCTTGGATGTGAGAATACGCTATTGTATTTTATTCTGTACATATGGTTGGTACCTTGAAAGTATTCTGTACAGTTTGGATGGAAACTCTAATCTTAAATGATCGACCAGTTTTGGTGATGTTTTAGGATTTTGTGCAAGTTATACCAAACTATATCTGCCAATGAAGTTTCCAGAATATGGTTTCTAAGTATTCTTGTTGAAATGTTATGAATATGGTTTCAAAATTTATCTTGTTGAAATTCTGTAAATATATGTTTGTATCACATTATGTTAGGGGAGGATCTGCTTTAGTTGCTGAATGGTGGGAGGTAGAGTATATAACGTCCAAGCTGGAGACAATAAAGAGTATGAGTGTGTGTGAGTTTGCCAGGTTTTAACATACACATTTATAGACCAGTTTCTAATACAAACAATCAGTTCAACGACACAAATAGAAGGGCGATTTATACATCATCTAGTCAGTTTGTAGTCCAATACTTCAGTTGACTACAAAGGGACTACAAACACTTCATATTACGTGAACTGCACGTCCAATACAAATGCAAAAGTCGAGTACAAAAATAAAAGTCCAACATAAGTGATGGTTTACAAACACTAGAATGATGATTACTTGGATACTACAAAATAAAATGCAACAAAAAATGCAAATGCCCAAAAGCTAAGGGGAAGCTGTGTGCGTCTAAGCCTAATCTCAGCTTCTTTATTTTCAATCTCAACCACCCTCCCTTCTAGCTCAATCTCCCTCTGCTCGACATCAAGCAATTTCTTCTCAAGTTCTTTTAGCTTCCTTAATAGTGCTTGGATGGTCATTTCTCGAAGTTCAAGCTCTCCCATCTGATCTCTATCTACCCATTTGAAAAACTTGCAATATGATAATCCCTACTCAAATGCAGCAAATGCCCAAAAATGTTAGATGATTCAGTTCATACAAAATCATGGTAAAAAAAAGGTATTTTGTGTAGAAATTTAAATGTTATTACCTATGTATTGTACTTTGGACACCCTAAGAAGGGTCGTCCTGGATTTCTTGCAGTATTTGCATATCTCATCGTGGCTTCAACCTCACAGTAACATTTAGTAGAGGATGAGGAAGAAATTGATGATGCTGATATTGTTAGATCCCCCAAAATCACAAAGTAGTTAACTTGGAGAGAGTTTTCAAAAGAGTTTTCTGTGTATGTACTTGTCAGTGAGTACATGATGAGAGAAACGCAAAAAACATAGAAAAAGAATTAGAAGATAAATTTAGAATCCCAAAAAATCATTTCATAAACCACAACAAAATATAACTGGACAGAAAAAGAGGCCAAAATTGTCAATCTCCCAACCATGTGTTGCTCGAATAATATCTACATCCCAATTAATAGAGGCATTCAATAAGTGATGGTTATACTGCTATTCAAATATGTTTCACAAATTATCAATCAATTGATCTAAAGACTAAGACCATAAAAGCTTTGGCTGGGTTATTTTAGTTCCTTTTGTTTTCATCCAAGCTTGAGCAAATTTATAGAAAGCATACTAAACAATTAACCCATCCCAAAAATGGAAGTAGGTGTCCATGGTTTTTATTTACAAAGCCAAACAATTTCTACAAACTTGAATACAATCTTCACTCGGAATAGGGAAGGACAATTAGTACAGGGCATCCATTTGAAATAACTAAATTTACTTGGATAAGAAAACAAAATCGAAACTCAATCAACTACCAGTTTGTTACAATTAGCTACCAGTTTCAAGATTGTTATAGATTACAAACAAAAATAGCAGAGCTAAAACTTTTCAAGGGCTTATTGAGGCCCCTGCAAAGCCGGGTTAAGGACAAAAGGGTTTTTTTTTTTTCCTATGCAATAAACAATACAGAACTCAATCCGTTTTTTCTTTTCCTATGCAATAAACAATACATAACTCAATCCGTTATGCTGCTTTTTGAATTGAAACTACTCGATAGAATCTAACTTCTTAATATGCACAAGAGGAAAGGGTACCTCAGAAACTCAATGAATCTAAGCTTCAAGTCTGCTACTCCCACAAGTTCTTTGGTTCCATGGTCCCCCAGGCTAAGGGCAAAAAAAAAAAAGAAATTTGAGAAGGGGGTGTTTGGAGGTCTTTTAGGGTTCATGGGTGTTATAGGGCTCGTGGAGAACACAAACGCTGACTGTGGAGAAGACGAAGGGGCCTTTATTGGATGGGCTTCGTGAGACGATGACTTCAGTGGAGAAGACGAATACAATGGGAGAAGAAGAAATGGAATGCGGGTTTTGCTTGGCTGAACACGGTGACGAAAATGACTACTCGAAGACGATGGGGCGAAGCATCAAACGGTGACTTTTGTGTCGATATGGGTTTTCGAAGGGGAGAAAAAGATTGGGGGTTTCGATGGGGAGTAGATCATGATGCTGGGATGGGGGTTTTGCTTGGCTGACCACGACGACGATGCTTTTGATGGCTCGAAGACGATGGGGCAAACAGAGGGGAGACGGTGGAAGGTGGACTATGTTTTGGGATGAGGTTTCAAAGGTTTGAAGGAAGACGAAAACCCATTTCTTCTCTTTTGATTCCATCCCATCATATTCCCTTCCCCCTAAACAAAAAACTGTGTTTTGAATTTTTTTTTTAATAAAATAAGTTAGTTGATGTGGCTTTATGCCACGTCAGCCGAGGCTGCGCTAGGGCCAGGCCAGTTGGCCATAGCATTTTTCTGCTTTTAATATCATAATCAAGTACAACGCGAAGGATGTTCATTTGTGCTAGGGGTGTAAAAAAAAACCGATAAACCGGTAAACCGGACTGGACCAAACCGGTGGCATCGGTCCGATCCTGAGGTTGTTTTCGGTCCGTTACCAGTTTTAGTTTTCTTAAAACCGGTTAAAATCAGTCCGATTTCAATTTTTCTTTTTCTAAAACTGGATCGGACCGGACCGATTTATATATATTTTAACTTTTTATATTGTATATAATATTTATATATAATATAAATATATATCATTATAGTCTATAATACAATTATAATATATTTTATAATATATTACAATATATTATCACTATAGTATTATATACTATAATATACTATATTATATAATCTATAATATAGTACATTAAAACCGGACCGAAAACCTATAAAACCGAAATACCGGTTTAAAAGGGTAACCGGTACGTAATCGATTTTGAAAAATGCAAAACCGATACATACCGATTCGGTCCTAAATTTTGTTCAAAATCAAACCAAATCGGACCGATTACACCCCTAATTTGTGCTATAAATATGACAATTTTAAAATCAGAGTTTGAATAATAAAATAGACGATAAATATTAAGTGAAAAAAACACTACCCTTTACCACATAGTTTATTCAGGTATAGTTCCAACTTTGAGGAAAAAAAATTGAAATCAACGTACTTAATGCTTAAAGGGGAAAAAGTCGGAATACAACTTTTAAAAAGAATTTAAAATTAGAAAAAAGAGAATATATATATATATATAGCATAAAATAACTTATTAAACTTATTAAAATAACTTATAAAATAACTTATTATACCTTTGTATAGTTCAAAAAAAAAATAAAAAACTGATATGAAGATGCATGAAAATTTAGTGATGTGCTGGCATCTTTACAATATGTTGTTAACAAATGTATGTTTACAAATAACACTAATTCCTTGTTCGAATTGCTTTGTAACGCCAATTACGACGCTGCATGTGGCAAGGTTTGCCAAGTAAGATGAGACACAATTATATTATAAAATTTCTACACATTAGTACACATTACAAAGTTCAAACTTGTAATGTCTACTAACGTGTTGCTATGAAGTGAAGTTATCTCGCTAAATCACAATCAAACTTAAACAAGGCTAGTCCAGATGAGTGGAGTCATTCGATCTGATCTTCTGGCATGGCATGGCTTGGCCAACTTACCCTCTCGCCAATTCTGATCGAACCACTTGAAAGGTGAGAATTCAAGTATTCAAATAAATCAGAGATTATTTTGAATGAACATGTTCAACAGTAATGAGAATCTAATGGGACTCTGGAAATCAGAAGTATTAAACTAAGCAAGAACGAGTTCATATTAAGCAACACGAAAACAAAACTTTTGAGCCGCCTCAGAATTATCCGAGGCACCTCGACACATCAAGATTGACTGGGAAACAAACACAAACTTTGCAACCATACCCAACTCTGAGACAGGGTACCCAACATCGAAAGCATCAAACTTTGCCTCAAAAAATAAAGCATGCAACGTCCAAAAGCAGCACAAATACGGACCAAGTTTGTATAATAAGCTTCATAAATATGACCTGCTGAAATTTGAATATTATACTGCTGCACGTTTCACTTCTTCTTAGCAGCAGACTTGGTGACCTTAGCACCACTTGGATCCTTCTTCTCAACACTCTTGATGACACCAACAGCAACGGTCTGGCGCATGTCCCTAACGGCAAAACGACCAAGAGGTGGATACTCTGAGAAAGTCTCAACAACCATTGGCTTGGTGGGAATCATCTTCACCATCCCTGCATCACCGTTCTTCAAAAACTTGGGCTCCTTCTCCAGCTCCTTACCAGATCGCCTGTCAATCTTGGTCAAGAGTTCTGCAAACTTAACTGCAATGTGGGAAGTGTGGCAGTCAAGCACTGGAGCATAACCATTGCCGATCTGACCAGGGTGGTTCATGATGATGACCTGGGAGGTGAAGTTAGCTGCCTCCTTGGCAGGATCATCCTTGGAGTTGGAAGCAACAAAACCACGCTTCAGATCCTTCACAGCAACATTCTTCACATTGAAGCCAACATTGTCACCAGGAAGGGCCTCCTGGAGAGCTTCATGGTGCATCTCAACAGACTTAACTTCAGTTGTCAGTCCGGTTGGTCCAAAGGTCACCACCATACCAGGCTTGATGATACCAGTCTCCACACGTCCAACTGGGACGGTTCCAATGCCACCAATCTTGTAAACATCCTGGAGTGGCAGACGGAGGGGCTTGTCCGAGGGCCTCTTGGGCTCCTGGATCAAGTCGAGAGCCTCAAGGAGGGTAGGGCCCTTGTACCAGTCAAGGTTGGTTGACCTCTCAATCATGTTGTCACCCTCAAAACCAGAGATTGGGACAAAGGGGATCTTGTCAGGGTTGTATCCAACCTTCTTTAAATAGGACGAGACTTCCTTAACGATTTCATCGTACCTTGCCTTAGAGTATTTTGGGGTTGTGGCATCCATCTACAAGTAAGAGACCACAAAAGAAACTCAAAGTCATATTTAACCTCAAATCATAATAACCAAGAATGGACGGAAAAACTAATGTCATCCGCATAGTATAAACAAAAGCTCACTTTGTTACAGCAGCAAATCATCTGCTTGACACCAAGGGTAAAGGCCAGCAAGGCATGCTCACGGGTCTGACCATCCTTGGAAATACCAGCTTCAAAACCACCAGTGGTGGAGTCAATAATGAGGACAGCACAGTCAGCCTGTGAGGTACCGGTGATCATGTTCTTGATAAAGTCACGATGTCCAGGGGCATCAATGACAGTGCAGTAGTACTTGGTAGTCTCGAATTTCCACAAGGCAATGTCAATGGTGATACCACGTTCACGTTCAGCCTTAAGCTTGTCCAACACCCAGGCATACTTGAATGACCTCTTGTTCATCTCAGCTGCCTCCTTCTCGAACCTCTCGATGACACGCTTGTCAATACCACCAAGCTTATAGATCAAGTGTCCAGTGGTGGTCGACTTTCCCGAGTCGACATGGCCAATGACCACGATGTTGATGTGAAACTTTTCCTTACCCATATTGGAATGTTATATAGATGCTGTAACAAAAGTGATCAAACTTCAGGGGACAAATATACCAATATGCAAAAGCATAGATATACATCTACAGGTCCTGGTCATATCGTAAACCAAATCAAAATATAACTCAGAAAGAAATTTCACCATCTTTAATGGCAACTTGACAGTTGCAAACTACGAAAGCATAAAAATATCTTGGATTCTATATAAAACAAGTATGCAACATAGTTGACGTACAATCGCCAAACCTATTCAATCTAAAATCGATCAATTCCTAAAAGGGTGCACGTTTGAAGGATAATTTCACTGACTCATCAGAAAACATGGGGGTAAAAATAGAACACTCATAAGATTAGATAACCCCATTAAAGGGTTGCTTGGAACACTATTAATAACACACCAGATCAGAAGCAAAGAATAAACAAATAAACATTTCATGTTCAATGTTCATAGTTTATCCCTGATCAACGGCCAAATGTTTTCTGATAAGAAATCATCAACGAGTAATTAAAAACTAAACCAAAAAAGTAATAAAATCATACGAGATCCGCTAACAAACGCAGGACAAATCAAATAACTCTCTAGCTAAAAAAAAATTCCCGAAAAAGTTGTATAGTCTCTGTGAATAGAGCAAACTAAGATCCTGAAGCCATCACAAATCAAACACATCCCTTAACAATAATCTTCACAGAAAATTAGGATTAACAAAAAAAACACATAAATGAAACTGATAAGTTATAAAAAAGAAAATTAAAATACTTATTCAATGACATAAATGAAAACGAATAATAATCCGACACATACAAATATTAGGATGAAAGCAACCCAGAACCATTTAATAACCGAAGCTAAAAAATCACTGAAAATAAATGAATCGGTGAAGCTCCGAACTAGCGAGTGAAACGCTCACCTTGGATTAGAGAGGACTCAGCGGCAAGGTGATAGTCTAAAGCACAGTCGAAAGAACGGCAATGCTTTGCTTGCTATTTATAATGACGAGAGGGCGTGTGGAGCTAGGGCTTCGTTTGAGAGGGTTTACACACGGTGAGATTACGTATGTACCCTTGAGAATTACCCAATTCACCATGGCCAGTTTAGAACAGAAGTTTGTTGATGCGCGGCGAAAGTGAAGTTATTGAAAAATTAGTGTTGCAAATAAAAAGTTTGTATTTCTTTTGTTAACCAGTATCTAGCCGGTTGGGAGAACCAATACAGAGCCAGCTTAGAGCATTTTTATTGGATTAATTAAAGGTATATTTAAATTTTAGTTAATATCACATAAATTTATATTTACCTATTCTATTTCAATTCAATTCTTATATTAAATTATTTATTTATTCTCTGTATAATAATAAAAAAATTTTATTTATTTTATTTTTATCATATTTTGTAATTCTACCAATTAAATGTTAAAAATAATTATATTTGTTGAAGTGATATAGTAATATTTGAGTATTTGTTGAAGTATTATTTTTATCACATTTTGGAGTGAGAAAATATTATTTTAATGTTTAGTGAAGTTACTGTAGTCTTCCATATTTGATAAATGAATGTAACTAACATCTAAATTATTTTAACAATGCTCAATTTAATGTGGAGTGTTTTTGGCACATATTATTCAAATTTTAGTTATTGAATTTTAGTCAAACCAATGAAAATGCTCTAAGAGTTCTAGCAATGGTGTAGACAAACTAATATTTAGCGAACAACTTCATTAAATCAAGAGAAAATATTGTGAGCAGCCACTATTCACTACTGCACACCACACATCTTATAAAAAATATCTATATATCTTATGAAAAGAATCCCTATACCTTATAAAAACTTATAAGTGTGTGGTGTGCAATATGAATAGTAGCTGATGTATAGTAAATCCCTTAAATCAACTATATTGGAAGAGCCAAATATAAATGTTCTGCTTACAAGTTACAATGTCTTTACATATTTTGATAGGTATTGTTCACAATCTATTAATTATTTTATTACTTATTTCTCTCTTTTCCTACTTGCTCTCTCTTTTAACCGAAGGTAAAATAATAATTTAATTAAAAATAAAATTATTAATTAACATATGATTAATATAATTGTAAAATATGAAAAAAAATTATTATTATTAAAATAATATGATATTATTATTTTAGTTAATAAATAAATAATCCAATATAAAAATCTTTCTTAAATGACAAAGGCAATTTCTTATAGTGCCTTTGCCAAGAAACTGGCTTTATCATTCAAGATATATAACTTTAGGTTTCATTATCCATCTATTAGTTAAAATAATAATAAAATATTAATTTTTAATAATAATTTTAAAAAAACTTATTCATATTTTTCAATTATACCAGCTGTCCAGCATAAAAAACCTGTCCAACGTAAAAAACTGTCCAGCATAAAAAAAATCTGCCTAACATATTATAACAATCCAAAAAGTGAAAACATTTTCACACCTGGCACCACTCATTGCACCTATTAAAGCAAATAATAACAATTCAAATCAGCACATAAAGGAGAGAAACCGCCCAAATAATAACAACTAATTTAAGTACTTATAATGTACCATACACAAACCAGCCCACAATATATGCCATTTTGGAACTTAATCCGTTCGTATACAAAAATTATCTTGTCATTTATTTATTTTTATCTCATATCATATAACATATTATTAACTATAATAAAAGCAGCTCTTCTAGATATAGTCGGGCCGCGCAACCGCTGGGGAGCCGGCCAATATATATATATATATATATATATATATATTATTAATTAAAAAGACAAGAATGAGAAGAAAGACATCAGCTCTTCATGTGGGTCTTGGTCGTCATTTGGGACTTTGGGTCTCTCGAAGCTCTCAGAGTTTGTCTCATCTGGGTCTTCTTGCAAATGAAAAAGGCAACTCTTTGGGTCTTCATGTCCCATGGGTAGATAAAAAAAGGTAGCTCGTCTAGGTCTTTTTCGTGCCTGTGCATGATGTAGTCATGGCCAAGCCAGGGTGGGAGGTTGGGTTCACACAACAGCAGCAACAACAGGTGGAGTTCAATGTCACTACTTTGCAGACTGAGATAGCTCTATAAAGAGATCATACGAGTGGAAAAAAAAAAAAAAACAAAACAAAACAAAAGGATGGGGAAAAGAAAAACTGCTAGGCTCTTCGTTTCTGCATTTATTTTGAGTCATAAACCAATCCATACCGTGGTGGTAGGGTAAAGTTGTTTGATTGATTAAGGGGGAGATGGAAATTAGAACCCAACCCGTAAGGTAAAAAACAGAGAGAGAGAGAGAGAGAGAGGAGATGTGAGGAAACTTTGACAAAAAAGTTGGGTATTTTTGTATGTGAAGTGACTTTATTTCAATTTGCTCCATTTCGTGTGGGTTCGTCAAGTGATTCTTCATGTGTATTTGCTCCATTTTGCAAGAAGATGTGAAGTGATTCCCCTCCGTGTATGTATTTGCTCCATTTCGAAAGAAGATTTGTCCCCAGTCCTAAGCTTCTAACACTAGCTTGTAAGCTGCGAAGGGTTAGAAACCAACAATGGTAGTGATGTTGAGCTGGCAATCTTGCCCATTCTTTGGGTTTCTAAGGCCCTAATTCTATACCTCACGTAGAGTTTGTGCTCTTTAAAGTGATGAAGATTTCATGGGAAAGATGAAGGTGGGAAGGCAAAACAACTGATGGCAAGACAATTAGGGGTGGGCTCGACTCCTACGGAGTCGAAATTGACAATTCAGTGTCGGAGTCAGAGGAAAATTCTTTCAGATTCCGACTTCGATCGGAGTTTGGAATTCCGATCGGAGTCGGAGTTCGAACTCCAAGTATATTTCGGCTTTGGCCCACCTCCGACTCTGAAGGCCGATTTGCGACTCCAAAGGCCCACCTACAAAGATCCGTACGCAATACTAAGCCCAACTACCTAAATAACATAAATACAAATGACATTGATTAAATAGTCATATATTATACAACCAAATAGTAGTAAATTAGTAATTAAACAATAACAAAGTCTTGATTCTTGAACATTAAGAAAGGAAAAAAGTCTTGATTCTTGAAGTTTAAGCCAGTAGCCACTACCATTCGGTATTAGTTCTCATAATGTTTTATCTGCAAAATAATACATATGAAAATATTTTAAAAAAATATAGTATGAAATTATGAATTATAAAATTTTCAATAATTTTTTAAATGATTTAAAAATACTAATCTAGTACCTGAATCAATGTTTTGAATACCGTACCGGATGTCGTACCGATCAAGGCACTGGAACGAAATATTTCAGTACCGGTACCTTTTCGTGTACCGTTTCAGGATAGTCGATATATAAATAAATTATATATATAAATATATATATTAATTATATTTCAAAATAATAATTTATATATAAATAAATTATACATAAATACATATATCTATATAAATTATAAATAGTTTAGTCTAAATTGAGGGCAAAAAAATAAATTTGCAGTTTGAAAGAATGAAAAAAAAAAGAGGCCGAAATACCGGCCGGTACGGCCGGTATTTGAACCGGTACAAAATTATAGAATTTCTGTACCGATCCGGTGGCCGGTATGGAATATACCGGCCGGTACGGTATGATTTTAAAAACAATGACCTGAATAGCATCACTCATCCATGTACTTGTAACTCATCCGCAATTATCACTCATCTGCAACTATGCTAGGGTTCACGAGTAGGTCTACAAAATCATAAAAATTAGAAGTTGAATAATTAAAACATTACAAATATTTAAATTATCATTTAAAAGCATATAAACTATAAATTTACCTGATTCAAGCCTATAGTTCTCGGGATCAATGATATCTACTCTAATGGGCATTTCACATAGCCACTTCTGTATACAAATGAGGGCCTCCACAGTTGAAGCTGATAATGAACTCCGATAAGCATCCAGTGTTAAATGCTAACTCAAAGGCAACCGTAGTGATAGGAATAGTCAACAAATATTGGGCTATTCGGGAAAGAATAGGAAACTTGGTGGAATGAACCTTCCACCAAGTTAATAACTGAAATGCATCACTAGGTGCCTCGACATCTTCCATCAAATAATGTTCAACCTCAGATCTACACTGCATAATATTCCTCGATGCACACCTTTGATGATATCGCTGCACCAATGGTGATGAAAGAGCTGCAGCAGAAGCAGTGTAATCACCAGAAGATGTCGAACTGGTCGAGTGTGAGGAGCTACGGCTACCACTTGCTGGAGTAGGATGACTATTATTGTTGTAGTGGCCATATAAGTCATCAATATCCTTTCTCGGCTCTCTAATAAACTCTTCAGCCTTCTCTTTCCCAAGGATGTCAATAAAGAAAAATTGTATAATTTCCAACTTATATCGGGGGTCAAGGATTGCAACCACAAGTAATAATCTATTTATTTTCACAATATCCCCCTAATATTTTTCATATTTTGATTTCATCCTCATAGTCATAGCAAATAACAATCCCTCACTATTAACATAATTCTGTTGCAAGTGATCATGAATCCTTGAAAGCTTGTTGAAGTACAAGTTCGCAGTACAATATTTGAATCCAGATATCCTCATAGTTGTATCATAAAATAACTTCAAAAAATCAATGAAAGACTTCACACGATCCCAATCAACTGCATCCGGCGCACCGAGTTCCCTTCTCCCCCCAGTAGACTCCATCAAAGCATACCTTAGACCCCCATCCTCGACCTCCATTCGCTGGAACACCCTTTCGTACTTCTGCGCCACCGCCAACATTATATATGTGGAGTTCCATTGAGTCGGAACGTCCAAGCACAACATGGCGGAACATGGAATCTGAAACTATTCTGCTATCGCCTTAAACTTGCCAAGCCTTTGGGGGGAAGCCCTCACATATCTCACAATGTTGCGGACTTTGGTAATTGAATCATCAACCTCCTTCAGCCCCTTTGAAACAATGAGGTTGATGATATGAGCACAACATCGGACATGTATAAACTCGTGTCCACGAATGCTATCTTTTTGTACTGTTGTATTTCTCTTGAACCACTCAATTGCAGTATCATTGGCACTAGCATTGTCAACTGTGATACAAAGGACTTTTTTAATTCCCCAGTCTTGAATACAATCATCCATCATTGCACCAATGGATGCACCCTTGTGATCAACAATCTCTTTAAATCTAATTATCCATTTATGTAGCGTCCACTCACTGTCAATAAAGTGGGTTGTGATACACATGTAGTCCACATTTTGTATGGACGTCCATGTATCAGTGGTGAATGACACTCTCTGGCCAGTCTGAGAAAACATCTTCTTCATTTTCGTCTTCTCCTTCAAATGTCTCTTTAAACAATCACGCATAACCGTATACCGTGAAGGCATGGGAAAATGTGGCTTAAGACAGCACACAAATTTGTTGAAGCCTTTCTTGTCAACTGTGGTAAAAGGCATCTCATCGGTAATGATCATCTCTGCAAGTAAATCCCGCAACATCTTCTCACTATATTGAGGGATTATAAGCTTCTTAACATGTGATCTACCAACATCAGTTTCCATTTGAGTTTCATAACTCAGCTTGGTTTGATCAGTGCCAGTGGCTGCCAATCCCTTCGCAATCTTATATCGCTAGCAACCAGTAAGATGTGCTATCAATACACTAGTGCATTGTTTCTTCAAATGACAACCACAAAGTTGCTCACAATGGTTACATCTTGCTTGAGGGTTCACATTATCACCAGGAATTTTAGTGAAATGTTCCCACGTCCACGACCATTTTTTAGAAGGCCGTGGTGGTCGATCTTGCTCAATGGGCACATCTGCCATCTCCTCCTCTTTATTGAACATATCTTCATCTTCTCCTTCTATATCTACTGAGAGTCAACTGGATGCACAGGAAGTAGCTGCTCTAGATGCGGCCCTAGATGGGGCTCTAGGGGTGGAAGTACATACCGTCGTCGGGGTGGTAGCTGCTCTAGATGCTGGTGCAGGAGTACTGGCATTGTCTCCACAATCTCTACTTCTACTGGCAGTAGAATCCATACTATTTGAAATCAAAGAACCTGAAAAATTAAATTAAAAGCAGGAAGTTAGTTGCTAAAATAAAAAATGTAAATACTGTAAATAAAATAAAATTAGAGCAAGTAAGTATATAGATTGCATATGTACAATATATAAAGTTTGGCCTATTAATTAACACACATACATATATGTGTGTTATATATGATATATAAATATATAAAGTTTATTTATATGATATATAAATATATAAGTTTATTACTTTCTTTGTGCTGCATATGTATTGTTTCTTTAAAAGAAATAAACAAATAAAAGCAAATAAAAGAAGTTACATGTATTGGGCTCTGCCCATGTTTACATTACAATCAGTACAGCATACGGAGAGTTGGTAGTTGGTACAACAAGCCTACCCCATACATAATATGATTATATGATAATAACCATGCACCAACTACCTAAGAGAAGTCCTAACCAATTAGACTATAAAAATAAGATAAATAAACTTTATATATTTATATATCATATATATAAAACATATGAAAGCAGTATTGGACAGCTCCAGCCCCTGACCAAAATCAACAGGGAACCAAAATCCTATATGAAAGCAGTATAGGATTCGTGACTTGCATGCTGGGCCGCCTTTGGGCATAATTTTGGTTTATGTGTATATATATCACTAAGGGGGGTTTACTATAAGCATGAATCTACATATAAGGTCAACCTTTTGGATTAACATTTTTAAGTTTAAATTCATTTTTGTACAGTTTATAGTCAAGGGCCTCTTCTCTAGTTATAAAAAAATATATGCCACTTACGTGATTACATCATGTATAGTGCAGACACTAGAGTCTAAGGTTGCTTTCCGATTAGTTGATATTTAAACTTGCTAACAAGAAGTTAGTTATTTCAATAGATTTAAGATCACTAAATCTATGGGTGTGGTAAGTTAATAACTCAAACTTGGATGCTCATGCTTTCAAATAATAAATGTCTTAGAAACAGTTGGTTAGTGTTTAAGAATTCAATGTCCTTATGTAGTGTTGGTTATTTTAGTTTGGTCCTCTTGCAGCATGCATTGTGTGTTGGGCCAAACTTTATTATTGTGCTTTTTCCCTGCTTTAATCAGCATGTTTAAAAAAATGCATAGCTGCAAAAAGCACCATCAGCCTTTTATGTGGTATTTAAATGATTTAATCTTGAATATTTCTATTTTATGTGGGAGTCACATCTGATGGCTTAGTGTTGATGTGTGTTATAAGTTAAAAAGAAAAATGAAATTTTTTCATTGTGATAATTGGTTTTTGTTTAAGAAACTAGTTTTGAAACAAAAGCTAAATGACCCTGGATTGAATTTAGAAGTGATTTAAGCCTTGTTCGAAGTGATTCCAAACGGAAAATCATTGGTTTTTTCTCAGGGACATTCTCACAAACACATTCCATTCACCATGATAAAATTTAACACATATTCACACCATGATACAAACATATTCCTAATTTCCTACAATCTACACAATCTAAAATCAATAGCCATTACAAATTCACAGAATATAAATCCACAATCTCTGATTCTCTACTAAAAGGCATGAATTTAAATCCCAAAACTTACCGGTTGATGACGGTGTGAACTGGGCAGCGTGACGACGGAAACCTGGTGGATGGTTGGGCCGTTAGGCGTGCGAGCCTACGACGATGCGCAGTGAGTCGTGCGAGTCAGCAACGGTGTGTGCGAGAGACGAAGAGAGTGCCGTGAGTGTGGATGGTGAGTGCCTAGCCTACTGCCTAAGTGGTCTGAGACCGATGCAAGAAGAAATGGCTCAAGCGGTTTGGCCCTCACGGAGCAAAACGACGTCGTTCCTATTTAATTGGAACGACGTCTTTTAAGACAGTAAACATTAAACACAAATGAAAAACGACGTCGTTTTGCATCTGTGTAATTATTAAAAAAAACATCGGAGTTCAGAGTTCGGAGCCAAACATGGCTCCAACTCCGACTTCGGATTCCGCTCCACTAGCGGAATCCACTCTGATTTTCGACTCCGATTTCTGAAACTCCGACTCTGATGTAGTCAAAATCGGAGAGGAGGTCGGCCGGAGTCGGAAATCTCGAAAATCTGCCCACCCCTAAAGACAATGGTAGGACGAAGAAGGAGAGGCAAAGCTTCGTGGCTTAAAAGACTCAGGCAGGTAGAGTTCATGGTCTTCGAAGTGAGGAGGATTTTGTGGGGAAGACGAAGGGAAGGAGGCCAAAGCTGAAATGATTCGTTTTATCACTAGAATGAAACGTTGCGTTTCATTTTCCATGGGGGCACCGATTCCTTCGCGGCTATGCAGGCTGACTGCATTAAGCATTTTTCTAATAAAAGACTATATATACGAAACATGTACATGTCATTTCCGAACTTAAAACCATCCCACAATACATGTCACATTTGTTAACATAGAGTAAATACAAAAATGTCCAGTATTCAGTATCTAATTAAAAAAAATAACATCAAATTTCAACTTCCATATCAAAAATTAAAACTAGCAATGTTCAATCCAAAAATATGGTTACATAGTTGCTGCCCAGCCACATGTTTTG
This sequence comes from Carya illinoinensis, assembly GCF_018687715.1. Lineage (NCBI taxonomy): Eukaryota > Viridiplantae > Streptophyta > Magnoliopsida > Fagales > Juglandaceae > Carya > Carya illinoinensis. The sequence continues at coordinate 13,321,786 of NC_056764.1, read as the reverse complement.
GAATTCTAGGCAGCCACTGAAATCAAAACATTAGAATCGTTACAACAGTTACAAACCTTCGTGAGGTGTGGATGGAGATGTAGATGTAGCTCCAAAATAATTCTTTGAAGCCTCATAAATTTCCCTCTGAAAATTAAGGAAATCATTTTGCTGCATTGCATTCATGCCAGCAAGATCTAATCTCATAATCTTAGCCTTAAACATTTTTTTATCAAGTTCAAGTTATTGACTTCTATTGCGCTCTACCTTCATGACCGCTGCTCTCCTCTCTACTATGTACAGGTTTTTATTTTCGTTCATTCGAGCTAAGGCATACTTGAAGTCAACATCATTGGATTCTCGAGACTTCTGCTTTCTCTCTCTTTCTTTCTCAACTTTTTTTCCTAGAGGTCTCTCACCAAGATTCTTGACGTTCTCCTACACACTGTCATCGACAACTTCACTTGATTGGTCAATGGTTGGATGTTATTCTAGTTCTCCTCATATTCAATGTCATCATGTATTGTTGCCATTTGGGTTGACCAACAGTGCTCCATTGTGTAGATTGCTTTCTCCATCTCTTTGTATATAAGTTTTATTTTCTCAATCTAAAAAGGCAAAGAAATATTGTCAGTTCTTAAATCAGCCCAACACAAATGCATAATTAAAGGAAAAGAGTATATACCTTATCTTGCTCCGCAACACCATTTGGGTGCAATAATTCTACCTGTACTAAAGATGCGCAAAACTTATTTATGCATTTTTGGATTGAAGACCAAAAATTCATCAATGACACTACAAAACATTCAACAATCTTTGGTTTTTTATACTTAAGATAAAAATAAGAAATTCAATCCCACATTTAAGTGGATTTTTTTATTAGTAACTCATATAACATCGATGCGAATGTTGAGCCAAGAGGAGACAATGAGGTTGTCCTCCTCTACAGTGAAAGATGCATCTCTTTGAGATTTTTTAGTAAGTGACCTCTTTTCACTATCAACTTGTGATGCTTGGACCATAGCATTAGAATTTTGCGTATACATTGGGGTGCTATTTGTAACGCCCCCAAATCCCCACGCACGAACACGGGGAAATCGAGATGTCCGGATGATGACATCACGGGTCATCACCCTATCGACGTGTGCCAAGTGTGTGTATAAGCGACGAATGTGCACGAGAAATACACAGCGAAAAGCAAAGTCAATAACTAAGTACCAGAATTTTTCTTATTTAACACAAAGCTGTTCAAACATACATAAATAAATATTACAAAACACAAACATAATATCAAAGCCAAATAGAAAACATAAACTCCACTCAGAACTCTGGCGGAGCCGCATCCTCGGGCTCAGCCTCCTCCTCCTCCTCGAACTCTGCACCAAACCTCCCCATTTTTCAGAAAATGGCCCGCATCCGAAAACTATAAAAACAATCCGGTTATGCATGCACCATGATCTCCCCTAGGGATCATCCGCACACCCTGGCTCTGTGCCACACCGTAGGTAATGACTACGCATGTGACACCTAAACTAGTGATGCCCAGACTCGCGCCCTGCGCGTACTTGGCCAGGTCATCCTCTAGTCCCCGCCACTAAAAGGACCACGAAGTCGACACGACAGCGTTACCGTATTGTGCGATCCGGTCGTCGCCCTGCGACAACCCAGGGGATGTCACTCAGTATTATCCACTCCCGAGTGACCAGAGAAGCTCCACCGAGATAATAACCCATCCCGGTTTGGGCTCGTGAGACATACGCACCCAAAAACCATTTACGCCAATAAAACGGGATTTTCTCGATTAAAATAAAATGCATAAATATACAATATGCAACTCATGCCTCATAGCTAAAAAAAAAAACAATCACAAACAACCACAACCAAGCACTCCGTCCTCAATCCATCCGACCCCCGAACTCCTCGGACTCAGTCCGGAATCAACCAACCAACAACAAATAATTATTATAGGAGCAAAATATATTTAAATCTAAAAGTAGGGTTTGAAAAATACTTACAGCGCTATATGGTATTTTTAGAAAGCTCGCGGCGTTGCAAATGACAGAAGGAAAGCAATGTAACAGTGAAATTTCACTGTGGCCTTGGGTTGTAAAATACCCACTTTTGAACGGGGACAAACCAAGGCTCGGGATTGATAGGGAATGGTCTAAGGATGTTTATGAAGCTAGTGGAAGTGGAGTTTGGCCGTGGGTGGTGGTGGAAACAGCGGAGGAAGGGCCGAAATGCCCAAAACGGAAACTAGCTCGTGGGAGCTGTTCCGGTGACTGTTAGAGGCCGGAAATGGGTGGGTTAGGATGGCAAGGAGTCGGTGATGAAGTTGTGAAGAGGTGACTGCCGGAGGTGGAGCGACGGCAGCAGATCGGAACAAAACCGTATGGCTTGATGGGCTTTTTTCGGCCAAACGGCGGCTCCGTTGGTGGTGGAATTTTGTGGGTGGTTCACCGGTGGGAGGGGAAGAAAATGGTGGGGGTGGTGTGGGCCACGTCGGCCGGTGGCGGTGGTGCTTGGAGGTTGAACGTGGACAGCGTGAGGGAGAGGAGAGAGAGAGACGGACGGGGGAGGGGATCGCGCGGGAGGGGAGGGAAAAAGGAAGAGAAAAAGAAAAAGAAAAAAGAGAAAAAGGAAAAAGGGAAAAGAAAAGATGGAGGGAAGAAATGAGGTCCAATCCTCACTCGAGAAAACAAAACAGATCTGTCGAAAACGAGATTAAAAACCGTAAAACGACTAAATAAATTAAACACCGCATCAAATAAATAAAAACTAATTTAAAACGCAATAATTTAAAATAAATAAATCAATATATTAATTAAATTAAAAACAATCATTCAGTGAAAATACACGTAAAAGCGGGTCGTCGCACTATTACAACATTGTCCACCACTTTGTAAGAGAGTGGTGAAAAATGTATTATTGTCAAATAGTGTGTCCATCTTTGAGGAAATTATAATTATTAAGGAGTTAGATAACTTGAATACCAACTAATAAGTAATGAGCATAGAGCAAAGAAGAAAAAAGTGTCCAACCATGTAACTCAAAATTGTAAGCACAGAAAACAAGCTGTCCAACCATGTAACTCAAAACTGTTCAGCCATGAGAATAGAGCAAAGAAAGAAAATTGTCCAACCATGTACTCAAAATTGTCCAAGAGCACAGAGCAAAGAAAAAGAAAAAAAATTGTCCAACCATGTAACTCAAAACTGTCCAGCCATGAGCATAGAGCAAATAAAAAATTGATAAAGCTTTTTGACTATAACAACACTTCATAAAAGTAAGTATTCATAACTTAGTTCTTCTTCATTCACTCTTTGTGTACAAGTAAACAAAATACCTTGTAAAGGGAAAATTAAAGTGGATAACTCAATCCTGTAAATAAAGCAAGATATCAAAACAAGATAGCACGCACAAGCAATTATTTTCAAGTGTCCATGTCAAATATAACTTCAATCAACAAAATCACATTCAATAGAATACTGGATTAATCAAGACATTGAGAATAAAGTATTGCTTAATTTGATAACTTCATCGGGTGATGGTGCAACTTTATTATATTGACCCTCCTCCTTTTTCTTTGCTTCTTTTTAGGAGTGGAGTAAAAGGTAAATACTAGTGTTATTTGGGATTGAGGAGCATGGCTTTTGAGTCCTCTTTATTTTGGAGTTGACTATAACAACCAAGAATAGATTGTTAAAACAATTTTATCCATTTGCATTTAGTGGATCAATGAGCATGGATGCACAAAGCTTAACATGCAAAATGGTCTCAGGTAGAGAACTATCCAAACCAAGTTGGTAATGGCCTAGCTAAATTGAAATTACTTCCCATTTATATAGAATTTAAAAATTACGTATAAGACTACAACAATTGTGCATTCTAAAAAAAAAAAAAAACACAGCAATCAATATCCTTTTTAGAAAATACGTTAAAATTTGAGCTTGGTGATTGTTAGAACCACTGTCTCTGCACGTACTAGCTGCCATACCAAAGCACTCAATAGATGCCACAATGTTATGAATAACAAATTAGTAAACTAGCAAAACCCAAAGCAAGAACACTTTAACAAAACCTAAAATAAAAAATCCATCCAATAAATGTATGGCACAATCACTAAAATCAACAAAATCAAAATCAGCAAAATCAGCACAAAATGAAGTAAGATCAAAGAGAAATTCCAGAAATTTTTACCCTTGCATATATTGAAACCGAAATAGCAGGTCTCGAAAACATAGTCTAGGGCAAAATCTGAAGATCTACACAAGGCGTCATAGCAAGGCCATTTGGTTATAGTTGCTAATTGTTGGTGTAGTTCAATTGTACTAGCTGCCGTTCGATTCTTCACCTAGGCCAAGATAGACAAAATTGCATAATGGACAACGAAACGGAAAAAGGGAGAGAGAGAGGGAGTGTCGGGCTTGAGAGAAATTGAGAGAAAATAGAGAAAATGAGAGAAAGGAAACTGTCAAAGTAGAAAGCGTGGGAAAAGGGTCCAGCCATTGGTGATTATTTATCAATAAAATATGTCTTAGATCAGTGAATAGTGACTTGCCAACTTTGACTCTACTTTTTGATTTACTGTAGCTTATAGTCTCAACTGAAAGATTTTAGCTAGTTCAATGGAACCAACTTAAGTAAAAATTAGTCATATTTTTGGTTTCACTGGCATTTGGCTAACCAATGTTAGTGCTCCTAGAGGGAGAAACTTTAGCTTTTCTCTAAATCTTTACCTTCAAAACTCATATCTACCTCTTTTTCCCGTTACAGGGGAGGAGTTCCTCTATTCCTCTCTATTTTCCAACCACCTCCACCCTATTTATAGGAGTCTCATGCATGCTTTTTGTTTTGCTAGCATCCCCGAATGTGCCAAATCTAACCTACTCCACCTTCCATCAAATAATTCAGACCAATTAACTGCAATACAAATCAACCAACTGTAATGGGCCCCTTCAAGTGACTAAATTAAAGATAGTCAATCTTTAAAAAGTAGAGAGAGAGAGAGAGAGAGAGAGAGAGAGAGAGAGAGAGAGAGAGAGGAGAAGAAGAAGAAGAAGAAGAAGAAGAAGAAGATCTGTGTATTGAACTCGGGAGTATTTTCCCTCCATATTTCTTCGTTTTAAAACAATCTCTTTGAAGCTATATGACATCGTAGCATCTACTATTATTTACAATTTGGAACAACATCATCCTACTAATTAAAACGACATCATTCTACTCACTATAACAATTAATCATACACACTACACAACTTACAACATTTTCACCCAACTAAATGACAAAATGCATTTTACAAGCTTAACTAACAAAATTGGCATCCTTTTTCTCCGAGCTTGCAGCTTGTCAATGGCTACATCACAACAGCTCCATTCCACTCACAAGCCATACCCTCCCCCTGTAAAACACATTGTCTAAAAGGTGAGAGAACGGTTGATGAAGTTGCCAATAAGATTTCTATGTAGCATCTTCCACCTTTGCCCTCGGCCACTAGACAAGTACTTCAATTAAGGGCCTATTATTAACTTTTTTGCTACGGCGTTGTAAAATTTCCTCTGGTTTAGGCATACATTCTCCATGCACATCAATTGGAGGGAGAGTTATTAGTGGACAAACATACTGGCCAAGTTTTTTCTTCAAACAGGAAACATGGAATACTGGGTGAAGTTGAGCTTGTGGATGAAGATCAAGTATGTATGCTACCTTGCCAATTTTGTTGGTTATTTGGAATGGTACAAAAACCTCGATGATAGCTTCAAATTGTATCTTGCTACAGAGAATGTTGCCTATAAGGCTGGAGCCTCAAGTAAACCCAATCACCCATTGTGACTTCCCTTTTTGTTTTGTGTTTATCATACTACAACTTCATACTCTCTTGTGTAGCAACCAAATTATCCTTCAGAAAAACATCCATGGCCGGATTAGTTGTCAGTCTTGGTATATAAGTTTGCAACTTGGTGGGAGGTACACCATAAACCACTTCATAAGATGTAATCTTGGTGGATGAGTGAAAGTTGTTGTTATACCACCATTCAGCTAATGCCAACCAATCAAGCCAAAACCTTTATTTTTCACTAGAAAAACATCTCAACATGTTTTCTAAACACTTATTAACTACCTCAATTTGCCATCACTTTGAGGTTGATAGGCAGAAAAATAAAAGAGGTTGACTCCTTGCAGTTTAAACAATTCTCTCCAGAAGGTACTGGTGATTGTAGATACTCGATCAGAAACAATGCCTTTTAGCATACCATGAAGTTTAAAAACATTGTTTATAAACGAAGAGGCTACTTGAGATGCTGTGAAAGGATGTTTCAGTGCTATGAAACGAGCATATTTGCATAATTTGTCCACAACAACCATGACCACAAACTATCCTTTTGACATTAGCAACCCTTCCATAAAATCCATTAAAATGTCAGTTCAGATAGTTTGTGGAATAGGCAAGGGCTACAATAAACTTGCATGGTGAATGATCTTTACTTTGTTTTGTTGACAAATTTCACATTCTTGAAAGAATCTTTTCACCCCAACCTTCAAACTAGGCTAGTAACTGCTCTTACTCTTTGTAAAGACTTATGCAAACCAGAATGACTAGCCATAGGACTAGCATATACAAAATTTAAAATTCTCAACTTTCAGCCAGAACAATTGGGAATATAAATTATGCCCTTCTTGAACAACACTTTGCAATTCTAAGGTTAGTAATGCTAGTTGCTGAACCACAGCATTAGACTATCTCTTTAAGGCTAATACCTATGTTTTCAATGTTTTAAGTTGTGATTTAGTGGATTTCTTCAGCCCACTCAACCTTTCTTGCAACTGGTTTATACGAGTACCCTCTGCCATGGTCGTTGTGGACTATTGCCGAGGATGACCAGCTCTAGTATCAATCTATTACATGGTTGTGGAAGGAAGGATTTATAGATCTCACTTCCAGGGTGAGCGCCTCCAAAAAGGAGAAAAGAGAGAGATAGATAGAAATTGGTTTTGTATTGATTTGTTGCATAATGTAAGAGTTTCCACTACAATGCAAGCTATTTGCTCTGATTTGGAACAAACTTTATTAAGCAAATACAAAGTTATTGTGCTAGGCACCAAATACAACGACATACACCCTGTGAAGGGCTTACAATACTACACAGATCGAATTTGACATGGGCCTAAGCCCTTACAACCCAAAAGCTAACTGAACTGACTATTTATTTCTACTAGTAGTCAAACTAAAAGGGCCCAAACAAATGGAAGCTCATCGAACAATGGACAATTTAACCTAATCAGCTCTCTTCCTGATTATGTCTTTAGTTCTCCACTTCTTCAAACCGTAAGTCCTTCCCTCTGTGGCGCCACCCTAGTAACCAGGTTTGTGCAAAATATGACATGGGCCTGCCTTGCCCAATAGACACAGTCCAACCCAGTCGATAAATACGAGTTGAAATTAGATATGGGTTGGACATCATCCAGCCTGCTGTCTATTGGACAAAATCATAGCCTGAAGACTCAATGTCGTTGCTTCCATATTCTTCTCTTCCCCAGTTGCTTCCATTTTTTTCCATGCTAGCTTCTCTCTTCTTTACAGAAACCAACTTCTCTTTGTTCAATGAGACCCATTCCCTAATTTTCTACACCAAATCACCACAAAATTTCCCAAATCTCAAATATCTCAAATGCAAATTTACTTTGAAAAGCCAAAAAATACTGAAAAAGACAAAGAAGAAGAATAAGGATATGTGGTGACCCATCGATTTCTTCTCAACCGTAGCCGCAGTTCTTCCTCTTCTTCTTCTTTGCTGCTATACCACCACCCACCAAAACTCATATCCTACGAAGATTAGGTAAAGGGAAAGGATTCTGTAGGCTTGTTTTTCATTGGGGTTGTCTTTTTTTTTCTTCTTACTCTTGCCACAGAGAGGACAAATCTTGAGTGGGTTCCTCTTTCTCTGCATACAAGAGTTGCAAAGGACTGCAGCAATAAAAAACTTCAAGTTTAATGGAAGACTCAGAGACTGAGTCTGAAAGAGGTAGTGAAAGAGGTGGAAATGCGTCGGCCAATGAGCTGTCACCATGAGAGCATGATCGATTCTTGCCGATTGCGAGCGTGAGCTAGATTATGAAGAAGGTGTTGCCGAAAAATACGAAGATCTTAAAGGACGCCAAGGAGACGATGCAAGAGTGTGTGTCTCAAAGTTCAAAAGCTTCATCATCAACGAGGCATCCAACAAGTTCCAGAGGGAGAAGCAAAAGATGATCAACAACTACGATTTGCTATGGGCCATGACCACCCTCAGCTTAGAGTACTATGTGGAGCCCTTCAAGGTTTACCTATAGAGGGAGGGTGGGTTTGGGAAGGGTGGAGTAGGAGGAAGAGGAATAGGAAGATGAGGGAGGGACGATTTGGAAGAGGCAGAGTTTGCAGAAGCAGTGACTGCATTGGAGCAAAAGAGGGGCATGGATCTGCAAATACAGGTGAATGATGAAAAGCAGAGTAAGAAGAGAGGGTTCGACCTAACTTGAGTTGGTGTGGTCTTTCCCTGCAGGTCGGATCCAAATTTGGTTTGAATGGATTGTTGTGCAGGGCTACTGACAGCCTCCATTGACGGCGGCTTTAGAGTGTAAAAACTCTCCCTAGGTAATGGTTAACAAAAGAAATACAAACTATTTATTTGTGACCCTAATTTTTCATTAACTTCACCTTCGTTCTGCATCAACAAAATTCCGTGCACCAACAAAATTTCGTTCTAAACTCCAAGTTCTAACGCGGCCACTGATTATAGTGAATTAGGTCAATTCTAAAGGGTATATACGTAATCTCACCATGTGTAAAACCTCGCAAACAAAGCCCTAGCTCCAGAAGCCCTCTCGTCTTTATAAATAGCAAGCAAAGCATTACCATGCTCTCTATAGCTCTCTAGACGTTATTACCTCGCCGCTAAGCTCTCTCTCATACGAAGTAAGCGTTCTAACTGCTATCTTGGGGCTTCTCCTACTCTTTTATTGTTGCCCAGATGACTAACACAAGAGAGGGGGTGAATTGAGTTGTATTAAAAAAATAACAATTATAAATCAAATATATAATATAAAATATAAACAAAATATGAAATAACAATAAATATAAAGAGTAAGGGTAAGAGAGAAGCAAACTCAGTATGTTAACGAGGTTCGGCCCCACTACCTACGTCCTCGCCTCAAGCTAACCCTTGAGGATTTCCAAATTCACTATTCAACCTCCTTCAGGTGGAGATAAAAACCTATTACACCTTTGAACAACACCGCTACAAAGGATCCGTGTAGAACACCCTCTACACTTACAATCACATTACACGTGGTGATTCAACTATTTCCCGTGTAGAATACTTTCTACATGCACAAGGGTTATACACAACTTTTTTCTGATACAAAAGCTGATAGTGGGTAGGTTATCAGAAAACACTCCTCAATGAGTGAAATAAGAACAATACAGCGCAAACTATATCTCTCAAAATGAACAAGGATTAAGGCTCAATGCTTAGAGAAGAGAGAATGAAAGTTTTGTATGAATGTTGTATGCTCTTGGTATTGAGAATGTGAAGCTCTCAAATGATCTATTTATAGGCATATGAGACTTCATATTCAAATTTAAAAAGATTCACATGTCAAAGACAATATCATTCACTTTTTCAAAAAAATCAAACCTAATCTTTTACTTTTGGCATGTGACAAAAGGAGCACACTTTCCTTTTCAAAAAATTCAAACATAATCATTTACTTTTTGCATATGACAAAAGGAGCACACTTTCCTTTTCAAAAAAATTCAAACCTAATCTTTTACTTTTTGTATATGACAAAAGGAGCACACTTTACTTTTCAAATTTTTCAAACAAAATCATCTACCTTTTGTATAAGTCCAAAAAAGTATCAATCACTTTTGAAAATATTCAAATAAAACATGCACATGTGAAAGATGACAATCAATCATCTTTAATATTTTCAAAGTTTAATTTTCAAAAAATATTCAGGCACATGTGGAAAATGTATTTTGATGCTTTATGATAAAATATTAATTTTGAGCATTAATCCTAATTTCGAATTTTAAGATATTTACAATATTACTCTATGACTTTAATGTGAACTTGTTTCCTTCTCGCTCATGCTTGGTTCTTTGATGTGCTTGATTCCATTGTGTGAACAACTTGAACTTGAAACTCCTTTATTCTTTGAATTCATTTGTTATTATCAAAATCCATGTGTAGATTTATAATCACATGAAACTTGAAACCTTGGGTTCAACAATCTCCCCCTTTTTGATGATGACAAATATTTGATAGAACTTGAAACCTGTATTAATACTTAAGCTCCCCCTAAAAATATGCGTTAGTTTTTCAAGCAAAAGTATAAATATAATTCCAAGCATATATAACAAGTTTAGTAATTTAAACAATGTTAATGTTCTAGTCTAAAACTTCTCCCCCTTTTGGCATCATTAAAAAGGATCGGCAGCAAGTAAATTGACTGAAGAAAATGATGTGTTTAATAGTCACTGTAGATAGTTGAAAAAGGAGCCGTTCGTGACCCGACAAATGCTGCAAAGTCTCGAGGCCTAACTCTATGAATTTAGTGCGGCTAGAGATTTAAACAATCGCTTGATGTTGTTGACAAATGTGATTGAAGGCTCTGAGTTGCTATAAAAAATGATCATTTTCATCTATCGAATGCCAAAAAAATAATTGCTTCTTGACCTGAGTTCTGTTTTACCACAACGATAGAATGACTGAGCAATTCTCTTCCACTAATGTTCCAGACTTGAATCAGGAACCCTTGACGCATCAATCAACAATCTTCTCTCATGAGGCTGTCAATACCATGATAGGAGCAGTGAACCGTTTTTCTAGTAAGGCTGATTCTGAGAATATTGCAGAATCAAGAATGCTCAGTAGTCAATATGCTGCCTCTGTTACGATCATGTCTCGAAGGTTAGTGGCGAGGGTGAGTGAGATTGATCATCTTAACATGCAAATATCTGAGTTACGACAGAAGCTTCCTAATAAGGATAGTAAGAATAAAAGGTTAAAGCAAGAAAACCAAGAGTTGAAAAAATTTGCAGATTGGTATGCTCATGATCTGTAACCACGAATAGAGGAGCTGGAACAAGAAAGGGTTCAGATACAAGATCAACATCGGCAGATAACGGCAGAGGTTCATAGTTTACTAGAAAAATAGGGACAATTTACTATTAATCTCGCTGGGTTAGTAAGAAAACTTTTGACAATGTGTGTCCAGCATATCTTGTATTTCTTTTGATTAAATAAGATTTGAAGAGACAATAGTTTGTCTTATTCTTTATGCCATCTCTATAAAATCAGTCCTGAAGTTCATCTAATCCGCATCAAGTTTTCTTCTCATCTCTATAACTCATCTGCATTCCTTCAACATTCTCGTTTTAAGCCTTCTATTCTTTTCTCAATGGCTCATTCTTCTAACATTTCTCTAGATCCATCCATGAGGCATTTTGCATCTCAACCTCCTGTCCTTTCTGCAGCTGCCATTGGTGCCAAGTTGCAGCAAGAAAATAATAATCTGACTAATAAGTCAGATTCTGATGCTATTTATGATTTGGTGAGTCTTGGGACTCGCTACTCTTCCTCTATTGTTACTTTTTCTCAGCGGCTACAAGCCAAAAATCACGAAGTTGAGAAGCTCAAAGAACAAATTGTTGTATTTCAACGAATTGTTCAAGAGTCTCACACAAGGGAAGGAATCATTTGGTAGAAGAATAAACAGTTGAAATCTTTATTAGATTCTTCATTCCACTTGCCGGTTCCCATGGATAAGAATGACATGATATTGTATGAAGAGAATGAGCGTCTCAAACATGAGGCTAAGAATCTCAAGTTTATGTAAAAGTATTTAAAAAATCTATCTCTATTTTTATTGACTCTGGTCTATCTTTTAAGAGATATTCATAGCATGCATCATACCTATTTCTCTTCTGATCATACATAATCTATCTTCTGGTAAAGGTTTTGTGAAAATATCTGCTAACTGATCGTGTGTGTTTGTGAACTCTAATATTATATCGCCTTTCTGCTCATGATCTTGAAGAAAATGATACCTTATTTCAATATGCTTAGTTCTTGAATGTTATATTGGGTTCTTTGAAAGATTTATAGCAGTTGTATTATCACATTTGATTGGAATGTGATTATACATGAGTTTAAAATTTTCAAGTTGTTGCTTCATGTAGAAAACTTGAACACAACAACTACCCGCAACAACATATTCTGCCTCAGCAGTAGATAGTGCAATAGAATTTTGTTTTTTACTAAACCAGGAAACTAGTGCATAACCTAAGAAATGACATGCTCCACTAGTGCTTTTTCGATCTATTTTACAGCCAGCATAATCTGCATCTGTGTAACTGATTAGATCGAAAGATGTGTGCTTACGGGACCATAACCCTAGGTTAATTGTACCATTAAGATATCTAATAATGCGTTTAACTGCAATTAAATGTGATTCTTTCGGAGATGATTGAAAGTGTGCACATAAGGACACACTAAACATAATATCTGGTCTACTGGCTGTTAAATATAATAAGTTACCAATCATACCTCGATATATCTTTGAGTCAACTGGCTTACCGGATTCATCTTTATCAAGTTTAGTTGATGGGCTCATTGGTGTTCCAATTTCCTTAGCATTTTCCATCCCAAACTTTTTCAGTAATTCCTTAATATATTTTGATTGATTGACGAATGTCTCACTTTTTGCTTGCTTAATTTGCAATCCAAGAAAGAATGTAAGTTCTCTCATCATGCTCATCTCAAATTCTTCCAGCATAGTCTTAACAAAAACTTGACACATATTTTCATTAGTAGCACCGAATATTATATCATCAACATAAATTTGAATCAAAAGAATATCATCATTTTCATATTTAATGAAAAGAGTTGTGTCGATTTTTCCTCTTGAAAAACCTTTTTCAATCAAGAAACCACTAAGTCTTTCGTACCAAGCTCTAGGAGCTTGTTTAAGTCCATATAGTGCTTTTGTGAGTTTGAAAACATGATTTGGGGAAATATGATTTTCAAAACCTGGAGGTTGCTCAACATATACCTCTTCATTTATAAAACCATTTAAGAAAGCACTTTTAACATCCATTTGAAAAAGTTTGAAATCTTTATAACAAGCATATGCAAGTAGCATTCGAATAGCTTCTAATCTTGCGACAGGTGCATATGTCTCATCATAATCGATTCCTTCTTCTTGATTAAAACCTTGGGCTACAAGTCGAGCCTTATTTCTAGTAATGACTCCAGACTCATCTTTCTTGTTTCTGAAAACCCATTTTGTTCCAATAATAGTATGATTTTTTGGTCTAGGAACAAGTGTCCAAACATCATTTCTTTTAAATTGATTCAACTCTTCTTGCATAGCTAGAATCCAAGATTCATCAAGAAGTGCGTTATCAATATTTTTGGGTTCAATTTGAGATAGAAAAGCAGTATGATTGCAAATATTTCTAAGAGATGATCGAGTACTTACACCTTGTGAAGGTTCTCCCAAAATTTGTTCCACTGGATGATCTTTCACAAATTTCCACTGTTTGGTTGCATCTTATATTAAATTTTGATGGTCTTTCCTGATGGCTCAATGTTGAACTTCCTCTATTGTTTTCTCTTTGTTGAGATTGAGACTTTCCGTGTTATTTATACCTCATGTTTCTTCATCAATAGATTTCTTGGAGAGTGGAGAATTAGATTCATCAAATACTACATGCATAGATTCTTGTACAGTCAAAGTCTTTTTATTGAATACTCTATAAGCTTTACAATTAGTAGAATACCCGAGAAAGATACTTTCATCAGATTTTGCATCAAATTTGCCTAAAGTATCCCTGTCATTCAAAATAAAACATTTGCATCCATATACATGAAAGTAACCAATGTTGGGCTTTTTCTCATTCCAAAGCTCATAGGGGGTTTTATCTAACTTAGACCTTAGCATAACTCTATTTATAACATAACATGTAGTACTTACCGCTTCGGCCCAAAAATAACTAAGCAAGTTGTTCTCACTGAGCATTGTTCTTGCCATCTCTTGAAGAGATCTATTTTTCCTCTCTACTACCCCATTTTGTTGAGGAGTTCGAGGAGCAGAAAAATTATGCACAAAACCGTTTTCATCACAAAATGTTTCAATATTTTTATTAACAAACTCTTTTCCCCTATCACTTCGGATACTTGAAATAGTATAGCCATTTTCATTTTGAATTCTCTTGCATAACTTGGTAAAGGCATTATGTGCCTCATCTTTATAAGCAAGAAAGATGACCCAAGTATATCTAGAGAAATCATCAACAATAACAAATGCATAATATTTTCCTCCTAGACTTGTAACTCTATTTGGTCCAAAAAGATCCATGTGTATCAGTTGCAATGGTCTAGTATTGGAAATATGTTTCTTAGTTTTAAAAGAAGTTTTTGTTTGTTTACCAAATTGACATGCATCACAAATTTTGTTTTTAAGAAAATTTGTTTTTGGTAAACCTCTCACAAGATCATTTTTTGAAAGTTTGGAAATAAGTTCCATATTGGCATGACCTAATCTTCTATGCCATAGCCAACTAGTTTCATTTTGAGCTGAAAAGCAAATAGCATCTTGTGAGATAATTTCTTCAAAATCGATTGTATAAACATTATTGTTTCTAAAAGCAATAAAACAAATATTACAATCATGATCATTCAAAATAATGCATTTATCCATTTTGAAAGTAACTGTAAATCCTTTATCACATAATTGACTTATGCTCAAAAGATTATGTTTTAAACCTTCAACAAGTAGAACATCTTCAATTATGAGAGAAGATTCATTACCAATTTTACTTATTCCTACGATCTTCCCTTTTGAGTTGTCTCCAACTGTCACGTGTCCTTCTTCTTTAGATCTAAGATCAAAGAACTTAGTCTTGTCTCCCGTCATGTGTCTTGAACATCCACTATCTAAAAACCATTTGTTTTTGCTTGTGGAAGACTTCATGCATACCTATAAAAACAATTAAAATGACTTTTCTTGGTACCCAAGTTCTTTGGGTCCTTTATTTATTAGTATTAGAAGAAACAAGATTTTTAGGTACCCATATGGCCCTAATAGTCATTGTATGATTTCTTCTAATAGGACAAGTATGATAATTATGACCATTTCTATTACAAAAATTGCAAATAGCATGTGACATATATGAAAAACTTGAATGATTATAATAATATCATTTTTTGACAAAATTATTTTTATGAAAAGAATTTTGAATATTAGTCTTTGATGTATCAAATAAATTTTTATAAGGTTTGTATTTTTGTTTTGACATATATCCCAAACCTGCCTTGTCAAAAACACATATTTGACTACCAAGAAGTTTTTCAAAATTTCTTTTTCCATTCGTAAAGTTTTCAACAATATTTTCTAAATCGGTTTTCTTCTTATTCAATTCAAGATTTTCATCTTTCAAAATGATACTTTCTTTTCTTAAAATTTCAATTTCATTTGTTAAAGAAAATTTTTCTTTTCAAAGCAGTATATTTGATACCTAATTTTTCAAATTCCTCATAAACCTCTTCTAAAACATTTTACAATTCTTCATATGAAGGATTTTCAATATTATCAAGATTTGTTACCTCAATGTCATCTTTAGCCATAAGACAAAAATTTGCTGATTTTTCATTGCTTGCTTCACTATCTGAGCTACTTGAATCATCATCCCATGTAGCTTTCATTGCTTTCTTGCCCTTGTTTCGATCTTTTTTTAGTAGAGGACAATCTGGCTTGATATGACCAGGTTTATTGCATTTATAACAAATTAAAGTGTCATTTTTACCTGAATCTTTCTTGGAAAACTTTTTGAAGGATTTCCTCGGAGGAGTTCTATTTTTCTTCAAGAACCTCTGAATTCTTCTTGTTATCATCGTAACTTCTTCATCTTTATCGTCATTTTTCTCATCTTCATCACTTTAACTTTCATGAGGAACAGCTTTAAGCGTTAAGCTCTTCTTTGGCTTTCCTTCTTCTTCTCCTCTTTTCAATGTGTACTCATGGGTGATAAGTGACCCGATGAGTTCATTGACTTCGAGCTTCTTGAGGTCTCTAGCTTCAAAAATCGCTGTAACTTTTGATTCCCAACGTTTTGGTAAAGAGTTGAGAATTTTTCTTACTATCTCCACCTTTGAATAAACTTTGCCAAGAGTTGTCAAGCAGTTTATGATGTTAGTAAAACGAGTGTGCATATTAGAAATAGATTCATCATCATTCATCTTAAACATTTC
Source organism: Carya illinoinensis (assembly GCF_018687715.1). Taxonomy (NCBI): domain Eukaryota; kingdom Viridiplantae; phylum Streptophyta; class Magnoliopsida; order Fagales; family Juglandaceae; genus Carya; species Carya illinoinensis. The sequence continues at coordinate 13,305,512 of NC_056764.1, read as the reverse complement.
ATATTCATGAGTAAGAATATAAATTTTTAATTCCTTGACTTGCGAAGTTCTTTCATAAGTTACTTCCAAGTTATCCCAAATTTCCTTTGCCGTAGTGCAATTCATTATTCTATTAAATTCATTTCCATTAAGAGCATTATATAATAAATTCATAGCAGTTAAATTTAAAGTATAAAGTCTATCGTCTTCATGATCAAACTCTTCTTCTTCCTTTTTGACCTTTACTCCATCAACCACTTTTGTTGGAATATAAGGTCCATTTACAATACATTTCCAGATTTCTCTACCTTGAGTTTGAAGAAATATTCTCATTCTAACTTTCCAGAATGAGTAATTATCTCCACAAAAGAGTGGAGGCCGACTACTAGATTGACATTCACCAAATGAAGCTGCAATGTTAGCCATAAGATCTTAACTCAAAAGATAGTTAATCTTATAATAGAGCTCTTAGTTCTGATACCAATTGTTGCCCAGATGACTAACACAAGAGAGGGGGTAAATTGAGTTGTATTAAAAAAATAACAATTATAAATCAAATATATAATATAAAATATAAACAAAATATGAAATAACAATAAATATAAAGAGTAAGGGTAAGAGAGAAGCAAACTCAGTATGTTAACGAGGTTCGGCCCCACTGCGTACGTCCTCGCCTCAAGCTACCCCTTGAGGATTTCCAAATTCACTATTCAACCTCCTTCAGGTGGAGATAAAAACCTATTACACCTTTGAACAACACCGCTACAAAGGATCCATGTAGAACACCCTCTACACTTGCAATCACCTTACACGTGGTGATTCAACTATTCCCAGTGTAAAATACTTTCTACATGCACAAGGGTTATACACACCCTTTTTCTGATACAAAAGCTAATAGTGGGTAGGTTATCAGAAAACACTCTTCAATGAGTGAAATAAGAACAATACAGCGCAAACTATATCTCTCAAAATGAACAAGGATTAAGGCTCAATGCTTAGAGAAGAGAGAATGAAAGTTTTAAATGAATGTTGTATGCTCTTGGTGTTGTGAATGTGAAGCTCTCAAATGATCTATTTATAGGCATATGAGACTTCATATTCAAATTTAAAAAGATTCACATGTCAAAGACAACATCATTCACTTTTTCAAAAAAATCAAACCTAATCTTTTACTTTTGGCATATGACAAAAGGAGCACACTTTCCTTTTAAAAAAATTCAAACCTAATCTTTTACTTTTTGCATATGACAAAAGGAGCACACTTTCCTTTTCAAAAAAATTCAAACCTAATCTTTTACTTTTTGTATATGACAAAAGGAGCACACTTTACTTTTCAAAATTTTCAAACAAAATCATCTACCTTTTGTATAAGTCCAAAAAAGTATCAATCACTTTTGAAAATATTCAAATAAAACACGCACATGTGAAAGATGACAATCAATCATCTTTAATATTTTCAAAGTTTAATTTTCAAAAAATATTCATGCACATGTGGAAAATGTATTTTAATGCTTTACGATAAAATATTAATTTTGAGCATTAATCTTAATTTTGAATTTTAAGAGATTTACAACATTACTCTATGACTTTAATGTGAACTTGTTTCCTTCTTGCTCATGCTTGGTTCTTTGATGTGCTTGATTCCATTGTATGAACAACTTGAGTTTGAAACTCCTTTATTCTTTGAATTCATTTGTTATCATCAAAATCCATATGTAGATTTATAATCACATGAAACTTGAAACCTTGGGTTCAACATTTATCTTTAGTGATTTTGTTATTTCGGTTTTTTTTTATAGTTCTGGGTTGCTTTCATCCTAGTAATTGTATGTGTCAGATTCTTCTTCGATTTAATTTATGTCATTGAATAAGTTTGTTAATTTTCCTTTTTGTAAGTTAGCAGAGTCATTTATATATTTGGTATGTGAATCCTAATTTTCTGTGAAGATTATTGTTAAGGGATGTGTTTGATTTGTTATTGCTTCAGGAACTTAGTATGCTCTTCACAGAGACTATACAATTTTTTTGGATTTCTTTTTTTTAGCTCAGAGTTATTTGATTTGCCTTCAATAGCGGATCTCGTATGATTTTATTAATTTTTTTGTTTTATTTTTTTAATTACTCGTTGATGATTTCTTGTCACAAACATTTTGTTGTTGATCAGGGGCAAAACTTGAACATTGAACAAATTATAAATGTTTTATTTGTACCCCGATATTTTCTCACGAGTCAGTGAAATTATCCTTCAAAAGTGTACTCTATGGAATTGATTGATGTAAGATTGAATAGGGTTTAGTGATTGTACGTCAACAATGGTGTATACTTGTTTTATATAGAATCCAAGATATTTTTATGTTGTCATTGTTTGCAACTGTCAAGTTGCCATTAGAGATGGTGAAATTTTTTTCTAAATTATATTTCGATTTGGTTTATGATATTACTAGGACCTGTAAGTGTATATGCATGCCTTTGAATGTTGGTATATATATGTCCCCTGAAGTTTTATCTCTTTTGTCACAACATCTATATAACATTCCAATATGGGTAAGGAGAAGTTTCACATCAACATTGTGGTCATTGGCCATGTTGACTCTGGAAAATCGACCACGATTGGGCATTTGATCTATAAGCTATGAGTTATTGACAAGCGTGTTATTGAGAGGTTCGAAAAGGATGCTACTGAAATGAACAAGAGGTCATTCAAGTATGCTTGGGTGTTGGACAAGCTTAAGGCTGAATGTGAGCGTGGTATTACCATTGATATTGCCTTGTGGAAATTTGAGACAACCAAGTACTACTACACTGTCATTAATGCCCCTGGACATTGTGACTTCATCAAGAACATGATTACCGGTACATCACAGGCTGACTGTGTTGTCCTCATTATTGACTCCACCATCGATGGTTTTGAAGCTGGTATTTCCAAGGATGGTTAGACCCGTGAGCATGCCTTGCTTGCCTTTACTCTTGGTGTCAAGCAGATGATATGCTGTTGCAACAAGGTGAGCTTTTGGTCATACTATACTGCTAACATTAGTTTTCTGTCTGTTCTTGATTATTGTGATTTGAGGATAAATATGACTTGAGTTGCTTTTGTTCGAATTTCAACTCATTATCCAAACTGCACATTTGAAACTCTTCCCCAAAAAATGCAACGAAGGCATGATTGGAGACATACAATGACCACCTTGATGCATAAACAACTAATATGCAGTGTGCATTTCTTATTATAATCGGTGTTCCAAAGCAATTCAAACAATGCACAGAAGTGTAATGGGTCCAATTTTGTACATTTTTTAGAATCGAACTGGTACACACCTGTAGTGAACTGCTCTATTTCGCTTGAATTCCTTCGGGAGGGGGAGGGGTCTCTGTTTCACACGAATTCCTTTGGGATGGGGATAGGCAGAACATGTTCACTTATTAGTGAACGTAGTTTGCCACCTAAGGTGTGGGATAGGGGTGTGCAAAAAATCGTAAAACCGACCTCCATAGACGGAAACTGACCATCGGACGTCAGAACCAGCGAAGAACCTATCTGTCAGCAGTAGAAAATTATAAAAACCAACTTCAGTCGACTCGGTCCTGTTTTGACCCCATAGAAAACCGCTGAACCGATTGGCCATCTAATATTATATATATATATATATTTATATATACCTTACATAAAACGACGCCGTTTGATCTCAACCAAACTGCGTCGTTGCTCTCTATAGGTTAGGGTTACTCCCCCTCCCCCTCCTCATTTTCCCTTTTCTCTCTTCTTCCATTTTTCATCTCTCACTGTCTCATATCGTTTCAACACTCCCCCCCCCCCAATTTTCTCTCACTCTCTCTTCATCTCTCACTCTCTTGTGACCTCGTCTCTCACTCCCATTCAACGGTGCCTCCGTAACTGAGTCATGACTTTCATTCAACGACACCGCAGACAAACTCTCACGCCTCTGTGACTCCCTACATGAGCATTCTTTTCTCTTTCCCTCTCATATATAAATTATATATATTATATATATAATCTGTTATTGTTAACTTGTAGTTATTGTTAACTTATATATATATATATATATATATATATATTAACGTATATAATCTGTTATTGTTAACTTGTATCAACTTTTTTTTATGTCTATGCCTGTGGGCCGTGAGCATCTAATATATTTTTTGAATTTCTCTATGACTCTAGAATGTATAAAAATACACTATGTCCATGACTCTGTCTGTTTAAAAATAGTTCATATAAATTGAGGGAAGATGAGTGAATAACCTAGATTTGAGTCTTCGACTTGTGGTGATTGCTATGTTGCAAACTAGCTACTGTGTATGGGATCTTATAAATTATAAACATATAACATTTATATATTGTTTTATAATTTAGATGGATTTTTTAGTCTTTGATTGATGTTGATACAAATGAACATCAACCAGTAATTAATTTGGAAGATGATGTGAGAGAGTCCCGAACATCAAAACCCCCTAGGGCTCCTACTAGTAGTACTTGTCCATTATCTAAGAAACGAAAAGGAACGGACAAGTCGATTGTATGAGATCATTTTAGGAAGGTGAATGGTTGTCCTTTAGATGATTTGAAGGCTAACTGTAATTATTGTGGCAATATGTACGCTTGCCATTCAAAGAGGAACGAAACTTCAACGATGCAAAATGATTTGTCTTCATGTCGTAAAAATTCTCATAAACGTAGACCTTTAGATAGGTACTAAAAAATATTGACAGGTGAGTCATCACCTGAGGTGGGGTTGGAAAAAGTGATGGTAGTACATTGACAGGTGAGTCATCACCTAAGGTGGGGTTGAAGGACAGAGATTTAGAAAATTTGCTTAGTCTCTTGAACCTCGATTTAAAGTGCGATGTCATGTCACAATTGCAAGAGATTGTATGTGGAGTTGGTCTCGAATGTGAGACAGGTATTAGTATATTTGTATGCAGAGTATAATACTACATTTGGTTCCACCACGAGTACCCAAGTTTCTCAACCCCCTCCAACATCTAGATCCATGAATGAAGGTGATGTCATATGTGAGACCAAATGGTTCCAAGAGTGGTATAGGGCATCTTCTGCCATGAGATCTAGTACTACAAAAACTGAAGTGGATCAATATTTATCAGACGGTTATGAGGCACTCAGTGCATCGTTTGACTTGTTGACTTGGTGGAAAATAAATGAGGCTAACTATCCTATACTTGCGAGGATTGCACGAGACTTATTGGTTATATATGCATTTAGTATGAGAGGTCGTGTGCTTAATCCTTTTTGGAGTTCGTTGGCTCTGAGAACTGTTGAGACACTTATTTGCACTCAAAATTGGTTAAGGCATCCGTCAATACCCATTGATATACGGGAGGTTATGGATAATGTAGAGAGTTTTGTAGTAGAATTGGATAATGTTTTCTTTGTTTTCAGTGTAATTTAATTTAAGTATTTTTCATAATCTGAATTCACTAACATTTGATATTTTATTCTTATTTATTCTTATAGAGTTGGCCGCACAATCGAACGTGACAACTATTGACAATTGAAGATTGAAGGCTTGAAGCAGCAATGAGCGAACATGAAGATCGATATATAAATATATATATATATATATATATATTTGCATTGTAAGTCTTTAAGACAATTTGTTTTCATTTATTTATGTTATTTTTCTACTTGCATTTTTGCTATGCTTAAAACAACTTAGCTTGTTTTGTAAATTTGTAATATGTAATACTAAACATCTAGTGAAGTTATTTTTATTTATTTTTAATTGTGTAGTAAGTAATATAGTTATTAGTTAGTTAATATGATGAATGATGAATGCTTTAGTTATTTATTATTTTTTTATTTATTTTTAATATGATGGATGATGAATTTACAAGATCTTGGATGATTAGTTGAGAACAAAAGCTTAAAAAGATCTTGGATGACGAATTGAAAAAAAAAAACCCAAACCGACCAAAAAGAAGTCCAAAAATGTAATGAATAAAAGGCCCAAAATAGGGTCCAAAAAGAACGGCCCAAACCAACCATGCAACCAAAACTGACCGTGACATGCCAGCAAAGGAACCAGCCAGTTTTCTCCACCTTACATGGTCGGTATCGGGCGGTTTCCACCCTCAAAACAGATAAATTTGTTGGTTTTGGTTTAGGCCAAAAATCGAACTGCATAGGTTGGTTTTCAGCCCTAGTGTGGGATGTGGGGTTTGGTACAGTGACTGTTGAGAAGATGTATTCATTCAGAATTGGACAGGTACATTTGTCGATTCTTATAGTTGTCAAAAGTATAAATTTTATTTGTAATTGGAGAGTGGGAAGTATATTTCCCTTATACTATATTATTGTCCAATATAATAAGCTATTTTATGCAATATTATATATACTATTCTATTATAATAAGTGGGTATCCAACTGTGAACAATAATTTTTATTGTTTTTCTGTTAATTTTCTTGTTTCCGTTTAGTCCCCATTTGTATTGTCTGTCTGTATTCTAATAGAGCAATATTACATACCGTCACTTTTGCGTACTCCCTACGCACTCCACTGATATGATTGGCTGGATTATTTTTTTTTTAATATCCAATCAATCATATCACTGGAATGCACAAAAGAGTGCACAAAAATGACTGCACATAGAATTTTTTATTCTAATATTATCTCTTATCGCTTTATCTGTAGGAGCTCCGCTCAGGAAACAAGAGCCATGAAAGACCAAAGCCCAAACAGAGCGTACTCAGGTTCAAGAGGAACAGATGCTTGAATCCTTCAAAGTTTGAGAGTTCATGGAGACAAAGTGCTTCAATATTTAGAGTGGAGGATGAAGAGGACCAAGGGATTAGAGGCGGAGTGGACTCAGAGTGCTAGCAAAACCGACACCTAGCATTTTCGGGATCAATGAGAAGTAGAGAGGACTCAAAAAAGCTGAAAAGAACCTCGCTCCCCACTCCCCAAAAAAAGATTGTTAGTTTATATGTTCTGCTATGAAACCCGGTCCCCACTAAATTTCAGAGGAAAATGTTTTCATTCAACGAAGAGTTTAGGATTGATTTCATAAACGTTGGTTGGTTTGGTTGATGTATTATTATAGCTATGATAGAAAGAAAATCATAATGCTGCGTTTGGTTCTCTAGAAGCTAAATTTAAAGTTGTCGTGGCTCAAAGTAAGGAACCACCTGTTTCAAAAAAGAAAAACCCACCCCAGAGGATTGAAGATACGGCTACCATTCAAGAAGTTCAAATGACTCCTTCAGTTTGGTGGTCACTAGGCGTGAGAAGTTGACGACTGGGGTTGAGAACTATGGCTTGGTTGAGTTGCTCTGTTTTCATGAACAAAAACAGAGGTTGGTTTACAGTGTGGCATTGCTGTGAAGGTTGAGATCCTTGTGCAGCTGGATTGATTTTGGTGGTTCCTGTGGGCATAATGTTGGCTGTCCTTGGTTGGTGAGTTAAAGGATGCAACGGTAACGTTGTTGGGACTCACGATGGTTGCATGGCATTGGCTTCACATTGACTAGACATTGACTGGTTGAGTGCTAGGCAGAGCTTCACGTGGTGATGGTCTGGGCTGGGTTGATTTTGGTGGTTCCCGTGGGTGTGATGCTGGTTGTCTGTGGCTGGTGAGTTGTAGGATGCAACGGTAATGCTATCGGGACTCATGATGGTTGCACGACATTGGCTTTGCATTGACAGTATAGTGGCTGGTGGAGTGCCAGGCAGAGCTTCACATCTTCAAACAGTCGATGTCTCTAGGCTGTCGGCATAAAATAGTGGAAGAAGGCAATCGACTGCCTACCTCATCATTGTAAAACAACATGAGGATGAGAGTCAGAAGCAATGTTTTGAATACTGTACAGGATGTCATACCAGTTAAGGCACTAGAACGAAATATTTCGATATCGGTACCATTTCATGTACCATTTTTGGATAGTCGATATATAAACAATTTATATATAAATATATATATTACATTTCAAAATAATAGTCTATATATGAATAAATTATACATGAATACATATATATATATAAATTATAAATAGTCTGGCCTGAATTAGAGGTCAAAAAATGAGATTACAATTTGAAAAAATGAAAAAAAAGAGATAAAGGCCGAAATATTGGCCGGTACAGACCGGTATTTCGACCGGTACGAAACAGGTACCATACCTGTACTGGACCAGTGGCTGGTACAGAATGTACCAACCGTACCGGCCAATACGGTAGGGCATTTAAAACAGTGGTTTGAAGGCTTACCCCTTTTAGTTCAACAAAGAACGTATGAATGCGGATGACCAAGATGAGAAGATTACACTGACAACGCTCATAAGTAGGATCTAGCCCCGAGAGTCCCTTTATGGCTGAGTTGGAGAGAAAGACCCCTGCCTTGCTACTAGAATTCATGGACCTCGGCGACGACTTTGTTAATGTAGAGGACACCTTCTAGCCTTAATTGCCTCGAAAAATTCTGAGCTGGAGCAGGTCGAGAATAGGTCCAAGGGAATCACTCGCAATAGAAGTTGAAAAGAGGATCCCAAGACAAGAAAAGGACTATACGACAAGAGGAAGGATAATGAAGTGTAGTCCAAGAAAAACCACAAGTTAAGGAACAGTCTAGGGGTGGTGGTGACCCAAATGAAGGATCCATAAATATTGCATGTAACACAACACGGAAGGACATTGAACAAAGGATTGTCATCACTTGAAATGGAGAGGATAGAAGAGTTACAATAAAAGGGGACCTCGGATGACTCATTGCTCAACATTCCTTGCCGCCTAGATGGAAGGAGGAAAGGAGACCTGAAAAGGAATGAAGGCCCCACAAAAATGAGAGCTCAAAGAGAAGAAGGGTGACAACATGAAGTGTGGAGCATCCCCCAATAGAAATCAAGATAATGTTCCGTTAGGCCAAATCCAAACCATTGCAAGAATATTTGTTGGGGGTGACTCGTCCACCTCTAGTAGCAAGGCATACGCCAAGAGGGTGATATATGAAGAGGTTGATATATGAAGAGGTTTTTAGTGTCAGGAGATAGGCCAAACAGGTGCAAAGTAGAAGGTTGTGGTGACATCCTTTGATGAAAATGATTGTGAAGGGGTAGTTTATCTCCATGATGTGCCATAGTGGTAACATTGTTAACTTCCTACTTCAACACCCGAATGATACTAATAGACAATGTGAGTTCGACCGATATACTTTTTTTGGAGGCATTCGTAAACATGGGAATTGACCAAGGCCTGTTGCGCCCATCGCTAGCACCCCTAAAGGGATCTTGGGAGAGCCTGTACAACCCATGGGTTCCATAACCCTACCGGTGAAGGTCCGGATAGATACATGCAAAGCTACCACCATGACAGACTTTCTAGTGGTCAAAACTCACTCCTCCTACAACGTAATCATCGTCCGACTAACCTTGAACAACCCAAAGGCAATGACTTCTACATATCACCTGAAGATGAAATTTTCAACCGAAGAGGGAGTAGGAGAAGTGTGTGATGAGCAAGTGTTGGCAAGAGAATGTTATGTCCAAGAACTTAAAGAAGGGAGAAAGGAGGTGCATATGGTAGAGCCGCTTGCAACTAAGCCACAACCATGCCCCCACCCCCTGAACTCATAGAGTGGGAAGTGGAAACCCGAGACGAGCATAATTTGAAGAAGGGAGAAGCCAATGAACCCCTTGAGGTGGTTTCGCTTGATAATACTTACCTAGAGAGAAGGGTGAGGATATGCATAAGGCTGAAGCCCTAGATGAGATCACAGTTGATACGATTACTCACTGAACACCAGGACGTCTTCGTTTGGAGTCATGAAGACATGCTCAGAATCAATAGAGGTGTGACCAAACAATGTTTAAGAATGGATCCCAATGCCTAGAAGATTTAACAAAAAGAAAGGAGTTTCAGTACTGAAAGTAAGCTGCAATGGCAAAAGAGGTTGTTCAACTACTCAATATGGGGTTTATTAGGGAGACATACTACCCTAAATGGCTTTCCAATGTGGTCTTGGTCTGGAAGTCGAACGACAAGTAGACAATGTGCATCGACTTCACCAACTTGAACAAAGCATGCCTTAAAGCCAGCTTTCCCTAATCAAGTATCGACCTAATCATGGATTGAATGGTCGGGCACATAATGTTGAGTTTCATTGATGCTTATTCCAGATATAACTAAATCCATATGAGTCCTGACGATAAGGAAAAAAAACGCTTTCATAATTGAGTGAAAGCTATATTGCTACTTGGTAACGCCTTTCAAACTAAAAAATGACGAGGCAACCTCTTAAAGGTTGGTAACCTAGATGTTTAAGGAAAAAAGCAGGCATAACATGGGAGTTTATGTGAAGGACTTGCTCATCAAAAACAAAGAACCAGAAAAACACACTAGTGACTTACGAGAAGCCTTCACAATTCTCTGAAAGTACAAAATGAGACTTAACCCCTCGAAATATACTCTTGGAGTAAAGTAGGGAAAATTCCTCAGCTTCATGGTCTTAGAAAGAGGTATAGAGGCCAACCTGGAGAAGATCCAAGCCATTATCAACATGAAGTCCCCCAGGACCCTCAATGAGGTACAAAAACTGACGGGAAGAACCGCAACACTCAACAAGTTTGTTTCCAAGTCGACAGACTAGTGCCTGCCATTTTTCTAAGTGCTATGAAAGGTCCACAAGTGAAACAAAGAGTGCGAAGAAGCATTCGCTCGGCTCAAAGAGTACCTGTCTAACCCTCCCCTTATGAGCCAAGCCATGCAAGGAGAAGTCTTATGCCTATACCTATCTGTCACAGTGGAAGTTGCATCAGTAGCATTGGTGCGAGGAGAGAATAGGACACAAATGTTGATTTACTACACCAGTCGGCCATTGAAAGGAGTCAAAACTAGATATCCACCGATGGAACTGCTAGCGTTTACATTAGTAGTAGCACCCCCCGATTGAGGCCCTATTTCCGGGCACACCTGACAAGGGTCCTGATGGAAGCCCCACTAAAAAAAGTCCTACAACACCCAGACACATCTGGACTCCTGGTGAACTGGTCAATCAAACTCAATGAGTTTGACATTGACTGCATCCCTTGAACCACCATCAAAGGATAAGCCTAGGAAGACTTCGTTTCTGAGCTGACAAATCTACCCAAAGATGTGCCCGCCTTACCTACCAATAGTCACTGATACGTCTACATTGACAGCTCATCCTACCAATTAAAATAGGGGTGTAAGGGTACACACATAATATCAAACTTCAGAGAAGAGACCTATTACTTGATATGAGTCAAGTTCAAAACCACTAACAATAAAGTGGAATACGAGGCTTACTAGTAAAACTCGCCATAGTAAAGGTGACTCGGTTTCAAATGTGCTTCCAAGTGCAGAAGTGTCAAGTTGTATAAATGATAAGTTCAGGATTATACTCCACAGGGATAAAGGGTTATTAAAGCATTTGTGTAATTTTTGTTACAAAAAATGTATCGACTATGAGAGATGAAGATTAAAAAAAAAAAAAGTGAAATGCAATGTGAAAAGTATTGAAGACGAGTTAAGAAAAAAAGTATGAATTCAATTTCTGCAAAAATTTAATCAAAGCTGGAATTAGAGTATCTAATCAAAAAGACAAAGTAACAAACACTTTGGGTTGGGTATGAGACTCTATTTGTTTCAGTTCCTAAATCATTTTCTCGATTAACAATCCAATCAAGGTATTAATAAATAGAAGATAAAAAGTTATGCTCAAGTTTTACAATATTTCTCTAAGGGATTATCTACTTTACTAGCCAAACACACATTTACAATCAACTGTAAGAAGCCTAGATAATTTTCAAGATTTTGTTGTGCCTTACGTTAACAACAAATCAAGAGCAAGAGCCGTAATCTATTTTCAATTCAAATCCGACTAATAGCATAGTGAAATCAACAAAATATTGCATTAAACTAAAATCCAAAACAAATCAAGTCTCATTCCACAACTCAAGTTTCAGAAATTAGCTACACATGATATCTCTAGCACCAAAAAATTAATTTATGTAAAACTATATTAAAATCTGAGAAAATATCCAAATGAGATAAAACCCTAGAGTGCAAACCAGTAACCTCTTAAATATGCAGGAATTGAATAGGAAAAGAACACTCCAAAAATTAACTAACTACCCAACTGAAGAAGCTTAAGCCTCAAAATAATAAAAAACGGAAAACAAGTAGAAGCTGCCACCTAAAAAAAAAATAAAGCCAAGAAAAAATGAAGAAGAAGAGACCCACCTACTTTCGTAAAGAGTTTTGCTACATACAAGCACAGTCGTGCACTAATCTGTATACCAATATTGATTTATTCATACTTAAAATTTAAATTAATACTGTTTTCAATAAAATCTATTTTTTGACCAATTACATCACATTAGCGCACAGATTAATACACAATTATACTTGCAACTATATTTTTCCTTTCATAAATGATTAGGAAAAGAAAAGAGAGAATGTTGCCAAACGGAAAAATAAAAACCAAAAAAAAAGTAAAATGAAGGACCAAAAAAATAACGAATGGACTCTCTCAAAAAGTAGAACTAGAAAAAAACAAGAAAAAGAAATTAAATACAAAGCTGTTGTCCCAAAGTAAAACTCGGAAAAATGAAGAAAAGAGAAGCCGCCGCCGTCCACGTGAAGAACTGAAAAAAAAAACTCTGCAGAAAAAAGTGAAGAACCACTGAATCGAAAAAGTGCAAGAAAGTGTGTCCCAGTATAAAACGAAAACTAAAACTGAAAGAAAAAAAAAGGGGTCTCTGGAATCCAAAATGAAAAACGAACGGAAAAGAAAAAAATAAAAGGCTGTGTCTAACCGAAAAAAGAAAGAAAAGGAAAACCAAGAAAATTAATGAAGAAGAACAAGCACGCCGCAGTCCAGAACTAAAACTAAGAAAACAAATAAACATAAGCCGAATGTTAAATGGAGAAGAAGCTGCCGTGTCCCAAAGAAAGAAAACTAAAACTGAAAAATAAAGTCCGAGTGAAAAGAAACGGAAACTAAGAAAAATATGAAAAAAAGAGAGTCCCGTGTACAACCGAAACTAAGACTAAAAAAGAACTAGAAGAAAACGTTGCCCAGAACCGGAGAAAAAAATCAAGGAAAAAAAATGAAAACTGAAGCCCCTCTGTGTGATCTGCTCTGCGTTGAGGTCCCTCATTCACGCCTGCACGTCCCAGCTGCAGCACCTGACGTGCTGTGTGTGTGTGTTTTTTTTGTCTTTTTGTTCCAGCCCGGAACTTAAAACGTGTTCTTGATGCTGATTCCTTCTTATTTTATTTTCATTTTCTTTTTAGATGTCAATGCTCAGTCATCAATTAAAATCAATCTCCACCCAGTCTTCTAAAAGTACCTCCTTTGCAGCTCATGTGTTCCTTTTTTTTTTTTTTTTAAAAATTTTTTAAATATATCTTGCAACATATAAATAAGATATGAGACGAGTAAAATTAGAGTATTTATTTTGATGTGAAATCACTGCATTATAAATCTTTTTAAGCATGAAAATATCAAAATTTATTAATTGACTCAAGTATTATAATCTATTGCATAATTAAGTACTTAAATCATTTTTGGTTAAATAATTTATTCACTTAAATAACTTAATCATGCAGTTTTAACACTTCATCAAAAGGCGCTAGGCATCACAAATATAAAAGTGAAGGTAGACTCCTAAGTAGTAGTGAATCAAGTCAAAGAAGAGTATGTGGCTAAAAGTGAAAAACTCTAGCCTTATTTACGGTGAGTATGGGAGGAACGTGATCGTTTTCAGAGCTTCACCATCGGGCAAATTCCCCGAAAGGAGAACTTAAGGCAAACCAAATAGCACAAAGGCATGGATAACATGGCACTACTATTATTGTGGTCACCAAAACATTAGAGATTCCTGGCGTTAGGCTTGAAGTCTCATAAGTGGGGGAAGGATTACCCGAATGGGCACATGAGATAACCCGGTTCTTAACCACTAGGGAGTTGTTGAATGAAAAAGAAAAGGCGAGGAAGGTGAAGATTAAGGTTGCTTGATTCATCCTCTTGGATAAAAAAACTATACAAACAAGGATTTTCTTCTCCTCTCCTAAGGTGCATCTCTTTAGAAGAAGCCTAGTATGTAATAGTAGAGATACACGAAGGACTATGTGAGAACCACTCGGGTGGAAGAACCTTGGTGGGAAAAGTAACTACAGCCAGCTATTATTGGCCCTAAGTGCTCAAAGATGGGGAAATAATTAGTTAGAAAATGCGAAAATTGCCAAATACATGCATTGATTTCCACATTGTTCACCTGAGGAACATACGTTGATTACTTCCTCGTGACCCTTTGTGCAATGAGGGTTGGACATCATAAGACCCATGCCCCTGCGAAAACGATGTGTGATTCATCATAGTAGTGGTCAACTACTTCTCGAAGTGGGTGGAAATGGAGCCCTTTGCGACAATAACGATTGCCAGTGTAACAAGATTTTTGTGGAAAATCATGGTATGCCAGTTCGACATACTTAGGGTCACATTGCAGATAACAGGCAAGTCATAAAGGACAAATATTCCTCCCCGAGGCACCCCAAGCTAACAAGCAAGTCAGGGTGACCAATAAGACTCTGTGTGACACCCCCAAATTTCCACGCACGGACACGGGGAAATCGAGACGTCCGGATGATGACATCACGGGTCACCACCCTAACGACGTGTGCCAAAAGTGTGCAAAAGCAACAAATGTGCACGAAGCGACACGCAGCGGATAGCAAAGTCATATAACTAAGTATCAGAATTTTTCTTAATTTAATACAAAGCTGTTCAAAACATACATATTAAAATATTACAGGACACAAACATAATTTTAAACTAAATACAAAGCATAAACTTCAGCATCCCGGCGGAGCCGCGTCCTCGGGCTCAGCCTCCTCCTCCTCATCCTCGATCTCTGCACCAAAATCTACGGAACCAAAAATGGTGCCGCAGGTAAGTAAAATCCAAACACCATCAGATAAAAACATATAGAACTCAGACAATATGCGTGAAGTGATGCCAATGCGCAAAACCCATAAAATCATATTTTTCCACACACGCCAAAAACCCATTTGGCCCACAAAAACATATCCTTAAAACCAAGTCTCGTCATTATCCCAGATAATGACCCAAACCACCATTTTCCTAGAAAATGGATCAAAAGTCTCGAAAACCAACATCGTCATTTTCCCAGAAAATGGCCCACATCCGAAAACCATAAAAACAATCCGGTTATGCATGCACCATGATCTCCCCTAGGGATCACCCGCACACCCTGGCTCTGTGCCACACCGTAGGTAACGACTACGCATGTGACACCTAAACGAGCAATGCCCAGACTCGCGCCCCGCGCGTACCTGGCCAGGCCATCCTCTAGTCCCTGCCACTCTAGGGACCACGGAGTCGTCACGACAGCGTTACCGTATCGTGCGATCCGGTTGTCGCCCTGTGACAACCCAGGGGATGTCACTCAGTATTATCCACTCCCGAGTGACCAGAGGAGCTCCACTGAGATAATAACCCATCCCGGCTTGGGCTCGTGATACGCACGCACCCAAAAACCATTTACGCCAATAAAACGAGATTTTCTCGATTAAAACAATATGCACATAAACACAATATGCAACTCACGCCTCATGACTCAAATAAACAAGCAAACACAATCAAGCAAAACCAAGCACTCCGTCCTCAATCCATCCGACCCCCGAACTCCTCGGACTCAGTCCGGAATCAGCCAACCAACAACAATTAATTATTGAAAGAGAAAAATATATTTAAATCTAAAAGTAGGGTTTGGAAAATACTTACAGCGCTATATGGTATTTTTTGAAAGCTCGGGGCGTTGCAAACGGCGGAGGAAAAGCAACGTAACAGTGTAATTTACACTGTGGCCGTGGGTTGTAAAATACCCACTTTTGAACGGGGACAAACCAAGGCTCGAGATTAATAGGGAATGACCTTGAGATATTTATGAAGTTAAGGGAAATGAGTTTTGGCCGTGGGTGGTGATGGAAATGGCGGTCGAAGGCCAAAAAGGGGCTGAACGGAGTTGAGCTCGTGGGAGCTGCTCCGGCAACGGATCGAGGCCAGAAATGGGTGGTTTAGGTCGGCAAGAGGTAGGGGAAGAAGCTGTGAAGAGATGGTGGCCGGAGGTGGTGCGACGACGCCGAAAACGGTGAAAAAAGTATGGCTTGGAGGAGCTCGTGGTGGCTAACAGTGGCTCGGATGGAGATGAAACTTGGTAAGGATATTCATTGGTGAGAGGGGAAGAAAACTGGGTGGGTGGTGTAAGCCACGCCGCCGGCGAGCGGCGGCGAAAGCAACCGGCGACAGGGGCAAAAACAGAGCAGGTGTAGCGACTTCCGGCGGCTCTCGAAGGCTAACGGTTGGTCCGATGGCTCTAAAAATTAGTGGGGATGATCTCTGGTGGAAGGGGAAGAGAATGGTGGTGGTGGTGCACTAAACGGTGGCCAGACGACGGAGAACTAGGCGGTCAAAGTGGCAGCGACGGGAAGGAGAAAAGAGAGGAGCTGCGCACGGGGAGAGGGGGAAAAAGGGAAGAAAAAAAGAAGAAAAGAAAGAAAAGAAGAAAAGAA
Organism: Carya illinoinensis; assembly: GCF_018687715.1. Lineage (NCBI taxonomy): Eukaryota > Viridiplantae > Streptophyta > Magnoliopsida > Fagales > Juglandaceae > Carya > Carya illinoinensis. The sequence goes on along the minus strand of NC_056764.1, from coordinate 13,288,947 downwards.
AAGGAAAAAGGGAAAAAGAAAAAGAAAAGAAAAGAAATGAGGTCCAATCCTCACCTCTGGAGTCCAACAACTGATCCAACGAAAATAAGTTTAAAAGCAATAAAACTAAGAAAATATTTTAAACACAACGTAAAGCTAAAATATAATAATTAACTAGTAAAAACAAACTATTTAATTTTAAATCCAAAGACAAGTTAAAATAAATTAAACAGCAATTTAAATTCAACAGCAATTAAAATCTAATTAAAATCCAATAATTTAAAATAAAAGAACTATTATATTAATTAAATTAAAATATTCCTTCAGTGAAAATACACATAAAAACGGGGTGTCACACTCTGGTAGGGATCTTGAAGAAAAGATTGGCAGCCAAAAAGGGAACGTAGGTAGAAGAACTACTAGGGGTTTTATAGGAGTATTGAACAACTGTTAAAACCCGATCAAGCGGTGACCCTGGTGGAGGTAGGGATACTAAGCTATAGAGTTCAGTATTTTAGCAAACGAGCGAATGAAGATATGCTACGCTAGAGCCTGGACCTAGTAGAGGAAAGGAAAAAAGAAGCAGAAATAAAGTCGATCGCCAACAAAAGGAAAAAGGAACAAAGTTTCAATCGGAAAGTGAGGCCCAAGTCATTCAAAGTGGGGGATCTAGTGCTAAAGGAAACTAGAGTGACCTCCCAAGAAGTAGGGAAGCTCGAGCCCAAATGTGAAGGACCATACGTGGTCATGATCTGCCATTGACGCTTATTGACTAAAGGATGATGAGGAAAAAGAGTTGTAGCACTCGTGGGCCATAGAGCATCTAAAGAAGTCTTTCACTTAAACCCCCCCCCCCCCCCACCCCACCCCTCCCAAAGAAAGAACATTTCAGGCACATCATGCAAACCCGCATTTTCAAAAAAACTATTTTGTGTTTGATTATATCTCAATACTTGTTATGACATTAAAGTTGCACAGCGCCAAAGCCAAGCTTTGTGCTTGCACTGGCGATAAAGAAGGAAATAACTTTCTTAAGCAATTCCCTCATCACCTTTAGCTTGGTCGAGTCTATCTCATGCCTAGCTCTCAAAGCCAAGCTCCGTGCTCACACCAACAGTAAAGGAGGAAACATCTTCATTAAGTATTTCACTCCTTGTCCCTAACACGGTTGTGTCTGTCTCCCATCTAGCCCTCAAAACTAGGGGTGAGTTCGGTCCGGTCCGGTCCGGTCCGGGGAGGTTTTGTGGACCGGACCGGACCTATTCGGTCCAGGGTTTTCCAACCCTGGACCGGACCGAACTCCATCAGGACCGGTCCGGTCCGGTCCTATTCGGTCCGGTCCGGTCCGGTCGGTCCATTCGGTCCAAGGTTGATTTTTTTTTTTTTTTTTTTTTTTATCTAATGACATTTTTTTTAATATTTATGTAATTATATTGTAATATATTTAATATATATACATATAGTATTATATATATATATTAGTAATATGCTAATACTATTAGTCTATTAGTAATAATACTATAACTAATAAATATATGTAATAATAACTATACTATAACTAATAACTATATGTAATAATAGTAATAGTGATAACTATATATTTATATAATATGCTAATATTTAATGACATTTTTTTTAATATTTATGTAATTATATTGTAATATATTTAATATATATACATATAGTATACTATTATATATATTAGTAATATGCTAATACTATTATATAAATAATATATATAAATAATATATTTTTTTTTTCTATTCGGTCCGGTCCGGTCCGGTCCGGGGTGAAAAACTCCCGGACCGGGACCGGACCGAATCTTTTCGGTCCCTTAAAAATGGGACCGGACCGGACCGGACCCAATTCGGTCCGGTCCGGTCCGGTCCAAATAGTGCCGGTCCGGTCGGTTTTGCCGGTCCGGACCGGCCGATGCTCACCCCTACTCAAAACTAATCTCTGCATTTGCATCGACTGTAAAGGAAGAAACACCTTCCTCAAGCAGTTCCCTCATCCCCCCTGGTGCGATCGAGTTCATCTCCGTCTAGTTCTCAAAACTGAGCTTCGCCTTCGCATCGACGGTGAAAGAGGAAACATCTTCCTCAAGAGTTTCCTACCTCTGCCCCTAGATTGGTTGAGAACATATCCCGCCTAGCTCTTAAAGCCGAGCCTAGTCCTCACACAAACGACTAGAGGAGGAAACAACTTCCTTAAGCATTTCCCACCTCACCCCTAGTGCGGTCACACCAAGCAAAGAAACAAGGCGAGAACAAGCGAAGTTATGAAGGCCTAAACCGCCCACGACCATCCAGGGTACTCGCACTCAACAAAACTCAGGTAAATAAACAAAGTAAGGGACACACACTAGAACAAGGAAAGTAATGCAAAAAGTGAAAATCACTTCCATTACAAGGTTGCTCAATTTGACAACCAAAAGATAAAATAAAAAATAAAAAATGAAAAAATAAAAGAGAAGAAAGTATCAAGGATTTGTGGCTAGGGTTGGAAAGGCATCGGGCATCAAATCTTTGCCTAGAGAGTCAAGGAATTGGAGGGATTGGCGGTCGAGCTTGAGGGTCTTCAAATCAAGAAGATTTAAGTGAATTCAAGGGTTCTCCAGCAAATGGACCCTTAGCCTCTCCAAACCCTGCTTATAGCCATAACCACAAGCCCTATTACAGACCACCTTTGCCACTGTCAATTGAGGAGAAATTTGAACCAGGTCTTCCTTGGAAGAAACCAACATAGGTTCCAATAAGGCTATTTGTAGATCCCGAGAAGGCAGTTCTTCTCGATTAGAAGCCAATTCAGACTTGAGAGTCATAATCTACTGAGGTTGTTCTAAAAACATGTCCTTTTTGCACAACCAAGAGTCACTGAGCTTCACATACTTCTTCTCCAGCCATTCTTGCTCTATCTAGAACAACTCATATAATTCAAGCTTAGATCTTGGCAGGACTCCTAAGCTCATTCCACCACATCGGCATATTTGTGACAAGGTTTCCTGGTCTCCTCTAGCTTCATTTCCTAGTAGGCTAGCAAATCCTACCTAGTATCTCACCCCTCTTTAACAATTTGCCCACAATATAACAATAAGCTATCTCTTCCTTTTGATTTTGCTAGGTCATTTTAAATGTGTGCCACATCATTAGAAAGAGTAAAGACACTTCTCTTTAATGAGTAACACTGAGCATGCACCTGGGCAAAGGTTTCCTTTGCCTCATTTCTTTCTTCTAGCTCAACCCTCCCATCAACAATCTAGATAGCCAATGATTCAACTTCTTAACATATCAACATAAGTCAGTGAATGGAGAAACGATAAAGAAAAAGAAAATCGAAGGTGAGCAATGAGAAAGCTTACTGTTGTAAAAATTTCCTAAACCTGTTGGCTATGTCGCACACAGACTTAGCCCAAGCATTATTATTGCTCTGGCTAGATCTAGAGGGTTGAGACTTGAAGGGCCTAGGTAATCCTGAAGTGCCATGCCTCCTTTCTTGGTAGGCCTGCCTCAAGCCTCCCAGCTACCCAAGTTAAGATAGGAAGAAGAAGGAGAAGGAGATTGATGAGGAAGGTCCACACACCTATTCCCATCAATGAGCTGCTAGCCCGAGGTCTCTACAACACCTGCATCAGTCAATTGTTCGCCTAGAGTCTCTTCGCCACCCCCAAGAGGAGTTGGTAACACAGGCTCCTCCAATGCCATTGATGAAGTGACCTTCAGCTCTGAGGAAGTGCAAAAAGGCGAGAAAGGTATGGACACCCTGTCCTTGCTCAGATCTACGACAAAGGTAGGGCTGAAATAAAAACTAGTAAACTGGCCAGAACAAGAACGAACCGGTGTATTTGGTCTAGTGCAAAACTAGCGGTCTGGTACCGGTTTCATTTTTTTTTTTATAACTGGTTCCAAACTGTTCTGGTTTTGATTTTGATTTTTTTTTTACATCAGACCAAGCAGATTGGACCAATTCATATATATATATATATATATATATATAAATATAAGATTGGACCAGTTCATATATATATATATATTTTTTTATTATATTTATATTATATGCTAAATTTCTAATTAATATAACATGAAGTTTTAAAATTTTAGAATTCATGTATAATAATCGAATACATAAATTTAATATAATATTTGATATAATAGAAAATAAAATTAATCTTATAAATCTTGTTATAAAATTTGATATAATATATAAATTTTAATTTTATAACATAAAATTAATATAACATTAAATCTTTTAATTTTAATTGTAAGGAACCATCATATTATTACTAACATATATATTAATATGATTCTTATGAATAATGTACGTATACTATAATAGTTTTACTATAATTCTTATTTTTTGTTGCATATCATTTTTGTTGCATATAATTCCAAGCTCGACTTCTTAAGTGCCTAACCTTGGTAGTTCATCAAGAAAACTGATAAAACTAGATCAAACTGAACTGAAATGTGTAAAATCGGAAGTACTAGTTTTGCGGGTGAATCGGTCCAATATTGATTTTTCAATTATAAAAACCCGTTTATACCGATTCGGTTATAAAATACACCCAAAATTGGACCGAATTGGACCCGTTACGACCCTAGACCAATGGGTTGTCTTGGGACAAATCCATAAGGTCAAAGGGAAGAGACGACGTCTCATCGCCGTAGACTGTAAAGGGCATGGAACGAGGAGTGTGACACCACCATCAATGCCTCCTGATGATGCACCCATAACAAGGCTAGGGATTACCTCAGAGATGGTGGTGCATGCCCTAGCATTGTCGATGTCACAAGGAGTGGGCACCTCGACAACGTTGTCAAATGGCACTCCCAAAGTAGGTTTGTGAGAACCCCCCCGGATTGGTTTGAGAAAGGCCGAATAAAATGCCATCTCGAGTTCCTGCTCATCCCGGCTAAGAATCTTGACTATCCCCTAGTCTTTTGGCGAGGTGGGATGCAAGTCCAAGGAATGTGATAGAGCAGTCTGAATGTCTAACGAAAGGTATTTGAAACCCCTCGCCATCGCTAGGTCAACCTCTACCTACTCCAAGATATTATCAATGCTATCCAAAGTACTTGGAGTTCATACCAAATTGATCCAACAACCCCTGATGAAGGTTGTGCCCGCCAGAGGTGGTTGGAGCCACCAAATGAAGTGGGAACTTCCTACTTGGACTTCGAGCTACAACAAGCTCCAATCAACTAATGGAACTCTTGGTCCTCTATACAAGGTTTCTTCACTTTCCCCTCCACTAAAGGGCTGTAAGGCCTCTTTTGGCCACGAAAGGTGAGTGGCTCCCTCAAGAAGTGGCGGCCATTAACATGTGATCGATTCAGCATCACCAAGAATAGGTCAATGTATGTCGAACCAATCACATCTTGGCTTTGATCAAAAGAGCATTGGTCCAAATTTATTCCTTGTGCCCCTCGACCTAGGAGTAGACCTTATTCAAATGAGCATATTCCTAGTTGGATAAATTCAAAGAAAACTCTTTGTTGTTTGGGATGACCCACCACATGGCTCGGACAGGAAACTCTTTTTAAGTAGCCTCGCAAGCAAGGAATTCCTAACTGCTGCCTGATATAAAGAAGAATCATTTGAACCAATCCTTAACACAAGAAAATTGAGGTTTAAGGTGGGCTACCTCGTATTTGGTGTAGGAAAAGAAGCTATAGAAATTTTTATCGTGGCACTGTATACCATGGGGAAAGAAAAACTTCCTGCTAATCAGGTTAAGGTAATCTTCAGCCTCTGCTCCTAGGACCAAGTGCTATATGGTACAACACAATAAAAGAAACCTCCATGAGTTTGGATGGAGGTGCAAAGGGGCCAATGCGAGGTAGTCCAGGACATCTCGAATCAGACGATAGAAAGGAAGCCGCATGTTTTTCGAGAACATGGAGGGGTACAATACAACTTTCTCATCAAACCCCTTTGAGTCAATGGCCCCACAACAAGCCCCCAAAACTTCTAAAACAACGGAGTAAGGCACTTCAAAGGAATTTCACACCGTTTCCAAGTCTGACAAAGTAGTGATCACCGATCAGTGGTATCCCTCAAAATAATGAGGGCTATCTTGAGCATAAGCCCCAGGTTTTGATAACACCCATCGAGACGTGACAAGGGTGAACCTCGAGAGAAGAAACGAGAGGCATTTTTGGGTGCCATTAGCAGCAGATAGAAAGGTTAGAGAAAGAAAACTAGGGTTTTCAATTAAAAGGCAAAGAACAATAGGGTAGAAGTGACGAAGGCCGAGACTTTGGGTTTAAATAGGAGGATAGTGTTGATTGGATGACTCCTAGTAGGAAAATGATAAGTGTCACAGGAAAGAAAATGTTGGCAATCCCTACTGCACGATGAGACATGGGAGCCGAGCCATCACACATTACCCTAGACATGGGAACTTGTACTATCGTAGACAATGGATATGGGTCACTAAAGCATTGCAGGGTTAAAAAAAATCTCCCCATACTTGTATGGTAATAATTTGTTAGGAAATTGGTGGGGCATGTTCATCCCCCACTGAGCTAGGCATGATCCATCTCCATAAGGCCCAAGGACTAGATACCACTAGTTTAGCAAATGGCAAGGAAAAAGAAGCCCATATCAGCATAGGAAGATGGGATAATGTTGACACGGACACCACTAGTTCGTGTTGTCAAGCCTCAAGGAATGATGTCACATTAAATGACCCTATATGGATCGCATGTAGGAGATCTTGATGGAAGATTCTGTCCTTGACAAGGGATCCTGAGAGAGGCTACACCTCACCACCTGTTATAGGAGACATGACCTAAGGAACTGACAGGAGCAACTGAATTAAATGCGACGACATGGCATCCAAAGCAAGGGGTGGGCACCCCAGGCACATAGAAAACAGAGGCCCAACCTAGAGAGAGGTATATAAAGCCTAAATACAGGTAAAAATATCGCATAAGTTTTTCATAAAAAGCTTTCTCTAATAGATATACTAACTTAGGCATCATAGGTGTCACCCACCCATTGAGCCCTCACTTTGCTTGTGCTACAGGTTGGTTAAGTCTGTTGACGATGGTGCAAAAAATGCCCTTAACATGAAGAGTAGATGTAGCCTTTTTGTCTAACATGCATTCTAGGAAATAAATTAAGTTACAAATCAAGAGTGCAAGTATATATATATATATATAATATAGTATATACTATATATATACTAATACTAATATTATATATAATTATAGTGATTTATATAGTAATTTATATATAGTGATTACTAATAGTATATACTAATACTAATAGCTATTTAACTATTAATAAGTTAGTGTCTAATGTATTTATAATTTATGTATGTTAGTGATAATATGCTAGTGATAATATATTATATGATGGTTACATAAAATTTTTATATAAGTGTATATGATCAAATGTATAGAAGTATTTATGAAAAAGAATATATAATATAATTTATTATGCTATAAAATTTATTTATCCTTGATATATATAGTTTCTATTAATAACATACGATCAAACAAATGTTCATGATGTTTAAAATTAGAATTTTATGTTATATTAATTTTATTTAATAAAATTAAATTTTTTTAATGTTATATCAAATGTTATATTAATTTTAGTCTTATAATTAATTAGCAATTTAGCATATAATATAAAATTATTTTATATATAATTATATATAAAATTTTTATATATAGTATAAAAATCATATAAAATATATATATATGAACCAGTCTAGTTCGATTCATCTGGTGCTAAAAAAAGGAAAACAAGAACTAGATCGATTCTGGCCTATTTTTCAAAAGGTGAAACCGATACGAGACCAAATTGGTTCGGGCCGATTTACCCGTTTACTGATTTTTATTTTCACTCCTAATTTCAAACCTTCTATACTTAGAATGAACTACCTCGCTCCATGCCAGGTGATATAGCAATGGACAAAGCTAGTATTCCATATCTTGACTAGAAGAATTTATTTTATTGTATTATAATAAGGTCATTAATAATGATTTTTACGCTTTGATTCTGGGATTGATTCGTGTAACTAAAGTTTTGAATACCGTTCTAGTGACTATTTCGGTTAAAGCACTGAAACAAAATATTTCGATACTGGTACAGTTTCAGGATTAATTATATATTATATATAAATATTTATATGTATATATAAACTAACAACTAATAGAATAAATACATATATATATATATACTAGGTGAGGACCAACGTGCGAAGCACGTTTGCTTAGTTTGGATGAAACAAATTTGTACAGATTAATCTTTTAAATATTCAATGTGCAAAGTAAGAAGGTAACAAGATATGAATAAACTATAATTTAACTACTGATTAAGAGAAAAACCCAACAAACCACAAAAGAAAAGAAAAAAGAAGACAATTTGGCATTAACATCTTTGTTCTTACTTTTTTTCCATCAATAGGTCAATTCCAAAACAAATGAGATGGAGGTATAACATCATTGCTAATATGGTTTTTATGGTATTGCTTCCATCATTGGGTTAAACACAAATGAGCCCAGTATATGATAGAACATGGTACTAAGCATTTCCTTTATTCAAGTTACAAATGCTTAAATACAAATATTCAATGAGGAGAGTAAATATGTTGAGATCAGGCTACCTTGACCATTATCATTTGCTCTACAAGACTTTGAAATGCAAACCATAGTAGCAATAGTGTAGAGAGTTTCTGTATGAATCAAAAAATTTATCAGCAAAAGAAAATGAATATGGAATAACAACAACTAAAATATTCTCTGTGTCCATCAATTTACTCCAGATAATACTTGGTATAGGTTTGGCATGCACAAATTTCATATCATCCAACTACTTCAATCATATAGCATAAAACAATGAGAGTTACTACTAATAATTGCCTAAATTCAATAGCATGCATACACTTAGTATAGGTTGGCATGTACACATCCCATACAATCACTTTAATTAATGAGCTTAGCACAAAAACAATAAATAATGGTGTAAGCTTACATGCAACGACATCATCTACACACCTCTTCCATGGATTCATTTCTTGCTTCTTAAGACATAAAGATCAAAATGACCAGAGTATAAAAGATGCAATAAATCCAAGAACTAACATATTGGAAATCTTAGTTTGATTTATAACTTGGCTTTTAAAGCAGCCCAACCCAGAGAGGTATAATGCCATTAACAAGTAGTGATTTTCCTGTGAGCATTACCAAGTAGTGATTGATGTTCTGCGTACTTTTTCTCTGTACATATTTCTAAGCCTTCCAGCCTCCTCATCCATAGGCTGATCAAGCTTCTGATCCAACACCCATATATTGCCTTTGTTGTTCTCACTGTCTTCATCAACCTCCGCTCTTGAAGCCATTTGAAACTTAGTTCAAATGATTATGTGGCTCTCAGCACCTACCCTCTCTGATAGCCTTTTTCTAAATCTCTCACTCCAAAACTGGAAAATAGACTCAAAACCTGCAAACTAAACTAATCTGCAATAACACAAAGTGAACGAAACCCAAAATCTCAAATTTGATCTTCACTTGAAGTCTAGTACAATCCAACTATAACTTTTCCCACCAATAAAAATCTAAAAAAGAACCAAAACTGAAGTTAGACTAATAACCCAATCTTCTGTCATTCTGAACCAACAAAAGAGAATTCAAATTCAATTATTAGGAATTGAAATCATTTCTAACTATCCAGATTGATCGATGGAAGCTGACACCAAACTGAAGGTGAAAGAAGCAAGAAAAATGAGAGAGGGATCTTGACCGAAAGCAGATAGACCTGCCAAAAAAAAAAAAAAAAAAACCAACGCTGTAGAAAAATAAAGAAGAATCAAAGAAGAGAGAAGAGAGATTAACTATTTCTTTTTTTCTTTTTTTATCTGCTTCTCAAAATATTTGTTTTCATAATATTAGTAAAACAACAAAGGGGAAATAAACATCAAAATTATGAAACCATTTCTTAATTACCAAAACAATCCAAAATATATATATATATATATATATTTAATACCTTAAAAGACACAAAATTTTGTAATATTCCCAATAAAAAATCAGTACATAGAAAATGCCGTCACTACTTTGAAGACACACTAATGGGTCTTTAATATCCCTCCACCCTAGTATCTCGGCAACCGTCTCGGAATACCCATCTTGGGTTGTGACATGGAGGAGGGAGATAGAGGAGTTAGTGTTTAAAAACCCATCATGGGGCGCGACATGGAGGAGAGGAGGGGGTTAGGGTTCAGAAACTAGGAATGGGAAAATTTAGAGAGATAGAGGAGGGAGATGGAGAGGGAACCACGAGATGGCTTTCAGAGGGGAAGGGAAAAATTCTACGTAGATGCCTGCGCTTATTCATGTGCATCCCTCTGCCAACTCTCCTGCATACAAAGTTTTTCCTTAGCAAAACAATCTATATTTCTCTTTTCTGCCTCAGTTATTTCTGCAACCAAACACGATGGAAGAAATTACAAAGAAAAACCAAAAAGAAGTACTAAAGATTGAAAATGAAGAGTAAAAAACTGACTAAGGTCCTGGATCTAGGCTTTGGACTGTTTGATCTTCGGAGTGAACGAATCAATAGAGCTGTGGGATTATAGATCATTAGCAAGAAAAATGAGAGATGAATATTGACTAGAAGCATATAGACATGAAAAAAAGAAAAAAGCAAAAGAACCAATGGTACAGAAAAATAAAGAAGAATCAAATAAGAGAGAACAGAGAAGGAAAGACAAATAAAAAGAGGAGAGAAGAATTGAAGAAGAGAGAAGACGAAGAGATAGAGGAAATGAGTTTGGTTTTGGAGAGAGAAACCAATGAGAATATTCAGAAAAATAGAGAAGACGGAAAGGTAAAAAACATTAAGGATATCGGACATCTTATCCCTTCAGCCGACTCACGTCGAGTAAAAGACAAATAAATCCTCGTATAAATGGACATAAAAAAATAAAATAGAAGGATAAAAAGTAATGACATAATACATACAGAGTACATAGAAAAACATATAGAATGGACAGAAAAAGAAGAAAAATAAATGGAAAACAAGATTTCCCATTTGATAGCCAGTTTATATATATAAAGATATATGCAAGTGTGTATCATATGTATGTGTATATATATGGAATAATTAAAGATTTATAAAATCAATATATGTTGAAAAAATATACAAACTTGAGTTGAGATACAAAAACAAAGAAAAACAAAGAATAGATAATTTATTAAAAATAATGATATTTAAAAAAAAGAATGATTGGACATAGTTAAAGTTATAAAAAAAAATTAAAATTGTATAAAAACATTTTATATCCTAGATATAAAAAAAAATTAAAATTGTATAAAAACATTTTATATTCTAGATTTAATTAAATATCATTTGGATTTAAAAATTACAAAAATGCCATTCAAGTACAAAAAAATACAAAGATAGCCAGAAATGAAATGAAATGAAATGTGGACGAAAATGCCAACTCCAACCAAAATGGCTAAAATTTGGAGCAAAATGGAAAAATATGGTATAGTGTACCGGACACTACACCAGAACTGAAAATTTTGGCCATACCGCCTGGTATGAAATAGAATTAAAACCATTGCATGTAACCCTAAGGTGATGATTTTAACCATGAGTTTTTTCTCTACCATAAAGTAGGGTTATTAATTAAAAATGAGTGTGACATCTACAAAGCAATTACATAAAAGTAATTTCATAAATTAACATAGTTTTATTTGATTCATTAGATTTATTTTATAATTTGCAAACCGTATCGTTAGTTTCCTTAATAAAATTATGGGGTGCCATTTTTTTTTCTCTCTTAAAAAGGTTAAAAATGTTCTTATTCAATTACTTTGCATAACGAATTAGTCTACGTATAGTCTCCAAATGGGGACTGCTTAATCAAATCAATCAAGCCATTTTTAAAAACTTTTTAAAATTACTATAATATATTTCTCAAAATGATTCTTTTTTCCTTTTATCAGATATATCAATGGGTCTACACATGTAATCTTTCATCTGGGACTACAAATAGAAATTTTCTTTTAAAATATATGAGTTGAGTTTAAACGAGGCTACCTTACCCATAATGCATTCAATTATTCGGATTTATTCAAGTTTGAGAAGTTCTACACAAAAAAAGTTTTACAAATATAAGTTATAAATTGTTGATTTAATGAAATTTAATTTATAATAAAAATAAATTTATAATTTAAATTATAAATCCAAATTATAAATTTATTATCCGAATTATTATCTTAAATTATAAATTTATTTTTATAAAATTATTGGGTAAAGGACTTCTCTTCGAATTAATTGATGCGTCAATCGAGTTCGATTGATCCGCCACGTCCATTTAACTTTGACACGGGAAGTGACCCTTTATACCCTTTAGCGTTTTTTTTATTTTACTTGTAAAAAAATATAAAAAAAAAAATTAAAAAAAAAAGGCCAAAGGGTACATACGTAATCTCACAGTATGTAAAACCTCACAAACGAAGCCCTAGATCCACATGCCCTCTCGTCTATAAGTAGGAAGCAATTCGTGGCCCTTAGACTGCTTTACAGATTATCGCCTGGCCGCTAAGCACTCTCAACCAAGGTGAGCGGGCTACTCGCAAGCTTTGATTTCGTATTGTTATTCTTTCTCCATCAATTTGCTTGTTTGGGTTTGGTTCTTTTTTATTTTTTCGATTATGGGTTGTTTTCGGCTAGTGTCGTTGCTGAAGATATATTCATCTATATCTCTGGTTCTTGTGTCTTTAAATCTATGCTTTTTTGGTAGGTTTGCTAATTTTATTTATTTTTATTTGTTAGCAGATGAATTTCTGTTTTTGGTTTGTTAATCCTAAATGTTTTAGACCGGGTAAAATGCTTGCACGGTCTTTGGTTTCTTGTCATCAAGACCTAAATCCCGAGAAGATTGTTGTTAGGGGATTTTTTTTTTTTTATGTTGGCTTTAGGATCTATATCAGTTCTATTCATAGAGATTGCAAATTCTTTAAAATTTTTGTAGCTGATAAGAGTTTTTTATTTGTTTTGCGTCTGGAACCTAATCTGGTATGATTTTATTACGTCTTATTCATATTGTTAATTACTCGTTGATCGGGATTTTTTTTTTGAACGTTGAACTTGTGAAGTCCTGGTTTGTTCTTTGTTTCTGATCTATTGCGATCACAATACTAGCCCAATCAGTCTTTTAATCGGTTATCTAAACATGAGTTTTCCAATTGTACCTTGATATATTCTGATGAGTGAGTGAAATTATCCTTCAAACTTTTACTACGTCCAGTTCTGAATACTATGACATTGAAGAGGATTGGTGATTGTCCGTTGTTTGTCATGGATGTTGCATGCATGTTTCATATTGCCTCCATGAAATTTATATTGGGTCGTATTGTGCAACTGTTAAGTTGTGATATGAGATTTTGTTAAGTTGCCTCCATGAAATTTATATTGGCTGTTTCATATTGCACATTGGTTTGTTTATATTTGACGTTAGTTCTCTGAAGTTCTCTCACTTCTGCTGCAGAATCATTTTAACATTACAATATGGGTAAGGAGAAGTTTCACATCAACATTGTGGTCATTGGCCATGTCGACTCTGGAAAATCGACCACGACTGGGCATTTGATCTATAAGCTTGGAGGTATTGACAAGCGTGTTATTGAGAGGTTCGAGAAGGAGGCTGCTGAAATGAACAAGAGGTCATTCAAGTATGCTTGGGTGTTGGACAAGCTGAAGGCTGAACGTGAGCGTGGTATTACCATTGACATTGCCTTGTGGAAATTTGAGACAACCAAGTACTACTGCACTGTCATTGATGCCCCCGGACATCGTGACTTCATCAAGAACATGATTACCGGTACATCGCAGGCTGACTGTGCTGTCCTCATTATTGACTCAACCACTGGTGGTTTCGAAGCTGGTATTTCCAAGGATGGTCAGACCCGTGAGCATGCCTTGCTTGCCTTTACTCTTGGTGTCAAGCAGATGATATGCTGCTGCAACAAGGTGAGCTTTTGGTCATGCTATACGGCTGACATTAGTTTCCTCTGTTCTTGGTTATTGTGATTTGAGGGTAAATATGACTTGAATCGCTATTGCTTACAATTTATATGCCAGATGGATGCCACAACCCCTAAATACTCCAAGGCAAGGTACGATGAAATTGTTAAGGAAGTCTCATCCTATTTAAAGAAGGTTGGGTACAACCCTGACAAGATCCCCTTCGTCCCAATCTCTGGTTTTGAGGGCGACAACATGATTGAGAGGTCAACCAACCTTGACTGGTACAAGGGCCCTACCCTCCTTGAGGCGCTTGACTTGATCCAGGAGCCCAAGAGGCCCTCGGACAAGCCCCTCCGTCTGCCACTCCAGGATGTGTACAAGATTGGTGGCATTGGAACCGTCCCAGTCGGACGTGTGGAGACTGGTATCATAAAGCCTGGTATGGTGGTGACCTTTGGACCAACCGGACTGACAACTGAAGTTAAGTCTGTTGAAATGCACCATGAAGCTCTCCAGGAGGCCCTTCCTGGTGACAATGTCGGCTTCAACGTGAAGAACGTTGCTGTGAAGGATCTGAAGCGTGGTTTTGTTGCTTCCAACTCCAAGGATGATCCTGCCAAGGAGGCAGCTAACTTCACCTCCCAGGTCATCATCATGAACCACCCTGGTCAGATCGGCAATGGTTATGCTCCAGTGCTCGACTGCCACACCTCCCACATTGCAGTGAAGTTTGCTGAGCTGTTGACCAAGATTGACAGGCGATCTGGTAAGGAGCTGGAAAAGGAGCCAAAATTTTTGAAGAACGGTGATGCAGGGATGGTAAAGATGATTCCAACCAAGCCAATGGTTGTTGAGACTTTCTCAGAGTATCCACCTCTTGGTCGTTTCGCTGTGAGGGACATGCGCCAGACTGTGGCTGTTGGTGTCATCAAGAGTGTCGAGAAGAAGGATCCAAGTGGTGCCAAGGTCACCAAGTCTGCTGCTAAGAAGAAGTGAATCGTGCAGGTTCCTCAAATTTTGGCGTGTCATGCCTACCATAATATTGAAAATGCTGATGAAAGAAACTTGGGCAGTATTTGCGCTGCTTTAGGACGTTGCTTGTTTTATTTTACAAGTCGAAGTAATATGCTTTCGTTGTTAGGTACCCCGACTCAGAATTGGGTACTTGATCGGCGGTGGCACGTGTATGTTCTAGTCATGATGTTTGTGTTTGTTTCCTTGTCATGATCTGTCGATGTCCTTCAGTTATTCTGAGGCCACCAGCGCAGATGTTTTGTTATGGTTTTGCTTATTGTAAACTCGGTTTTGCTTAAATACTTTTTTTTAAATAACCGGAGTCCCATGCTTTCTTAATTTTGTTGAGTATGTTCATTTAAATTTCATGTCTGATTTATTTTATACTGAGCAGTCCACTTGGCAGAAAAGAAATCAAGCAGAAAAATGTTACGTTTTTAATGTACTTAATTCGTGGATGCATCATTATATTGAATTACTTTTGTTGATTGAAAATGGGTGGGCTTTGCTAGGATTCTGATACCAATTGCGAATTGCGTCTTCTAGTGGGCATGCATGCAATTGAGTCCTGATTTGTGGATGACCTTGGTTGATGCCAACTAATAGAACAATTAGAAGATATTGCACTCTTCTTTCTATATTACCATTATTACCGATGTTACTTGTTCATCCAAATTAGTTGGGATTTTCTCCATTCCTTGAGATGACACGATTAAGAATATATTATTATTATTTTTCTTTCCCTGGACTTTTATTTTCCTGAAAAGTCGGTATTTAGTGATTTGCTGTGTTAGTGGGTAACTATCATGCGAAAAGGTTTAATGCTCCCTGCTACTTTTGTTGGTTATTGGTCGAGTTCTATTTTAAAGGCAACTGGCATATTAGGTATGAATTGCTATAAGGAAAATGTTATTTGTGTTACAATTTTTACTTACCTAACTATACGTGTTAACAGTTGATACGATGAAAATTATAAAATTTTAATTTAAAAAGAAAATTTATAAAATGGATCTTGTACGCAAAAATTATAAATACATGTAGCCTACAAACTGATCTGAGTTGGTTGCTGAAGTGCTCCCTTGGTTCAAGTCTTTAAGTGAGATGTCCATGGTTGTTATAATTGTGATTTCTTTGTTGAATCATCAAAATAAAGGTGCTATTTAAGTCCTCATTTTTACCATTATTTTCAGAAATCGAACATTTTTTGAGAATAAAAGTAACACAGATGAATTGATTTCAGCAACCCTTCTCAACTTTTGCTCAATCCTATTAATTTCCCCATCACCATATGTTCTCATTGCTAATAGGACGACTTGAGTTATTTTTGGTGAAATGTATTCCACTTAAAACGGTTGACCTGGCATATTCGAAGGAGAGTTAAAATGATAATAATTTCTTTATAAAAAGAAGAATTTTGTCATATGCAAGTCTGCGTATTAACACATCATTTGTATTATAACTTTAAAAAAAAATTAAAATATCAATAAGTTTTTAATATAATTGATGTGGAAGGCTTTAAATGCGTAAAAAATAAGAACCAAAAATAAATTTTCCGTTAAAAAATAAATGGAAGCGTAGAAGTAAAAAAGACTAGATGGGCGACGTCCTTTTAATAATGAATAAAGTGCACATAGAACAAAAAACTAACTCGATAATACATATAACGAACCCAATCTAAAGAAAAAGAGAGATTTTACTAAATTTACAATCTATAAGTACCCAAATTCGAGGATTTTTTTTATATTAAAAATAAATAAAATTCAAACAAATGCATACATAAACTATTACTGCTTATATTATATAAAACTAATGTTAAAGTTATGCCTTTTGTTATGTTTTATATTTTCAATTTATATAATATATTAGGATATTGCAACTGGGCGTGCCCCCGGCCCCCCGGTTCAAATTGTACTTTTTATTTTATTTCCTTTTTATTTTAATCATTTTTTAAACATCTTTAAATATTTTTAAAAATTCATAAATTTATTAATAATCAATTTTTTAACTATTAAGTACGAGTGGTCGCCAAGAGCATGTGACTCAGATAGCATGAGACTCAACCTCTATAAGAGAGATTTTGGGTTCAATTCTCCTCCTCAAATCCCCCAACATAAAAAAAAAAAAAAAAAAAAAAAAAGTACGAGCGGTCAATACCCTAGGGCAAGTTACATTTTTCAACATATTACTATATGAGAATTTTTCTCAAGATTGTTTTCAACTTTTGGAAAAAAAAAATCCTTTGAGAAACGGGTCCCCTAGCCCCCTGTGGATTCGCCCTTGACAGTTTCATATCCAAACTCCTCATTTGATAAATAGGTTTATAGCTTGTTTGGATATTAAGAATATCTCAATATAGTTATAAATAATAATAAATTGATTTGAGTTAAAATACTTTTGTAAGGGTCAAGATCAAGAAAAAGATAGAAAAAGACATTCTTGAACATTATTGAATCAAGAAATGGAATTATTTGAGATAATTCTAACCTGCACCCCCTAGGGTGGGGGGACCCTATCCTGCACCCCACCCCTGCATGGGCGGGGGGTGGGGTTTTCCCCTGGCACCCGCCCCCACACACAGGGGGTGGGGCCCCCCATCTGGATGTTGAGGGGAGGTGGTGGACATCCCATCCGTCCGCCCCTGCCCAAATTGGCCCTCAGCCCATTGGATCCAGATAACGTTTTTGGGCCAAAAATGGCTTAGAAATGCTTGTAATGGGCTTAAAAATTTGCAAACTTATAAAAATTAAAAAATAATCATAATTCAAAACTTATATACTCATAAACTGCAACTAATAATCCTAAGTAAGCTATTAGACTATTAGAATAATACAAATTAATCTAAAACTATTACAAAATTACAAATTCATCTAAAAAATATTACAAGTTATCATATAATTGAAATAAATAATAACACAATTAACTACTAAGTATCAAGTTGTAGCAAGATTACAATCAACGCATGAACATCATTTCAATTTTCAAATTGACTTTAATATTGGAATTTGGGGTGGTCAGTGGTCGTGGTGGTGGAAAAGTTAGTGAGCTGTGTTATGCGGTTGTGAGATCATAAAATATGAAATATGAATAGGAAAACAAATTAAAATTACAAACAAGAAATAAAAAAATACAAACATATAGTAGAAATGTAAAAATTACAAATGTTGAACCCAAGATTTCAAGTTTTGTGTAATTATATTTCTACACATAGATTTTGATGATAACAAATGAATTCAAAGAATAAAGAAGTCTCAAGTTCAAGTTGTCTATACAATAGAGTCAAACACATCAAGGAAAGTGGCATGAGCAAGAAGGAAACAAGTTCACATTAAAGTCATAGAGTAATATTGTAAATCTCTTAAAAATTCGAAATTAGGATTAAGGCTCAAAATTAATATTTTATCATAAAGCATTAAAATACATTTTCCACATGTGCATGAATATTTTGAAAATAAAATTTGAAAATTTTGAAAGATGCTTGATTTTCATCTTTCACATCTACATACTTTGATTAAAGGGTTAAACTTTGAAAATATTAAAAATGATTGATTGTCATATTTCACATGTGCATGTTTTATTTGAATTTTTTAAAAAATGATTGATGCTTTTTTTTTTTACTTATGCAAAAAGTAGATGATTTTGTTTGAAAAAATTGAAAAGTAAAATGTGCTCATTTTGTCATATGCAAAAAGTAAAAGATTAGGTTTGAAATATTTGAAAAGTAAAGTGTGCTCCTTTTTTCATATGCCAAAAGTAAAAGATTAGGTTTGAAGTTTTTGAAAAATGAATGATGTTGTCTTTGACAATTAAAAAAGAAGAACCTTTTATTTGAATTTTTTGAAAAAGTGAATGATGTTGTTTTTGACATGTGAATATTTTTAAATTTGAATATGAAATCTCATATGCCTATAAATAGATCATTTGAGAGCTTCACATTCACAACACCAAGAGCATACAATATTCATTCAAAGTTTCCATTATCTCTTCTCTAAGCATTGATCCTTAATTCTTGTTCATTTTTAGAGATATAGTTTGCGCTGTATTGTTCTTATTTCACTCATTAAGAAGTGTTTTCTGATAACCTACCCACTATCAGCTCTTGTATCAGTAAAAGGGTGTGTATAATCTTTGTGCGTGTAGAAAGTGTTCTACACAGAGAATAGTTGAATCACCACGTGTAAGGTGATTGTAAATGTAGAGGGTGTTATATACGGATCCTTTGTAGCGGTGTTGTTCAAAGGTGTAATAGGTTTCTATCTCCACCTGAAGGAGATTGAATAGTGAATTTGGGAATCCTCAAGGGGTAGCATGAGGCAAGAGTGTAGGCAGTGAGGCCGAACCTCGTTAACATACTGAGTTTGCTTCTCTATTACCTTTACTCTTTATATTTATTATTATTTCATATTTTGTTTATATTTTATATTGTATATTTGATTTATAATTATTATTTTTTTAATACAATTCAATTCACCCCCCTCTTGTGTTAATCATCTGGGCAACATTGGATATCAGAGCTAAGAGATCTATTATAAGATTAACTATCTTTTAAGTTACGATCTTATGGCTAACATTGCAACTTTATTTGGTGAAGGTCAATCTAGCAGTCGACCTCCACTCTTTTGTGTAGACAATTACTCATTCTGAAAAGTTAAAATGAGAATATTCCTTCAAGCTCAAGATCGAAAAATTTGGAAATGCATTGTAAATGGACCTTATATTCCAACAAAAGTGGTTGATAGAGTAAAGGTAAAAAAGGAAGAAGAAGAGTTTGATCGTGAAGACGAAAGACTTTATACTTTGAATTTAACTGTTATGAATTTATTATTTAATGCTCTTAATGGAAATGAGTTTAATAGAATAATGACTTGCGCTACGGCAAAAGAAATTTGGAATAACTTGGAAGTTATTTATGAAAGAACTTCGCAAGTTAAGGAATCAAAAATTTATATTCTTACTCATGAATATGAATGTTTAAGATGAATAATGATGAATCTATTTCTAGTATGCACACTCGTTTTACTAACATCATAAACAGTTTGACAGCTCTTGACAAAGTTTATTCTAAGGTAGAGATAATAAGAAAAATTCTCAACTCTCTACCAAAATGCTAGGAATCAAAAGTGACAGCGATTCTTGAAGTTAGAGACCTCAAGAAGCTCGAAGTGAATAAACTCATCGGGTCACTTATCACCCATGAGTACACATTGAAAAGAGGAGAAAAAGAAGGAAAGTCAAAGAAGAGCTTGGCACTTAAAGCTGTTCCTCATGAAAGTGAAAGTGATGAATATGAGGAAAATGAAGACAAAGATGAAGAAGTTGCAATAATAACAAGAAGAATTCAGAAGTTCTTAAAGAAAAATAAAACTCCTCCAAGGAAATCCTTTAAAAGGTTTTCCAAGAAAGATTCAGGTAAAAATGACACTTTAATTTGTTATAAATGCAATAAGTCTGATCATATCAAGTCAGATTGTCTTTTTGCTAAAGAAAGATTGAAATAAGAGCAAGAAAGCAATGAAAGCTACATGAGATGATAATTCAAGTAGCTCAGATAGTGAAACAAGCAATGGAGAATCAGCAAATTTTTATCTTATGGCTAAAGATGACATTGAGGTAACAAATCTTAATAATATTGAAGATCCTTCATATGAAAAGTTGTAAAATATTTTAGAAGAGGTATATGAGGAATTTGAAAAATTGGGTATCAAGTATACAGCTTTGAAAAAGAAAAATTCTTCTTTAACAAACGAAATTGATATTTTAAGAAAAGAAAGTATCATTTTGAAAGATGAAAATCTTGAATTGAATAAGAAGAAAACCGATTTAGAAAATATTGTTGAAAACTTTACGAATGAAAAAAGAAATTTTGAAAAACTTCTTAGTAGTCAAAGATGTGTTTTTGACAAAGTAGGCTTGGGATATATGCCAAAATAAAAATACAAACCTTATAAAAATTTCTTTGATAATCCTTCTACATCAAAAACCAATATTCAAAATTCTTTTCATAAAAATAATTTTGTCAAAAAAGATATTATTATAATCATTTAAGTTCTTCATATATGTCACATGCTATTTGTAATTTCTGTAATAGAAATGGTCAAAATTATCATATTTTTTCTATTAGAAGAAATTATACAATGACTATTAGAGCCATATGGGTACCTAAAAATTTTGTTTCTTCTAATACTAATAAATAAATGACTCAAAGAACTTGGGTACCAAGAAAAATCATTTTAATTATTTTTATAGGTATGCATGAAGTCATCCACAAGCAAAAACAAATGGTTTTTAGATAGTGGA
Organism: Carya illinoinensis; assembly: GCF_018687715.1. Classification (NCBI taxonomy): domain Eukaryota; kingdom Viridiplantae; phylum Streptophyta; class Magnoliopsida; order Fagales; family Juglandaceae; genus Carya; species Carya illinoinensis. The sequence goes on along the minus strand of NC_056764.1, from coordinate 13,267,668 downwards.
TATTCAAGACACCTGACGGGAGACAAGACTAAGTTCTTTGATCTTAGATCTAAAGAAGAAGGACACGTGACATTTGGAGACAACTCGAAAGGGAAGATCATGGGAATAAGTAAAATTGGTAATGAATCTTCTCTCATAATTAAAGATGTTCTACTTATTGAAGGTCTAAAACATAATCTATTGAGCATAAGTCAATTATGTGATAAAAAATTTACAGTTACTTTCAAAATGGATAAGTGCATTATTTTGAATGATCATGATTGTAATATTTGTTTTATTACTTTTAGAAGCAACAATGTTTATACAGTCGATTTTGAAAAAATTAGCTCACAAGATACTATTTACTTTTCAGATCAAAATGAAACTAGTTGGCTATAGCATAGAAGATTAAGTCATGCCAACATGGAACTTATTTCTAAACTTTCAAAAAATGATCTTGTGAGAGGTTTACCAAAAACAAATTTTCTTAAAGACAAAATTTGTGATGCATGCCAATTTGGTAAACAAACAATTTTTTTTTTTTAAAACCAAGAAACATATTTTTACTACTAGACCATTGCAACTGATACACATGGATCTTTTTGGACCAAATAGAGTTGCAAGTTTAGGACGAAAATATTATGCATTTATTATTATTGATGATTTCTCTAGATATACTTGGGTCATCTTTCTTACTCATAAAGATGAGGCACATAATGCCTTTACCAAGTTATGTAAGAGAATTCAAAATGAAAAGGGCTATACTATTTTAAGTATCTGAAGTGATATGGGAAAAGAATTTGTTAATAAAAATATTGAAACTTTTTGTGATGAAAATGATTTTGTGCATAATTTTTCTGCTCCTCGAACTCCTCAATAAAATGGGGTAGTAGAGAGGAAAAATAGATCTCTTCAAGAGATGGCAAGAACAATACTCAATGAGAACAACTTGCTTAGTTATTTTTAGGCCGAAGCGGTAAGTACTGCATATTATATTATAAATAGAGTTATGCTAAAATCTAAATTAGATAAAACCCCCTGTGAGTTTTGGAATGAGAAAAAGCCCAACATTGGTTACTTTCATATATTTGGATGCAAATATTTTATTTTGAATGACAGAGATAATTTAGGCAAGTTTGATGCAAAATCTGATGAAGGTATTTTTCTTATGTATTCTACTAATAGTAAAGCTTATAGAGTATTCAATAAAAAGACTTTAACTGTACAAGAATCTATGCATGTAGTATTTGATGAATCTAATTCTCCACTCTCTAAGAAATCTATTGATGAAGAAACAGAAGGTATAAATAACACAGAAAGTCTCAATCTCAACAAAGAGAACACAATCAACATGGAACTATCAGGAAAGATCGTCAAAATTTAATACAAGATGCAACCAAACAGTGAAAATTTGTGAAAGATCATCCAGTGGAACAAATTTTAGGAGAACATTCACGAGGTGTAAGTACTCGATCATCTCTTAGAAATATCTGCAATCATACTGCTTTTCTATCTCAGATTGAACTCAAAAATATTGATGATACACTTCTTGATGAATCTTGGATTCTAGCTATGCAAGAAGAGTTGAATCAATTTGAAAGAAATGATGTTTGGACACTTGTTCCTAGACCCAAAAATCATACTATTATTGGAACAAAATAGGATTTTAGAAACAAGAAAGATGAGTCCGGAGTCATTACTAGAAATAAGGCTTGACTTGTAGCCCAAGGTTTTAATTAAGAAGAAGGAATCGATTATGATGAGACATATGCATCAGTCGCAAGATTAGAAACTATTCGAATACTACTTGCATATGTTTGTTATAAAGATTTCAAACTTTTTCAAATGGATGTTAAAAGTGCTTTCTTAAATGGTTTTGTAAATGAAGAGGTATATGTTGAGTAACCTCCAGATTTTGAAAATCATATTTCCCCAAATAATGTTTTCAAACTCACAAAAGCATTATATGGACTCAAACAAGCTCCTAGAGTTTGGTAAAAGAGACTCATTGGTTTCTTGATTGAAAAAGGTTTTACAAGAGGAAAAATCAATACAACTCTTTTCATTAAATATGAAAATAATGATATTCTTTTGATTCAGATTTATGTTGATGATATAAAATTTGGTGCTACTAATGAAAATATGTGTCAAGTTTTTATTAAGACTATGCAGGAAGAATTTAAAATGAGCATGATGGGAGAACTTACATTCTTTCTTGGATTGCAAATTAAGCAAGCAAAAAGTGGGACATTCATCAATCAATCAAAATATATTAAAGAATTACTGAAGAAGTTTGGGACGAAAGGTGCTAAGGAAATTAGAACACCAATGAGCCCATCAACTAAACTTGATAAAGATGAATCCGGTAAGTCAGTTAACTCGAAGATATATCGAGGTATGATTGGTAACTTATTATATTTAACAGCCAGTAGACCAAATATTATGTTTAGTGTGTGCTTATGTGCACGCTTTCAATCATCTCCAAAAGAATCACATTTAATTACAGTTAAGCGCATTCTTAGATATTTTAGTGGTACAATTAACCTACGGTTATGGTACCCTAAGTACACATCTTTCAATTTAATCAGTTACACAGATGCAGATTATACTGGTTGTAAAATAGATCAAAAAAGCACTAGTGGAGCATGTCATTTCTTAGGCCATGCACTAGTTTCCTGGTTTAGTAAAAAACAAAATTCTGTTGCACTATCTACTACTGAGGCAAAATATGTTGCTGAGGGTAGTTGTTGTGCTCAAGTTCTCTACATGAAGCAACAACTTGAAGATTTTAAACTCATGTATAATCACATTCCAATCAAATGTGATAATACAAGTGCTATAAATCTTTCAAAAAACCCAATACAACATTCTAGAACTAAGCATATTGAAATAAGATATCATTTTCTTCGAAATTATGTGTAAAAAGGCGATATAGTACTAGAGTTCACAAACACACATGATCAGTTATCAGATATTTTCACAAAACCTTTACCAGAAGATAGATTATGTATGATCAGAAGAGAAATAAGTATGATGCATGCTATGAATATATCTTAAAAGATAGACTAGAGTCAATAAAAATAGAGATATATTTTTTAAATATTTTTACATAAATTTGAGATTCTTAGCCTCATGTTTGAGACGCTCATTTTCTTCATAGAATGTCATGTCATTGTTATCCATGGGAACTGGCAAGCGGAATGAAGAATCTAATAAAGATTTCAATTGTTTATTCTTCTGCCGAATGATTCCTTCCCTTGTGTGAGACTCTTGAACAATTCGTTGAAGTACAACAAGTTGTTCTTTGAACTTTTCAACTTCATGATTCCTGCCTTGTAGCCGTTGGGAAAAAGTAACAATAGAGGAAGAGTAGCGAGTCTCAAGACTCACCAAGTCAAAGATAGCATCAGAATCTGACTTATTAGCCAGATTATTATTTTCTTGCTGCAACATGACACCAATGACAGCTGCAGAAAGGATAGGAGGTTGAGGTACAGAATGCCTCATGAATGGATCTAGAGAAATGTTAGAAGAATGAGCCATTGAGAAAAGAATAGAATGCTTAAAACGAGAATGTTGAAGGAATGCAGATGAGTTATAGAGATGAGAAGAAAACTTGATGCGGATTGGATGAATTTTAAGACTGATTTTATAGAGATAGCATAAAGAACAAGACGAGCTATCATCCAAGTCAAAGAGCAATGTTTTTTTTTACCGATCGGTGAAAATAACATTTTCTTTAAAAATTCGAAGCCTTCAATCTCGTTTGTCAACAACATCAGGTGATTTTTTCAAATCTCCAGCCACACTTGTCGGGTCACGGATGGATCCATTTTTTTAACTATCTACAGTTTCTACTAACGCATCATTTTCTTTAGTCCATTTACTTGTTGCGGATCCTTTTTAATGATGCCAAAAAGGGGAGAAGTGTTAGACTAAAATATTAATATTATTTGAATTGCTAAACTTATTATATATGCTTGGAATTATATTTATACTTTTGTTTGAAAAACTAACGCACATTCTCAGAGGGAGCTTAAGTATTAATATAGGTTTCAGGTTCTATCAAGTATTTATCATCATAAAAAAGGGGGAGAATGTTGAATCCAAGGTTTCAAGTTTTATGTAATTATATATCTACACATGAATTTTGATTATAACAAATAAATTCAAAGAATAAATAAGTCTCAAACTCAAGTTGTCTACACAATGGAATCAAACACATCAAGGAAACAAGCATGAGCAAGAAGGGAACAAGTTCACATTAAAATCATAGAGTAACATTGTAAATCTCTTAAAAATTCGAAATTAGGATTAAAGCTCAAAATTAATATTTTATCATAAAGTATTAAAATACATTTTCCACATATGCATGAATATTTTAAAAATTAAATTTAAAAATTTTGAAAGATGATTGATTGTCATCTTTCACATGAGCATACCTTGATTAAATGGTTGAATTTTGAAAATATTAAAGATGATTGATTGTCATTTTTCACATGTACATGTTTTATTTGAATTTTTTCAAAGGTGATTGATACTTTTTTTTTAACTTATGCAAAATGTAGATGATTTTGTTTGAAAAATTTAAAAAGTAAAGTATGCTCCTTTTGTGATATACAAAAAGTAAAAGATTATGTTTGAAATATTTGAAAAGTAAAGTGTGCTCCTTTTGTCATATGCCAAAAGTAAAAGATTAGGTTTGAAGTTTTTGAAAAATGAATGATGTTGTCTTTGACAATTGAAAAAGAAGAACCTTTTATTTGAATTTTTGAAAAAAGTGAATGATGTTATCTTTGACATGTGAATCTTTTTAAATTTGAATATGAAATTTCATATGCCTATAAATAGATCATTTGAGAGCTTCACATTCACAACACCAAGAGCATACAACATTCATTCAAAGCTTTCATTATCTCTTCTCTAAGTATTGAGCCTTAATTCTTGTTCATTTTGAGAGATATAGTTTGCGCTGTATTATTCTTATTCCACTCATTGAGGAGTGTTTTCTGATAACCTACCCACTATCAGCTCTTGTATCAGTAAAATGGTGTGTATAACCCTTGTGCGTGTAGAAAGTGTTCTACACAGGGAATAGTTGAATCAGCACGTGTAAGGTGATTGTAAGTGTAGAAGGTATTCTACACAGATTCTTTGTAGTGGTGTTGTTCAAAAGTGTAATAGGTTTCTATATCCATCTGAAGGAGGTTAAATAGTGAATTTGAAAATCCTCAAGGGGTAGCTTGAGGTGAGGACGTAGGCAGTGGGGTCGAACCTCGTTAACATACTGAGTTTGCTTGTCTCTTATCCTTGCTTTTTATATTTATTACTATTTCATATTTTGTTTATATTTTATATTGTATATTTGATTTATAATTGTTATTTTTTTAATACAACTCAACTCACTCACTCTCTTGTATTAGTCATCTGGGCAATAACAAACATTAAAAGTACTAAGTTACTAACTATGATGAGAGTAGGATCAAGATGAAAATGAGATCATTGGGTTATTGGGATTAAGATTGAGTATAGGGTAGTGAGACTATAAGAAATTACAAGAAAACAATTAGAATTACCAAAAATTAAATAAATACAAAAAATAAATAAGAGGCAAATTGTAAAAACCAATGACAAATGGCAATGGTGGGTCCAATACACACAAGATCATAATCATATTACAGCTGATGTAGATGTCGGCTCTTGTATTGCTACAACAATTAAATTTGAAATTAATACCGGTTAAATAAATTAAAATAACAAAATCAAATCCACGATTCCCAGATCCAGACTGATCACCACCCTCATCCTCATCTGCCTTCTCAAAGTCAAGAACATCCAGAACATAAATTGGGGTCCCTTTGATCTAATTTTATGTGCAAATCAATGCCTCCATAGTGGTAGAATATAATGAACTCTAGAATGGATCCAACATGCGCTCTCTAGTGCTAAAGGCTGACTCTGAGGCTAATGTGCTAATAAGGATCATGAAAATAATGCAGACTATCTCACAAAGATCAAGGTACTTCACGGTAATGATCTTCCACCAAGATAATATATCAAATCTCTGTCTAAATGGATGAAAATCCGTTGCTAAGTATCTATCTACTTTCGAATGAGCCTTTACATGATGACAGTATCTATCTACTTCAGAAGGAGGTGGGGGATAGGTGTAGGTGCTGATATATTACTGTCCTTGAAATGCAGTGAACTCATCAAACAATCTACCAAGTGTTTCCCTAACCCTTGCCACTATATGATCCATCCATGCCTTCCCGCATGCCAATCCCAAGCCATATACCATGCCATCAATCTTTTATTGGGGGTCAATAACAGCAGCCATATATAGGAAAATATTCACTCTAATCATATCTCCCCAATACTTATCATACTTAACCCTCATCATCAATAATATCTCCCGCATCCTAATTTGGTTACTCATGCACATGTCATCCAATTCTTCTTTCACCTTACATATTTGTTAACAAAAATCATTGGATGTAGGGTACAAAGAACTAGAAATCCCTTTTGTGACCTAGTAGAAAAGGCTAAAAAAGTCAACAAAATTCCCAATAACCTCCCAATCATCATTAGTAGACTTGCCTAATCATCTGTGCTCATTAAAATATTTGACATATTAAATGTCTTCATTATCCATTAACACAAAGGCTGACTTATATTCTCGGGCTGTCTCCAACATCAAGAAGGTTGAGTTCCATCTTATAGGAACATATTCACGAAAGCCTTTCTTGGTTGTTATACCTGTAGTCCTCACAACAATCTTGAATTTATCCAATTTAGCATGTGAAGACCTCACAAATCTCACAGTAGTTCTAACCCGTGCAAACAAATCATCCTCCACTTTTTTAAATTCCAATATCTAGTCTAGATTGACTCTTTTTTTGTAATGATTTTAATATTGTACTCCTTTTGCATTGTTATTCTAAGTGAACCTTCAATTGGGATATACCATATCTCCTATAGTGACATCTATATATTTCACCACAATGATTATACTTAACTTGGGGGTTATTGGGGGTTAGCATCCTTTAATTTTATTAAGTGAGTCCAAACAACTTAAACTGGTATCTTGCTTTGTGGAGGCTTGGAGGCAGGGGTAGGGGTAGGGGTAGGGGTAGGGGTAGGGGTATGGGTAGGATTAGTGGCAGATGTAGAGGTAGGGTTAGCTATTGGGGTAGAAGTAAGAGAGCTAGCACTAACATCTAACTGATTATCTATTTTCCAAAACTCACAAAAATCTAAAATAAAGCAAAAATACGCAACAATTAAAAACATGCAAAAAATACCCGAAACAAAATGAGATTTCGATATTGAAACCCAAAAATAGGTTGAGGTTTTGATATTGAAACTCCAAAACATAATGGGGTTTCATATCGAAACCCCAAAATAGAATGGAGTTTTGATACTGAAAACCCTAACTTAATTTAGGGCTTCCCTAAATTAATTCAAGATTTCGGAGTGAAACCCCTAAATTAATTTATGGTTTCCCTAACATAATTAAAGGTTTTAGATTGAAATCCTAAACTAATTTAGGGTTTCAATCCGAAACCCTAAATTCACATGCACTGAAAACAATTTTTTTTTTTTCACAAAAAACAAACAATCAATTAATCTCCACAGCACACAATTCATAATCACATCTGTTGCCTAGATGACTAACACAAGAGGGGGGTGAATTGAGTTGTATTAAAAAAAAATAACAATTATAAATCAAATATATAATATAAAATATAAAAAAAAATATGAAATAACAATAAATATAAAGAGTAAGGGTAAGAGAGAAGCAAACTCAGTATGTTAACGAGGTTCGGCCCCACTGCCTATGTCTTCGCCTCAAGCTACCCCTTGAGGATTCCCAAATTCACTATTCAACCTCCTTCAGGTGGAGATAGAAACCTATTACACCTTTGAACAACACCGCTACAAAGGATCCTTGTAGAACAACTCTACACTTGCAATCACCTTACACGTGGTGATTCAACTATTCCCCGTGTAGAATACTTTCTACACGCACAAGGGTTATACACACCCTTTTTCTGATACAAAATCTGATAGTGGGTAGGTTATCAGAAAACACTCATCAATGAGTGAAATAAGAACAATACAACGCAAACTATATCTCTCAAAATGAACAAGGATTAAGGCTCAATGCTTAGAGAAGAGAGAATGAAAGCTTTGAATGAATGTTGTATGCTCTTGGTGTTGTGAATGTGAAGCTCTCAAATGATCTATTTATAGGCATATGAGACTTCATATTCAAATTTAAAAAGATTCACATGTCAAAGACAACATCATTCATTTTTTCAAAAAATTCAAATAAAAGGTTCTTCTTTTTCAATTGTCAAAGACAACATCATTCACTTTTTCAAAAAAATCAAACCTAATCTTTTACTTTTGACATATGACAAAATGAGCACACTTTCCTTTTCAAAAAATTCAAACCTAATCTTTTACTTTTTGTATAAGTCTAAAAAAGCATCAATCACTTTTGAAAATATTCAAATAAAACATGCACATGTGAAAGATGACAATCAATCATCTTTAATATTTTCAAAGTTCAACCCTTTAATCAAGGCATGCACATGTAAAAGATGACAATCAATCATCTTTCAAAATTTTCAAAAATATTCATACACATGTGGAAAATGTATTTTAATGCTTTATGATAAAATATTAATTTTGAGCATTAATCCTAATTTCGAATTTTAAGAGATTTACAACATCACTCTATAACTTTAATGTGAACTTGTTTCCTTCTTGTTCATGCTTGGTTCTTTGATGTGCTTGATTCCATTGTGCAAACAACTTAAACTTGAAACTCCTTTATTCTTTGAATTCATTTGTTATCATCAAAATCCATGTGTAGATTTATAATCACATGAAACTTGAAACCTTGAGTTCAACAATCTCCCCCTTTTTGATGATGACAAATACTTGATAGAACTTGAAACCTGTATTAATACTTAAGCTCCCCCTGAAAGTATGCGTTAATTTTCAAGCAAAAATATAAATATAATTCCAAGCATATATAACAAGTTTAGCAATTTAAACAATGTTAATGTTCTAGTCTAAAACTTGTCCCCCTTTTGGCATCACTAAAAAGGATCGGCAGTAAATAAATAGATTAAAGAAAACGATGCGTTTAATAGTCACTGTAGATAGTTGAAAAAGGAGCCGTCCGTGACCCGACAAATGCTGCAAAGACTCGAGGCCTAACTCTATGAATTTAGTGCGGTTAGAGATTTAAACAATCGCCTGATGTTGTTGACAAACGTGATTGAAGGCTCTGAGTTGTTATAAAAAAATGATCATTTTCATCTATCGGATACCAAAAAAATAATTGCTTCTTGACCTGAATTCTGTTTTACCACAACGATAGAATGGCTGAGCAATTCTCTTCCATTAATGTTCCAGACTTGAATCAGGAACCCTTGACGCATCAATCATCAATCTTCTCTCCTGAGGCCGTCAATACCATGATAGGAGCAGTGAACCGTTTTTCTAGTAAGGCTGATTCTGAGATTATTGCAGAATCAAGAATGCTCAGTAGTCAATATACTGCCTCTGTTACGATCATGTCTCGGAGGTTAATGAAGAGGGTGAGTGAGATTGATCATCTTAACATGCAAATATTTGAGTTACGACAGAAGCTTGCTAATAAAGATAGTGAGAATAAAAGGCTAAAGCAAGAAAACTAAGAGTTGAAAAAATTTGCAGATTGGTATGCTCATGATCTGCAACCACGAATAGAGGAGCTGGAACGAGAAAGGGTTCAGATACAAGGTCAACATCGGCAGATAACAGTAGAGGTTCATCGTTTACTAGAAAAATAGGGACAATCTACTGTTAATCTCGCTGGGTTAGTAAGAAAACTTTTGACAATGTGTGTCCAACATATCTTGTATTTTTTTTGACTAAATAAGATTTGAAGAGACAATAGTTTGTCTTATTCTTTATGCTATCTCTATAAAATCAGTCCTGAAATTCATCTAATCCGCATCAAGTTTTCTTCTCATATCTATAACTCATCTGCATTCCTTCAACATTCTCGTTTTAAGCCTTCTATTCTTTTCTCAATGGTTCATTCTTCTAACATTTTTCTAGATCCATCCATGAGACATTTTGTATCTCAACCTCCTGTCCTTTCTGCAGCTGCCATTGGTGCCATGTTGCAGCAAGAAAATAATAATCTGACTAATAAGTCAGATTCTGATGCTATTTATGACTTGGTGAGTCTTGGGACTCGCTACTCTTCCTCTATTGTTACTTTTTCTCAGCGGCTACAAGCCAAAAATCACGAAGTTGAAAAACTCAAAGAACAAATTGTTGTACTTCAACGAATTGTTCAAGAGTCTCACACAAGTGAAGGAATCATTCGGCAGAAGAATAAACAGTTGAAATCTTTATTAGATTCTTCATTCCGCTTGCCGGTTCCCATGGATAAGAATGACATGATATTGTATGAAGAGAATGAGCGTCTCAAACATGAGGCTAAGAATCTCAAATTTATGTAAAAGTATTTAAAAAATCTATCTCTATTTTTATTGACTCTGGTTTATCTTTTAAGAGATATTCATAGCATGCATCATACCTATTTCTCTTCTGATCATACATAATCTATCTTCTGGTAAAGGTTTTGTGAAAATATCTGCTAACTGAACGTGTGTGTTTGTGAACTCTAATATTATATCGTCTTTCTGCACATAATTTCGAAGAAAATGATACCTTATTTCAATATGCTTAGTTCTTGAATGTTATATTGGGTTCTTTGAAAGATTTATAGCACTTGTATTATCACATTTGATTGGAATGTGATTATACTTGAGTTTAAAATCTTCAAGTTGTTGCTTCATGTAGAGAACTTGAGCACAACAACTACCCGCAGCAACATATTCTGCCTCAGCAGTAGATAGTGCAACAGAATTTTGCTTTTTACTAAACCAGGAAACTAATGCATGACCTAAGAAATGGCATGCTCCACTAGTGTTTTTTCGATCTATTTTACAGCCAGCATAATCTGCATCTGTGTAGCTGATTAGATCGAAAGATGTGTGCTTAGGGTACCATAACCGTAGGTTAATTGTACCACTAAGATATCTAAGAATGCGCTTAACTGCAATTAAATGTGATTTTTTTGGAGAGGATTGAAAGCGTGCACATAAGCACACACTAAACATAATATCTGGTCTACTAGTTGTTAAATATAATAAGCTACCAATCATACCTCGATATATCTTCGAGTCAACTGGCTTACCGGATTCATCTTTATCAAGTTTAGTTGATGGGCTCATTGGTGTTCCAATTTCCTTAGCATTTTCCATCCCAAACTTTTTCAGTAATTCCTTAATATATTTTGATTGATTGATGAATGTCCCACTTTTTGCTTGCTTAATTTGCAATCCGAGAAAGAATGTAAGTTCTCCCATCATGCTCATCTCAAATTCTTCCTGCATAGTCTTAGTAAAAACTTAACACATATTTTCATTAGTAGCACCGAATATTATATCATCAACATAAATCTGAATCAAAAGAATATCATCATTTTCATATTTAATGAAAAGAGTTGTGTCGATTTTTCCTCTTTAAAAACCTTTTTCAATCAAGAAACCACTAAGTCTTTCGTACCAAGTTCTAGGAGCTTGTTTAAGTCCATATAGTGCTTTTGTGAGTTTGAAAACATGATTTGGAGAAATATGATTTTCAAAACCTGGAGGTTGCTCAACATATACCTTTTCATTTATAAAACCATTTAAGAAAGCACTTTTAACATCCATTTGACAAAGTTTGAAATCTTTATAACAAGCATATGCAAATAGCATTCGAATAGCTTCTAATCTTGCGACAGGTGCATATGTCTCATCATAATCGATTCCTTCTTCTTGATTAAAACCTTGGGCTACAAGTCGAGCCTTATTTCTAGTAATGACTACGAACTCATCTTTTTTGTTTCTAAAAACCCATTTTGTTCCAATAATAGTATGATTTTTGGGTCTAGGAACAAGTGTCCAAACATCATTTCTTTCAAATTGATTCAACTCTTCTTGCATAGCTAGAATCCAAGATTCATCATTTTTGGGTCTAGGAACAACTGTTTGGTTGCATCTTATATTAAATTTTGATGATCTTTCCTGATGGCTCTATGTTGAACTTTCTCTATTGTTTTCTCTTTGTTGAGATTGAGACTTTCCGTATTATTTATACCTCCTGTTTCTTCATCAATAGATTTCTTGGAGAGTGAAGAATTAGATTCATCAAATACTACATGCATAGATTCTTGTACAGTCAAAGTTTTTTTATTGAATACTCTATAAGCTTTACTATTAGTAGAATACCCGAGAAAGATACATTCATCAGATTTTGCATCAAATTTGCCTAAATTATCCCTGTCATTCAAAATAAAACATTTGCATCAAAATACATGAAAGTAACCAATGTTGAGCTTTTTCTCATTCCAAAGCTCATACGGGGTTTTATCTAACTTAGACCTTAGCATAACTCTATTTATAACATAACATGCAGTACTTACCGCTTCGGCCCAAAAATAACTAGGCAAGTTGTTCTCATTGAGCATTGTTCTTGCCATCTCTTGAAGAGATCTATTTTTCCTCTCTACTACCCCATTTTTGTTGAGGAGTTCGAGGAGCAGAAAAATTATGCACAAAACCGTTTTCATCACAAAATGTTTCAATATTTTTATTAACAAACTCTTTTCCTCTATCACTTCGGATACTTGAAATAGTATAGCTCTTTTCATTTTGAATTCTCTTGCATAACTTGGTAAAGGCATTATGTGCCTCATCTTTATGAGCAAGAAAGATGACCCAAGTATATCTAGAGAAATCATCAACAATAACAAATGCATAATATTTTCCTCCTAGACTTGCAACTCTATTTGGTCCAAAAAGATCCATATGTATCAGTTGCAATGGTCTAGTAGTGGAAATATGTTTCTTAGTTTTAAAAGAAGTTTTTGTTTGTTTACCAAATTGACATGCATCACAAATTTTGTCTTTAATAAAATATGTTTTTGGTAAACCTCTCACAAGATCATTTTTTGAAAGATTGGAAATAAGTTCCATGTTGGCATGACCTAATCTTCTATGCCATAACCAACTAGTTTCATTTTGAGCTGAAAAGCAAATAGCATCTTGTGAGGTAATTTCTTCAAAATCAATTGTATAAACATTATTGTTTCTAAAAGCAATAAAACAAATATTACAATCATGATCATTCAAAATAATGCACTTATCCATTTTGAAAGTAACTGTAAATCCTTTATTACATAATTGACTTATGCTCAAAAGATTATGTTTTAGACCTTCAACAAGTAGAACATCTTCAATTATGAGAGAAGATTCATTACCAATTTTACCTATTCCCACGATCTTCCCTTTCGAGTTGTCTCCAAATGTCACGTGTCCTTCTTCTTTAGATCTAAGATCAAAGAACTTAGTCTTGTCTCCCGTCATGTATCTTGAACATCCACTATTTAAAAACCATTTGTTTTTGCTTGTGGAAGACTTCATGCATACCTATAAAAACAATTAAAATGATTTTTCTTAGTTCCCAGGTTCTTTGGGTCCTTTATTTATTAGTATTAGAAGAAATAAGATTTTTAGGTACCCATATGGCCCTAATAGTCATTGTATGATTTCTTCTAATAGGACAAGTATCCCTGCATTCCATTGCAGGAGCTTCTTCTCCCAAAACTATGAGGTTAGTGGGGAAAATTGGTACATGCTTAGTTATTGTTCTTATTGATACTAGTAGTATACATAGTTTCATAGATATTAATGTAGCAAGAAGAGCAAAGCTACCAATGGAAGAAGGCCACCTGGCAGTCCAAGTTGTTAATGGAGACACCCTTCCTTGAAGTTGCAAAGTTGTAATATTTTAGCCAATCTATTTTTACTAACCCTAGGTGGATGTGATGTTATTTTGGGGGTAGATTGGTTAAGAAGTTTGGGAACTATTTAGTGGAATTTTGTAGATTTAAGCATGAGTTTCTTTGTGAAAGGAGAAAACTTAATTCTGCAGGGCTTAAGGTTACCTGAGAGTTCATTGAAGGATGAGCACATTTTGAGCAAGGCTACCCTTGTAGAGGGAAGAGGGATCTGGTTGCAGCTTATGGAGGCCCATGACAACAAAGAAGGGGCACCAGTAGAGCCTGCCATACAAACTGTTTTGGATTATTTTAAAACAACGTTTGCTGAAACCAATGGACTCCTACCTCCCAGGAGTCACGACCACTAGATCTAACTCTAGGAAGCACCCAAACCCACATGTATTAGACCTTATCGATACCCTACTACCAGAAGGAGGAAATTGAGAAGCTGGTCGGGGAAATATTGAAGGCAGATCATTAAACTAAGTCAAAGTCCATATTCTTCACCAATCCTCTTAGTGAGAAAGGCATATAGGAGTTAGCACATGTGCATTAATTATCGAGTTCTAAACAAAGATACTATCAAAGATAAGTTTCCCATCTCTAATATAGATGAATTGTTGGATGAGCTTAATGGTGCTGAATTGTTTTCTAAGCTTGATTTACGATCAGGCTATCATCAAATCATGATGAAACCTGAAGATGTGCCCAAAACTGTCTTTCATACACATGAGGGCATTATGAATTTTTGGTGATGCTCTTTGAGCTCACTAATGCACCATCAACGTTTCAGGGTTAATGAATGAGATTCAGGCTTTATCTCAAGAAATTTGTGTTGGTGTTTTTGATGACATACTTGTGTATAGTAAATCTGTTGGGAAACATGTGGTTCAATTAAAAGCAGTTTTAGAAGTTTTGAAGCACTACTAGTTGTATGCTAAGGCCTCAAAGTGTGCTTTTGGTAGTTGGGACATGGAGTGTTTGGGCCATGTTATTTCCAGAAAAGGGGTCAAGGTGGATCCATTAAAAATTGCAGCTATGATGGAGTGGCCTGAACATAAAAATCCTAAAGCTTTAAGGGTTTTTTAAGGGTTGATAGGTTATTACAGGAAGTTTGTAAAGGGCTATGGGAGCATTGTAGCCGCTTTAACTGCATTATTAAATAAAAACTCTTTCAGTTGGAGTGAGGAGACTAGTCAAGCCTTTGCAGCCTTAAAAGGCAGCCATGGTGAACCCCCTGTCCTTAGGTTACCAGATTTTTCTAAACTGTTTGTAGTAGAGTGTGATGCCTCTAGGAATGGTTTGAGAGCTGTTTTAATGCAGGAAGGAAGGCCTCTAGCCTATTTGAGCCAAGTATTAAAAGGTAAAAATCCATTTTTATCAACTTATGAAAAGGAGTTATTGGCTCTAGTGTTGGCTATTCGAAAATGGAGGCATTATTTACTGGGACAGTTTCAAGGTGAGGACAGATCAGCAAGTATTGAAACATTTTTTGGAGCAAAGGGTTGGAACACCTTTCCAACAAACATAGGTTGCAAAACTGTTAGGCTTTGATTGCAGTGTGGAATATTGTAGTCGAAAGGGAAAGAAGGCAGTAGATGCACTTTCCAGGTTACCAAATGGGGAGGAAGTCCCAGATCAAAAGATAAGTTTGACTACTTGTGGAGAAGCCAAAGCCATTAGCATGATTACAATTAACTGGTGGGAAGAGCTCCATCAAGTGTACAACTAAGACCTAGTTGTAGCAGTTACTTAACTACTACCATCAGGGTGGTATTGGCCCTCTCAAGTACCAAGTTAGAGGGGGGTTCTTATTCTATAAATAGAGGTTGCACTTGGGAACTCTAAAGGCACAACAAAAACAAGTAATGCAATAGTTCCACAGCAGCCCCATTTTTTTGGGGGGGGGGGGGGGGGGGATACACTAGATCACAGAAGACACATTCCATAATAAAAAAGGAGTTCTTTTAGCATGGCATGCGAAAAGATATCAGAAAATATATAAGAGTGTGCAAGGTATGTTAAAGAAACAAAATAGAAAACCTCAAGCTAACAAGGGTCCTATAGCCACTGCCTATACCAAGCAAAGCATGGATGGATATATGGACTTTGTAGAGGGCTTGCCTCTATCCAAAGGATACAGTATAATCATGGTAATAATAAACAGGTTTAGCAAGTATAGCCATTTCAGACCACTGGCTCATCCATACACAGCAACATTTGTTGTAAAGCATTTATGGACAACATATTTAAGCTACATGGCATAACACAGAGCATAGTTAGTGATCGGGATGCAATATTCACAAGCCATTTTTGGAAGAAAATTTTCCATTTAAATGAAACAAAATTACTAATGAGCTCGGCATACTATCCTTAAACAAATGGTCAAACAAAAGTGATGAACAAATTGTTGAGCAGTGCTAGAGACAGTCACAAATATGCGACTGCTCGTGAACTCCACTAACACGTCAGCTATCATATTAAAAAATAATAAAAAATGAAGAGAATGAAAAAATGAAGAGAAAAAGCGGAAGAAGCAGCCTTTTCATTCCATGGTTCTCCCGCCGCAAGGTCTCCAGGCTATTTTTACCCTCTTCAACTTGCAAAAACAGAAGAAATTTTTTCATTCCGATGGAAGAAATGAAGTTCTAGAAAATGAAACGCAAGCCAAATTTCAACAAATTTCGTTCTCATTCTCGATGTCAGATCTTTCTGTATGAGTCTCTCGTAGGCATAAATCAGATGAAACTCGCATAAATAAGATGAATATCTTGTAGGGCTGGGCCGATTCCAGCTGATAAAGGGAACGAGATTAGGTTTGAGGAAGGGGACGACAGACTGCAGCTGGGAAGGTGACAGTGAACTTGATTTTGGGAAGGTGACAACGAACTTGATTTGAGAAAGAAATCGAAATTTTTTTCGTAGGCACCAGAGGACTCTTCTAAACGGGGGTGAATTTTTTCTTATGTTTATCTTTTCTATGACTTTGGGATTTGTAAGAAGCTTAGGGATGAAGTCGCATAGAGAGAGTGTTTGTGAGAGACATCAAGTTGCATAAATGTAAAATGCACCGTTTGAAGAAGTCGAACACCTCATTTCACAAGTTTCTAAACGCACCGTTTTATTTATTTCAAAACGGTGCGTCTCTCTCCACGTCAGATGTCGTCCGCGGACAGGCCCAAGTTTGTGCCTGGGTATAGACTTTTTCTTATTAGAATGGTACATTCAGTGCTTTACCAGTGATAGACCCAAGGATTGGGCCAGTTGGCTAGCTTTAGCCTAATGGTCATACAATACCTCAGAGCACTCTTCAATGGGGTTTAGTCCCTTCAAGGTTGTGTATGGTCAAGCGCCACCTTGGCTCCTCCCTTATGAGCTTAGGTCAACGACAGTGTAAGCAGTCAAAGAAGAAATGAAAAACTAAGACTTCATTCTTACTCTAGCATGAGAAAACCTACAGGAAGCTTAAAGGAGGATGAAGCATTATGCCGCCAAGAAGAGAACAGAAAGAGAATATAGTGTAGGAGATTGGGTCTATTTAAGGTTAAGACCCTATCTGCAAACGATTGTTGCCATGAAAAGAAGCTTGAAGCTTTCCCCAAGGTACTTTGGACCCTTCCAGATCATTCAAAGGATTGGAAAGATGGCATACTGGCTATTATTGCCCAAGGAATCTAAGATCTACCCGGTATTTCACATCTCTTGCCTCAAAAAGAAGCTTGGAGCTCAAGTAAACACTAACCCTAAACTGCCATCTATTATGGGGGATGGCACATTAGCACCCGAACCAAAAAAAGCAATAGAGATGAGGCTCAAGAAAAAGGGGAACAAATTGAGAGTAGATCTCTTAGTTCAATGAAAAGGATCTAAAAAGGAAGATGCAACCTAGGTAGATGCAGAGGAGCTGCGAAGGAAATATCCAAAACTTGTGGTCGAGTTCTTATGCAGGAAGGGGCCGTGTTACATGCCTAAGTCTTAGGGCTTGTAAGGGCTAAGTAGGATGGGGAATTACTTAATTTGTTAGGGTCATTTCTGTATTGTTATCTCTTTATTTTCAGTTGGTTCATAGAATGAGTCAATGGGCTGTTAGTAATTGATCAGGGCCGTGGCCTGTTAGTGGGTAGTTACTTGTAATGCAATAGTACGTGCACGTTGGGGAAGTTATTTTCAGTTGTTTTCCAATTGTAATGTCTATTTAAGTCGGAATGCATTATGAATGAAATCATCACTTTGAATCTCAATATTGCCGAGTGCATCTTGGAGGTTTTCGGCTCCTCGAATTGCCAGGTTTTCTTGATCTGAAATATTAGGACCATAACAAAATGGCTCTCATTAAAGCTGCCTTTGTCGCCGCTCGCTCTTCAATCCCTTCAATCCGTTCAGCTTTTGATTTTCACAGGAACGCAAGGTCCATCCAGTCAATTACTGCCCTTTCCAAGAGGGGCTTTGCGAGTACCCAGAAGAAGATCAAGGCAGATGAGTCGTTCTTGCACCAGTTTAGGAGAACGAAGGGCTTGTCTGTCACTGATATCACTGCCACGGTATTCATTCAATATTTTCTTCATAATGGGTTGGGATTGTTTTTGCTTTATATCACATTCTACTAGTATTTGTAGCCTGTCTTGAGTTCATTAATGGAACCTCGAACAAATCCAGGTGGTTCATAAGCATCTGAGAAGTTAGAATTTTGGGTGACTTTTTCTCCGGGTTGCTTTTCTTTCACATTACGTTGTTTTGCGTTATGAAATATATTCCTACAGTAAATATCTTGGGATGTCATGTAGCTAAGGTGCGGTCCATTCGGCTTATTGAAACTGAAACATATCCATCTCACATGACTCTTTAGCTTTATGTTTTCATAGGAATGGTGCGAAAAACAAATGGAGTTTGTTCTCCGCCGTGCCAAGCGCGAAAGTACTAAAGCTATGAAAGCCGGTAGTGCTCGCCATACAAATCTTGAAGAAGAGGTACATTTTTAGATTCTTGAATAACTAATTCTCCATTGCGCACGCATGTCTCGTGCGGACACGAACTTATAACCACCCATATCTAAAATATTTTATTTTTCTGGTCAACATCAACATTCTTTAATTATCATCCTTTCAACCAAGATAAGATTTTCCTTTTCCTTCATTTTTTTGGTAAACATATTTGGCTTAAATCCCGCTGAATGAAATTAGTAAGTTGTTGAAATTGAGTGGAAAAATAGAATCAGTATTAAGAACATTACTAGAAAGCACTCTTATGTTTTCAACAATTTGGCATTTAGAAATTGTTTTAGTACATAAGGATTCTGCATGGAAGATGTGAAGGTCATCCAACTTGCATTTTTCTGTCTTTCAATCAGCATGTTTGTAGTAGAAAAAAAGCTTTAATTAGTCAACTTCTATGCCTTTCACATGTTCACTATATATAATTATCCATCCTGGTTGTATATCTGGCAGGTTGTGAAAAAAGTGAAAGCTCGTGTCAAATGTAAAGAAGACATATGGGCTCTGAAGCTTTTGAACTTTACAATTGGCGCTAATCAATTATTGTTTCAAGGATTAACGCGTGAACTACCACTGTAAGTTCAATCATCCCACACTGTCTTCTGAGTCAGTTTTTGTCTTGTCATGGTTTTAGCTTGCTCTTAGAAACCACATGGAAATGCTTTTTCTGTACTTGTAAGTGGTTCAGTATTTCATTTTGAAGTGTGTTGCATTACCTTTTGAGAGACAGTTTACTTTGTTCTTGATGCCGGGTGTAATTTCGAAAAATGAATTAGAAAGGGGCGGATGTTTGTGGTTTCTGTAGAATTTAGATTTATCCATATTTGTGGTTATCAAATCTTGATGGGGCTAGTTATCGGTTTCAAAGTAGATAAGTAAATATATAGTTAAGGGTAACTAGATCGAAGGTCTCTGTGAATAATGGGATATACTTTGATAACAATTTGTTTGAGTTGGATTGACTTCCAGATTGGAAAGATTGTGCTGGTTGATGAAGTGCCATTGATTATTAGACTTGACTATTTATAACTTCTTGTTTTGCCTTAGTGCTTTGGATACGCTTATATCAGTATGGATAACAAACCACAGAAATTAGTTAACAAGAAATAAAAAATAAATGCGTCCTTTTTGGTTGGGGAAGCATAGAGACAGTGCTTGGACATATCCACGAAACCTTTTTATGAAATTCAATAAGAACTTATATTTATATACTGCGATTTTTCTGTCAGAGGTATCTTTTTCCTTCATATTTTGGCCTCTCTGTCTGTCAAATGTGAATGGAATATGGATTGTTGATCTCAGTATCCTTATTTCCTCTTGCTGATGGACTATAGTTGCGTACGAAATCAGAATAGGCTTTGCAGAAGGTGTATGGATGGTGGGAGTGATTGATGAGATCTGTATGCCTGCAACAGAAACCAATATGAACCCAAAATTAATTGACACAAAGACTCGTGTACGAGGCACTCTTCCTGCTGAACCACAAAGAAGGAATGGAAGGTATGCCTCGATGATGAATTTTTTGGTAATGCATCTGAATAAAATCACGGCATTCATACCTACTTTTTTGCAGGCTTCAATTAATGTGCTACAAGTATATGTGGGACAATTTAGTTGCTGACAATTTTCCCTCCAGAGAATTTTACAAATTTTTTGCCTTGAACCCACATTCTATATTATCCGAAGAAATTAGAGAAAAAACTGCTGACTCAGGGTTCCCGGCAGATGTAAGGGTTCCTTCTCTTAAACCACTAACAATGTAGTTTGATAGATGCTGCTAGCCTGCTGCTCTGGACTGTGTATGTTATTCTCAACAATATAATGCTCACTTCTAAGGCGCTTGGAATAAGGGAAAAACTAATGTTTTCACATATTATTTGGAGGGAAAATAGATGGTATTGGTAATAAATAAAAGTACTACAGTACTTTTTAAACAAAGTGAGAGCGGCTGTTCTCATCTTTGATTTTATTCATTTAAACATGTCTACCAACTCATTTGCATAAATAATATAGCAGATAAATTAAGAAATCCCTCCAAACTTTGATATGATATTTGTTTTATTTTGGATATGCAGACCCTTGATGATGTAGTGAGATTCTACAAAAATACCTGGACCACACTGCCCCCTTCTTATGACCAGCTTTTATTGAGGTGAGTAATAAGTTTATAAGAAACACTCCTTACGAGAGATGTTAGATGGGAACAGCCACAAGGGACAGCCAATCTAGTTGAACTTCAGTTGGGCCATACATCACCCATTATAGTATGTCTGGATTGAAGGTTTCCGGCTGCAGCCAAAATTAGTTTGACTAACCAATCTACATGAAATGTTTTTTTTAAGTAGGTATAATAAAATTTTATTAATAGAAAAGTGTAAACGTAGCCCAAGTACACAAGAGGTAACATGAAATGTTTCCTGAAAGCAGAGAATGCAAAATTTGTAATTGCCTACCCACTTTGACTGATGTGGGGCTGGAGCACCTCTCACGATAGCACCTCAAGGAAAGCCATCTTCTTTATAAAATAAAGCGTAAGGAGATACATTGGTTAACTCCTGGGATGTAGGTCGTAGAGCATCATTTTCCTTCTGGTGTGCGATATTCGCATGCATGTGATTTATCTGGTAACAACCTTAGTAGTTCCTATTAGCTAGACATTTACTTGGTTGTTTAAAGCAGATATGAGTTTCAAAAAGACAATTCATTGATTGGCGAAGATCAATTTGCATTTGACCCTGATTGGCTCAAGAATCAAATTCATGGTTGTCTTGAGTTCTGGCTAGGGGAGCGAGAAGCCTGTTACACTCCAGAGGAAGAGCGTTGGAAATGCCGGTTCTGTCAGTTCGCTTCTATCTGTCCTGCAAACACCGACCATGATAGTACTCCAAGCCCGACCAGCGCCAACTCAAGTAGTACACCAAGCTAGAGAAAACATTGACATTGCTTTAATGTCTTACACTCATTAATTATGTCTTACACTCTCAGTAAGCATTGTAATTATATTAATGGATAATGCATTTTCTTGGCTTCAATTCGATTCATTTCACGTTCAAATTATTGTTACTTTTAATTAAATAATCTCATATCTTTCAGTTTTACTCAGATTCGTTAAAAGAATAAAAAACAAAAAACCGTAAATGGAATCCCACTCAGTTTTACAACTATATAGTAAGGCCTAATAGACAAAATAAATGGAATCCCACTAATCATCTTCCGAACAAAGCAATCCGATATGCATAGGCAAGAAGTCAGAAAAGTATGAGAGCCATTGTCAAGTCCAAAGTTTAGCTAGAATCTCATCTTTTGGCCATAGCATCAACTTTTAGCTAAATGAGTCTACATTGGACTAGTGATCTTAAAGGTAAAATAATAATATAATATTATTTAATAATATTTGATTAAAATTTTCTTTTATATTTTACAAATGCACTTCATATATTAATTAATAATTTTCTTAAAAAATAAAATGTGGTAATTTATTTCAATGTAGTACTTATATGATTTATTTCACTGTAGTAATTTATTTCAATGTGGTAAAGATGGGGAGGTTAATGAAAAGAATAAAATAATTGGATTGATGTGAACAATAACTCTCCAACAATGGAGAGTCTCCTTGATTTACTGTAGCTCAAGTCTTGACTTTTGGATTATTTGCTAATCCAATGTGGAGACTTTTTCTCACATCTATCTAAAGTTTAGACTTGCATTGGCATTTGGCTAGGCCATTGCCAATGCTGTGATAGCTAGCTCGCTTAATCACACCGATTATTTAGCTTTTCTTCCTATTGGAAGGATTTAGGTTTAGTGAATTGTTAAGATCGTAAAACATAGTTGACATAACACAATCTTAGAGATCATTAACCCTTTTTTCTTTTGAAATTTGGTTGCAATGTGCCAAATTGATTAGGTAACATATATATAACAAAAATGTGAAAATTTGAAGAGTGTAAAGTTTGCTTTATCCTTCATATAAGAGCTTCTGTTTCTTATTGGCAAGTTGTATAATTGACACTCTTATTCATTTTAATTTATTTTCTTCCTAAGTAAACTTCTAAATTAAGTAGAGAATAACATATAGATGTCATGGTGATCACTACAAGCTTGTTTAGGACCAATGAAATTATGAAGGTATTGCCAATGGAGGATAGTTAAGTGATTTGTTTTTCTGAAAAAGTACATTTTACCATCCCCCACTACATCTTCTGCAATGAGACCACAAAACCATCAAATTTTACTCTCTAAACTATCAGTTCCCTTGCAATTTACTCAATCATAGATTAGGTAATTAGATTATTGAAAAATATGTGACATGACATGAACAATTAGAATTTTAAAGGGAGAAGAAATTGCAACTTGTGTTTGGAATTAGGGATAAAATGGTAATTTTGATAATATACTGGTCAACTGGCAAAGTCTCATTTGTTTTCACAGATAGAATCAGATGAGTTGAGATAAAAGTTGAAAATTGAATAAAATATTGTTAAAATTATTTTTTTAATATTATTTTTATTTTGAGATTTAAAAAAATTGAATTGCTTATTTTATTTTGTGTAAAAATTTGAAAAAATTATAATTATTAGATGAGATGATAATGGTTGTGAAAACAAACGAGGCCTCGAGAACTTAACATACTTTATATTTTTTTTTGCCTAAATAAGTGCCTTGGCATGTTTTTGAGGCAACGTATGTGAATGTTAGAATATTAGTCAAATAATTAGAACTATTTTTCTCTTTTAACATTTCATTAAAAAAAATATTAATATAAGAAATTGTAACCATATCTATGAGCCATTTTACTATTCAAATAATGAACTCCCATATCTTAACATATTTGATATTTTTTTAAACAAAATATGGGTTAAAATTAGTGACGCAAAAGGATGGAGTAAGCTGTTCCATGCTGAAATTTCATTACAGTGACTGTAGTGTTAGGAAGAAAATGTGGTAATATAAAAAAGAATGAGGTAATGAACCACAGGTTCGAGGCTATGGTTGTGGCCTCAAACCACAATCGAAAGAAAAATACTGCAATAGTCTTTTTGGCTACTTTTCATAGGAGAATTTCACTTCCATTGTCCCCATGTTCGTATTTAGAAAAAGCATAAATATAGTGGGATGGTTAGAGCCGAAAAAAACTTGATACTTGGCAACACTTGAAAAATACTGACCATTGTAGTGACGTGTGAGGGTCAAATGCCAACTATAGTGGAGTGGGGGTGGAGGTGCATTTAGAAGATATGAGATCAAGGAGTACATGGGTGTTGTGTGTAAGGTTGTTGGGACTCATGTCTATGTAAAAGACACGTACTAAACCACACACGATTGTCAAACAATAGCGGTTCTAGGCCAATCTTGTAAGGTCGTCGGCACATAAATAATGTGATGGTGTGGTGACTATGCTCATTTGGTGGCTGAAAAGTGATATTTCAATCTAGTAAAAAAAGTGAAATAAATAATAAGAGTAGTGCTAGATGAACTTACAAGACTCATTTTATCTGATTTATTACAATAAAAATAAGAATAATGTTACATGTACTTAAAATAAAAAACAAGAGTAACGTATAAATTCACACAGCAGGCCAAAGTGGAGGAATGAATTATCTCTGGCCTACGATGATTATTCAGGCATTGATATGGTGTTCTTTGTTTTTATTTGGCAATAAATTATAAATAAGTAAATACAAATAAATAAAAAGAGATCATAGATTTACATGATTCAATATAATGCCTACGTTCACATGTTGTTTGGGAGTAAATTCAACTATGATAGGTGATTTTGCATATCTCTCATAATCTCACATATCTATCATATTAGAGTAATTTGGGAGATCGAAGATGATGTCTCACTTGAGAGAGGATCCTCTGGGGTCACTGTGTGTGGTAAAGTCTGTGAATAGAAAAGTTCTCGAGAGCCCCCCAAATTTGTGAAGATCTTCTCTTTATATAAAGATCTATTTCCTTCATTAGAGTGATTGAGCCCTACTTGTTTTTATAAAACCCTTTCCTTTTGTTGATATTTCTATTTTGGTATTGTGGTTAGAGTTTGTTTGTTGTAACACATGCTAGGTGGCCAGGGAGCTCGCCTTTAAATCCATTCCAGCAGTTATGTTAAAGTTTGAATATCTGACCCGTTTAGCTTAACGGGCTAGTTTCAAATTGATCCATATACCTGTATGTCTATGACTAACACAAAATGAATATGATCTGTGAACACAAATTACCACCCCTAGTGATTGCTATAAAAATAAAAACAAAAATTGCAGTATAACAATAACTCTAAAATATTCAAAGAGCTAAAGAACATAAAAAGGAAAACTAACTTAAGATCTAAAAATTAAAAAAAAAAAAAAAATTGGAATAGATAAACAATTCAAAATAAAAACATGAATAAATCATTTTAATTTTTCTATAATATATTTTTAAGAATTGTTTTTCATATCTCGTGAGGTCTCTTTACTCTTTAGTGGATTTATTTTTGTGAAATTACTTTATGGATGAAATATTTCTCATTTTTAAAATATTTTAAGACATGTTTTTTCTACTCGTAAATATTTTTTAAATATTTTCACAAAAGGTATTTTTAGTTTTTTAAATATTTTTAGGAAAACATATTTTTAAAGTTTTTTTCAAGAAAATTTAAATAATTACTTGTCTTTTTATGGATTTTTAAGGACCATTTATCTCTCTAAAGGTAAAGAGTGTAACTTTTTGATTTATTCAGTTTAGAGCATAGTCAATGAATTAGTCAAAGTTAAAAGAAACTTTTTATAAATGTGAGATGAACTTAACTTTTAACTATTTCATTTACATAAGTCTATTATCTATTTATTCTTTATATAATAATAAAATAATATTAATTTAATATATTATTTATCATATTTTACTATTCTATTGATTATATATTAATTAATAATTATATTCTAATTAAATTATTGGTTAAAAGTCATATTTTTAATGGTCATTTAATATTAATAATTATAAATGTCTAATTAAACTCATCTAAAATTTAATATAAATGCTAAAAAATAAATTCAATATAAGTAATAACCTTTGTTGACATTGATTGGTACAGTAAAAATCAAAGAAACCGAGCAGTTTTATGAGAAAATGTCGAGAAAAGAGAGAGAGAGTCTTACACAAAAAAAAAAAAACTAAACGTTTGCTCCTTGAACAATTTACACTAAATTTGAATTTACTTTTACAAATACTACAGTTAAAAGTCAAATTTTATTAATTTACCTAATTCATTGCAGTCAACTTTTTGTATGTAATAATTAAATGAAACTCTTTTTAAGAATTTAGAGTGCTCTTAAAAAGAAAAATATAATTACATAAATTTGGCGATAATTTTTGTCGGCTTGATATGCAAAACATGTTGGGAAAAAAAAAAAAAAAAAAAACAGAGCAGGAGAAAATGACAGTGCACAGAAGTGCAGAACATTGTGTCTTCTACATCTCCCTAGCTGGATCCAAGCATGTCTAATAGACTATCATTTTCAGAAATTCTTCGGTATAATTGCTAACACACATATTTCCACTTCATCCTTCTTCTTGAATAATAATTAATTGATAACTTGAGGATTATTAAAAAAATAAAAAATAAAATAAGGGGGACTCTAACCAAAAGAAGTGGACCCTTCTTATCTAAAACGTTCCGTTTACACACATTTGTCATTTGCTACAAAAGCAAGTTACACAATGATGTACGTCACAAGCTCGAACTAAAAGAGTTCATAAACTGCTCGAAAATATTGAGCATATTTAGTCTATAATTAAATAAGAATAATATTAAATACAGTCGTAGAATATATAAGTGTCACTTATTCGCTTTAAAAAAGAATAAAGTTCATTATTAAATTTTTTTTATCCCGTATTTATTTATTTCTTTCAAATTGATTTCACGGCGTTTGTATACTTATGATTACAACTATCATTTTTATTAAAATAATTAATAATATGTCAGTATAATTTTCTTTTATAGATCTTGCAATATTGTTGAGTACTATGGAGTCTGGTCCACACCACTCGAGCGAAGTCAGACAGATTCGAACGCTCAATATTAGCTCGATAGTGAGCTCGAGCAGAGGCGGAAGGAAGTTTCGCTTGAGCGGAGGCATTGGCTACTCGAGCAAAGTCAGGCAGAGTTGAACGCTCGATGACAGCTCAACAGTGAGCTCGAGAGGGGAGTTCGCTCGACGCGCGCTCGACAAGCCGCTCGAGCGAACATGCATTTTACACACCTCTAGGATTTTTTCCGCCGTTTGACTATATATATGATTATTATATCATATGGCCGTAATGTAGAAACACTGTGAACGTACAGTGAGTGATCCATCATTGTAGTGTGATATTCCTCAATAATAAAATCCTCTGTAGCTCTCATAGACGTAGGCAATTTGCTGAACCACGTAAATCTTGTGTCATGTGTGATTGTTTTTCTCATTCCATATTATTTTTCAATTCATTGTCGTCGTTTTACACAACAATTGGTATTAAGAGCCAAGGTTTGGGTCTGAGAAGAAACGATGGCTGGAGATGAATTGAAAGCATCAGGGATCGATAAGTTTGATGGCACGGATTTTGGATACTGGAGGATGCAAATAGAGGACTACCTCTATGGGAAGAAACTCCATCTTCTACTATTGGGAAAGCAATCGGAAAAGATGGATGATGCTAATTGAAACCTGTTGGATCGACAGGTTCTGGAGGTTATTCGATTAACCCTGTCGAGATCCGTTGCTCACAACGTCATCAAGGAGAAAACGACTGCAGATCTCATAGCGGTTTTGTCAGGTATGTATGAAAAGCCGTCAGCAAATAACAAGGTATATTTGATGAAAAAGTTATTCAATTTGAAGATGGCAGATGGTACGTCTGTTACACAACATCTGAATGATTTTAATACTATCATAAATCAATTATCGTCTGTTGAAATTGAATTTGATGATGAGATACGTGCACTGATACTATTGGCTTCACTGCCAAATAGTTGGGAAGCTATGAGAATGGCTATTAGTAATTCTGCTGGTAAATCTAAATTGAAATATGATGATATTCGTGATTTGATTTTGGCTGAGGAAGTGCGCAGGAAATATTCAGGCAAGACCTCGGGTTTGAGTTTAGCTCTAAATGTTGATTCTCGAGGGAGATCACACGACAGGAACTCAAACAAAGGAAGATCAAAATCAAAGTACAGGGGCAAGAGCAAATCAAGACCTGGTCAGAAGGCAATTTGCTGAAATTGTGGCAAAGCTGGCCACATAAAGAAGAACTACAAAAACCCTAAGAAGACTGAGAATGATAGTGCTAATGTGGTAACTGAATAAGTACAGGATGCACTATTGCTTACAGTTCATAATCCAGTTGATGACTAAATACTGGATTCAGGAGCCTCATTCCATACATCTTCCCACCGGGAGCTAATGAGAAACTATGTTGTAGGTGATTTTGGGAAGGTGTATTTGGCTAATGGAGAGGTTTTGAACGTAGTGGGGATGAGAGACATTGATATTGCACTCCCTGGCAAGAACAAATGGATCTTGCAAAAGGTCAGGCACATTCCTAAGTTGAAGAAGAACCTCATTTCTGTTGGGCAGCTCGATGAGTGTGGTCATTCAGTGGTGTTCTCAGATAGCACCTGGAAGGTCACAAAAGGGGCATTGGTACTGGCTCGGGGTAAGAAAACCGGTACACTATATATGACTACTGGTTTGATTGACACTATTGCTACTACCGTTGCAGAGAGCACAGCAGATTTGTGGCATTGCAGGCTTGGCCATATGAGTCAGAAGGGTATAAAAGAACTTCTGTCGAGAGGCAAGCTACTAGAACTGAAGTCAGTTGATCTCAGTATGTGTGAGAGTTGTGTTATGGGAAAACAAAAGAAGGTCAGCTTCTTGAAAAGTGGCAGGACGCCTAAAACAGGAAGATTGGATCTTGTGCACACAGATGTGTGGGGTCCTTTTCCAATGGCATCTCTTGGAGGTTCTCGCTACTATGTCACGTTCATTGATGACCATAGGAGGAAGGTATGTGTTTATTTTTTGAAGCATAAATCTGATGTATTTAATGTGTTCAAAATTTGGAAAGCCATGGTTGAGACAGAGACAGGCTTGAAACTAAAATGTTTGAGGTTTGACAATGGTGGTGAGTATGTCGATGGTGGGTTCAAGGAGTATTGTGCAGCTTTGAGTATCAGAATGGAGAAGATCATTCCTGGGACACCACAACAAAATGGAGTTGCTGAGCGTATGAACAGAACCATTAATGAGCGTGCTAGAAGCATGAGGTTGCACGCTGGACTACCACCCACTTTCTGGGCAGATGCAGTCAGCACTGTCGTTTACTTGATGAAAAAGCAGTGGTTCTACACAACACTACACCTAGAGGGGGGGTGAATAGGTGTAATCTAATTTTTATGGCCTTTTGAAAATTAATCAAACAAGCAGATAATAAATGAAACAAATAACACAAATAATCAACACATGATTTTGTTCACGGAGTGGAAACTCATTTGAAGAACCTCTTCAAAATCTAAAACCACTCCGGGTGTAAGACACCACCTCAAATCCACTATAGAAACTTTAGTTTGTTACAACCAATTTAGAACACTCACAAAACCTTTGTAGTAGCTAAACTTGGCTTGCAACACCACGAGTGACCCACTCGATCTCTACACGCATGTAGTGTCGGAACTCCGACCTTCCTATAGCTTCCCACGAGAACCTCTTGATCTCTGCATCAACGGCAGCTCCGGACTCTTCCGGCCAACAAAAATGTCCACTTCAATGGACTCAAGTAAAAGCTGATTTTTGTGTATGTTGTGGTGGAGAAATGTTTTTCCAAGAAAGAATCAATCAAATGGGGGAGAGATTGCTCTAAGATGTTCTTGGAGGCCCTTAGGGTTTTTGCTCTGATTCTCCACACATAGAACAGAAGCTAACATGTTCTATTTATAGTTCCCATCAAATGAGGCGTTCAAAACCCTACATTGTAAGTGATCTGGAACATTGGCTCGAGCGAAGTGTCGAGCGAAGGTCGAGCGCCGAAATCTGCCTGAGTTCGCTCGAGCGCCATGTCGAGCGAGTATCGAGCGGTCGACTCTGCCTGAGTTCGCTCGAGCTCAGTGTCGAGCGAGGGTCGAGCGACACACTCTGCCTGGGTTCGCTTGAGCTCAGTGTCGAGCGAGGGTCGAGCGGTTGAATCTGCCTGAGTTCGCTCGAGCTGTATGTCGAGCGATGGTCGAGCGGTTGAATCTGCCTGAGTTCGCTCGAGCCGTATGTCGAGCGATGGTCGAGCTGTTGAATCTGCCTGAGTTCGCTCGAGCGCTCTGTCGAGCGAGGGTCGAGCGAAGTCGCTTCTTTTGACCAATAATGAGCACACTTCAAGCCCACTTCAATCCTTCCACAACAACACCTGTTACAACACCATTTTACACAGGTTTTCATAAGAATATGCCAACACGCTCATTTTTCCCTCAACAATCTCCCCCTTTGGCATTTCTGTGACAAAACCTCTAACCTATACATATGACCTAATCCTAGCACACCCAATTTGATCCATATTCTTGAACATGTTGAAAAATTTCTGCACACGCTTAGCAAACGGTTAAACATACCCATTCACATATGCACAAAAACGTATTTGCAATTCTCAAATCATAATTCATGTCAAGTACAGGTTTTAGAAGAGAAATATTTCATTAAACAACAAATCATAGATTGAGTTCAAGAAACATTAGTCAAACAATTAGCAGCTAACAAGAGATATAAATCAACAGGCATAACCAAAAGCTGCTGTTCCCCCAAAACAAAAAAAATGTGTTAGTACAAGTAACACTCCCCCTGAGTTAATACTGTACTACTCCCCCTCAACAATATCTCCCCCTCAACAATCAATCTCCCCCTTTTTGTCACAAGAGGCCAAGGGTCTCAATCATCACCATCGGTATCCTCATCATCCTCATTGAGCTGCCTCTCGATGTCATTGAAGCGCTGAGTCACAAGTTGTTGCAGGTTGTCAACTTTCACCTCAAGGCTGTCAAACCTCATGCATGACCCATGTGCAAACCAATGCCAATTCTAAACCAAAACACCTTCAAAACATAATGCAATCCTAGTTAAACGATGTCTCAAACCTAGGATAGACATGAAATAGATATGGGAGCAATGCTATGCCAATGCATGATGAAAAACCAAAAACACACTTCATTGAGGCATTTTATCGAACACTTGGAGTGCATCCAAGTGAGAAACTCGGGTATAGACCCATGGGAGTTTCAAAAACCTCCTAAATACAACCAATCCAACAATGGCTATACAATAGCCTCAATAAAACAAGATAAAAGAAAAACAATCGAAGAAAGACTCTCAAACACCCAATCCGAAACCCAAATGCATAACAACACACGGAAAAACCCTAAAAAAAAAGCATCAAATCACGAAAATACAAGAGAGAAAAGGATTTACCTTGGTTTGAAGATGATTTCGGAAGAAAAACACTTGTTTAAACGAAGAAATTTGAGAAAAGGAGGAAGAAAATCGCACGGGAGGGAGAAAGATGCCACTGTGCTCGAGCGGCGCTGGGTTTTTATACCAGGCGTTCGCTCGAGCGAACTTAAAACCCTCGAGCGGCTGTCGAGCGGTTGTCGCTCGAGCGTGGTCGAGCGAGTGTCGAGCGAGACCTCCAGAAAAACACATTTTGCCCAGTTTTGAGGCACACAACACTCACATGACTTGGACAAATACTGGGAATGTCAATTTTCACACCAAGAGTACATATCAAATGTAGAGAAGCATCATATTCCCATAAAATACGCAGTTTAAAACCAAGTATCACAAGTAATATAGACGTGCGTGTTTAAAGCGGTCCTTGCTCAATCAAGAAATTTCAACCGTAAGGCGTGAGTGGGGTTGGGCTGAACATGAAACCATAGGTGCTTGGGAAGCTCATTCAAGACACAGAAAGTCAAACCTAATGCTGCTAGGACCTGAATCGTTCTGTTTAAATACTTGTCTCAGTATGTTCAAGAAAACAGAAAACTTATTCTGTTTTTCACCCTCCTTTTTTTTATATATATATATATATATATATATATATATATATATATATATAATAACTTCACTTTTTCTTTTCTGTTTGAGATACCATATTTTTGCACAAGCGAACCATGATGAGGTCATCTAGCCCGTGGTCAATTCTGTATGAAGATAGAGCTTCCTACCACTTTTGATTGCCTCCCCAATAAACTCACAAGTGGTGAAATGCCAATTGACTGAGTTTGGAGTGAAGTGTGTGCTGCCAGTCACAGATTACACGAGATACTCATGTTCCAAACCTTTGTAAAACATAGATATATGATACAAATCTCAAAAGATACATGCACCAAGATTTTAGAATTAACAACCCCACTATTATATAGCGCAATCATGGAGTGCATGTAGGGGCAGCAATCAAAGACAATAAAACTAAACAGCTAACAAATGCAACCCAAACATCAACAACAATAAAATAATAAAAAAAATGAAAGTGCATGAAAAACATGTAATGCATGTTATGCATGTTTCAGGCTTATGTCAAAGCACAAACCCCAATAGCCTTTCTAAGAAGTTCAAACCGAAGCTTATCCAAGGGTTTTGTAAAAAGGTCGGCTAGTTGATGTTCGGTGGGAACATACTCAAGGGTCACAACCTTCGTTTCCACAAGCTCCCGAATGAGATGGTGCCTAATGTCAATGTGCTTGGTCCTGGAGTGTTGAACAGGATTTTTTAAAATGTTAATAGCACTGGTATTGTCACAATAGACGCTCATCACTCCTTGGGCAATGCCATAGTCACATAGCATTTGCTTCATCCACAACAATTGCGTGCAACAACTCCCTGCAGCAATGTATTCAGCTTCAGCCGTAGACATGGAAATTGAGTTTTGTTTCTTACTCATCCAGGCTACCAAGTTCGTCCCCACATAGAAACACCCACCAGAGGTGCTTTTCCTATCATCTGCATTACCTGCCCAATCAGCATCTGAATAGCCTGCAAGTTCAGTGTTAGAGTCTCTAGAATACCAAATCCCATAGTTAATCGTCTCATTCACATAACGAAGTATGCGTTTGACAGCTATTAAATGTGATTCTTTTGGATTGGCTTGAAATCTAGCACACACCCCAACACTAAAAGCAATGTCAGGTCTACTTGCAGTGAGATACAGCAAACTCCCAATCATGCTCCTATATAAAGATTGCTCAACATTCTTGCCTGACAGATCAGCGCTTAGCTTAACACTGGTGCTCATGGGAGTTCTAGCATGGCTCTTGCCATCTAATCCAAATTTTGTGATAAGATCTTTTGCATATTTGGATTGAGATATGAATAACCCATCATTCAACTGTTTTACTTGGAGTCCCAAGAAAAAGGTTAATTCACCTACCATGCTCATCTCAAATTCACTCTTCATCTCATCAGCAAACTCAAGAGCCAGAGTGTCAATAGAAGATCCAAAAACAATATCATCCACATAAATTTGAGCAATTGTTATGTCTTCTCCAGCTTTTCTGATGAATAATGTCCTATCAACACTTCCTCTCAAAAACTTGTGGTTCTCCAAATAGGAAGTTAGTCTTTCATACCAAGCTCTGGGAGCCTGTTTTATAGTTTGGACATTCCAGGCGAATGTGTCCAAAACCACGGCATTCATGACACTGCACACTTGACTGACCCTTGTCTCTATTTGTTCTAGTGTGCTTTTCAAAGTTTCTATCCTTGTTCCCTGAACTTGAGCCTCTGTTGTATCTTTCAAACTTTTTCTTATCTAGGCTCTGATTCTTTTTATTTCTAGCCACAAACATTTTCCTGAATTTCTTAGCATAGAATGCTATTTCTTTGTCACTCATAGCCAAATCATCGGATGACTCATCTGACTCCTCTCTAACAGTATTGAGGGCTATGGACTTGTGCTTTCTGTCCATTGGAAGAGTATGTTCATATGTTTGGAGGGAGCCCACCAATTCTTCAATTCTCATAGTATCCACATCTTTGCTTTCCTCAATAGCCGTAACCTTAGGACGAAATCTCTCAGGAAGAGATCTGAGAACTTTTCTCACAACTCTATTCTCAGGAATTCTGTCCCCTAGATTAAAGCGAGAGTTGACGATATCATTTAGTTTTGCATAGAAAGCATCAAATGTCTCATCATCCTTCATTCTCAACTCCTCAAAACTGGTGGTCAGCATTTGAAGTTTAGAGTTCTTTACCGCCTTGGTACCTTCATGGGTAACCTCAAGAATGTCCCATGCCTCTTTGCAATTTTCACACATGGAGATTCTCTTGAACTCCTCCTGGGACACGGCCATGAACATTGCATTCAAACCTTTGCTATTCCAACTACACTCATTGACTTCATCCCTAGAGTAATTTTCCACACTCTTGGGGGTTTGGACTCCTTCAATGACTACAACCGGTTCCTTCCATCCATTTGTTATGGAAGCCCACACTCGTTCATCCACAGACTTAAGGAAAGCTCTCATTCGAACTTTCCAATACGCATAGTTGCTTCCATCAAAAAATGGTGGAGATGTGAGTGATTGAGACCTATCCATTTAAACCACTACAGCAGGATCACACTCAGGAACTAAATCCTAGCGGAGTGAACCCGCTCTGATACCAATTGAAAAAGCAGTGGTTCTACACAACACTACACTTAGAGGGGGGGTGAATAGGTGTAATCTAATTTTTATGGCCTTTTGAAAATTAATCAAACAAGCAGATAATAAATGAAACAAATAACACAAATAATCAACACATGATTTTGTTCACGGAGTGGAAACTCATTTGAAGAACCTCTTCAAAATCTAAAACCACTCCGGGTGTAAGACACCACCTCAAATCCACTATAGAAACTTTAGTTTGTTACAACCAATTTAGAACACTCACAAAACCTTTGTAGTAGCTAAACTTGGCTTGCAACACCACGAGTGACCCACTCGATCTCTACACGCATGTAGTGTCGGAACTCCGACCTTCCTATAGCTTCCCACGAGAACCTCTTGATCTCTGCATCAACGGCAGCTCCGGACTCTTCCGGCCAACAAAAATGTCCACTTCAATGGACTCAAGTAAAAGCTGATTTTTGTGTATGTTGTGGTGGAGAAATGTTTTTCCAAGAAAGAATCAATCAAATGGGGGAGAGATTGCTCTAAGATGTTCTTGGAGGCCCTTAGGGTTTTTGCTCTGATTCTCCACACATAGAACAGAAGCTAACATGTTCTATTTATAGTTCCCATCAAATGAGGCGTTCAAAACCCTACATTGTAAGTGATCTGGAACATTGGCTCGAGCGAAGGTCGAGCGCCGAAATCTGCCTGAGTTCGCTCGAGCGCCATGTCGAGCGAGTATCGAGCGGTCGACTCTGCCTGAGTTCGCTCGAGCTCAGTGTCGAGCGAGGGTCGAGCGACACACTCTGCCTGGGTTCGCTTGAGCTCAGTGTCGAGCGAGGGTCGAGCGGTTGAATCTGCCTGAGTTCGCTCGAGCCGTATGTCGAGCGATGGTCGAGCTGTTGAATCTGCCTGAGTTCGCTCGAGCACTCTGTCGAGCGAGGGTCGAGCGAAGTCGCTTCTTTTGACCAATAATGAGCACACTTCAAGCCCACTTCAATCCTTCCGCAACAACACTTGTTACAACACCATTTTACACAGGTTTTCACAAGAATATGCCAACACGCTCATTTTTCCCTCAACACTTGATAAACCCATCAGTTCCACTGGATTGTGGATTGCCTGAGGAGGTTTGGAGAGGGAAAGAGATCAAATTTTCTCACCTTAAAACTTTTGGTTGTCTTTCTTATGTGCTTATTGATTTTGATGCTCGTAGTAAACTTGAGGCTAAGTCAAAGAAATGCTATTTCATTGGCTATGGAGACGAGACATTTGGCTATCGTTTTTAGGATGATCAGGGTTGGAAAATCATAAGAAGCAGAAACATGATTTTCAATGAGAAAATTATATACAAGGATAAGTCTAGTATAGCTTCTGTAGTAGCTCCTCAGGAGTCCGAGTTTGTAAAATTGGATGACCTACCAGATGTTACAGTGCAGTGTAGAGATGTGAGTGACGGGGAGAGTGGGTCCAGTGCACCCAT